>NC_134355.1:14840639-15147305 GCF_048569485.1 Anomaloglossus baeobatrachus | reverse complement strand
TGCCCATGAGGGCTCACAGTCTAAAGGAGGAGAGAGGTCCCTGCCCGTGAGGGCTCACAGTCTACAGGAGGATAGAGGACCCTGCCCACGAGGGCTCACAGTCTACAGGAGGACAGAGGACCCTGCCCGCGAGGGCTCACAGTCTACAGGAGGACGGAGGTCCCTTCCTGCGAGGGCTCACAGTCTACAGGGGGAGAGAGGATCCTGCCCGCAAGGACTCACAGTCTACAGGAGGATAGAGGTCCCTGCCCGTGAGGGCTCACAGTCTACAGGAGGACGGAGGTCCCTTCCCGCGAGGGCTCACAGTCTACATGAGGATAGAGGTCCCTGCCCGTGAGGGCTCACAGCCTACAGGAGGATAGAGGTCCCTACCCGTGAGGGCTCACAGTCTACAGGAGGATAGAGGTCCCTGCCCATGAGGGCTCACAGTCTACAGGAGGATAGAGGTCCCTGCCCGTGAGGGCTCGCAGTCTACAGGAGGAGAGAGGTCCCTGCCCGTGAGGGCTCACAGTCTACCGGAGGAGAGAGGTCCCTTCCCGCGAGGGTTCACAGTCTACAGGAGCGAGGACCCTGCCCATGAGGGCTCACAGTCTACAGGAGGACGGAGGTCCCTTCCTGTGAGGGCTCACAGTCTACAGGAGGATAGAGGTCCCTGCCCATGAGGGCTCACAGTCTACAGGAGGATAGAGATCCCTGCCCATGAGGGCTCACAGTCTACAAGGGATGGGTGAGGATACAGTGGGTGAGGGTAGAGCTGGTCGTGTGGCGCTATATCAGACTGAGGGTTACAGCAGGTTGTAGGCTTGTCGGAAGAGGTGGGTTTTCAGGTTCCTCTTAAAGCTTTTCACGGTAGGAGAGAGTCTGATATGTTGTGACAGAGCATTCCAGAGTATGGGGGATGCACGGTAGAAATCTTGGATGCGATGGTGGGAAGAGGAGATAAGAGAGGAGCAGAGAAGGAGATCTTGTGAGGATCGAAGGTTACGTGCAGGTAAGTTCCGGGAGACTAGGTCACAGATGTAGGGAGGAGACAGGTTGTGGATGACTTTGTAGGTCATGGTTAGGGTTTTGAACTGGAGTTGTTGGGCAATGGGAAGCCAGTGAAGGGATTGGCAGAGAAAGGAAAGGCCGGGGAATAGCGAGGGGACAGGTGAATTAGTCGGGCCGCATAGTTTAGATTAGATTGTAGGGGTGTAAGACTGTTAGAAGGGAGGCCGCAGAGCAGGAGGTTGCAATAATCCAGGCGGGAGATATCATTTTACCATATATTTGTCATGCCGGGGCAAGGGAATGCCCGAAATGTGAAGCAACACAATGGGAAAACCAGATAAGATGTAGAGGAATGCCCTGGCAATAGGGAGAGGCATCACCTCCTCACACTCACCTGTGACTGCTCTCTGAGCTACCTAATGTCTCTAGACGGGTCCTTCTCCCAGTGCGCCATCTCGTGCCTAGGCCCTTGCTGATCCTGAACTTACCCTGACTAGTGAGTAGATCAGTGAGACACTAGTCCCACTACTACAATGAAACAACACAATAAAAAACAAAAAAATGAGCCAGCTACACATGGTACACGTGCAACTTACAAGCGCATGTTCAACACTGGCCACAAGATGATGAAAACTCAAGATGAAAATAATATGAACATATTCCCTGTATGTAACTAAATAAAAGCATAATGTATATAAATAAACATAGGGGACATAGTAAATACTATTTTTGATCAAAAAAGCAGAAATCCATTCCACATGATAAGGTGTACCCAAATCGGGACAGTTCCTGACACTCTAATATTAAAACCTCACCATGTGTCAGAACAGACCTCAATCTGAATAAGGACAGAGAGTGCCTGAGTCCCAACTGGACACTAACAGCCATGGGAAGCACTATAGATAAAATGCCCGGCTCACTGAAAAGGGGGGCACACCATATCTGTACTGAGTACAAGAGACTTCAATAAAAAATGAAAAACATGAGCCGGAGTATGAGTTTGGAACATCAGGGAAGATGTAGGGGAAGGCCCTGGCGATAGTGAGAGGCATCACCTCCTCACACTCACCTGTGACTGACCTCTGAACTCCCTAATGTCTCTAGACAGGTCCTTCCCCCAGTCCGCCTTCACATGCCTAGACCCTCACTGATTCTGACCTTACCCTGACTAGTGAGTAGGCCAGCGAGACACTAGTCCCACTACTACAATAAAACAACACAATAAAAAACAAAAAAATGAGCCAGAGCATGAGTTTGGAAAACCAAAAACCAAGAGGAGGGCCCTGGTGATAGGGAGAGGCATCATCTCCTCACTGAACCATAAGATCCCTAATGTCTTTAGACAAAACGCAATTATTCCATTGTTTTTGTGTATTGTCTTTAACCCCTTAACGACTGCAAGCCGTAACATTAAGACATAAGCCACCATAGTGTAATCCCCGTCGGCTGCTGTGGGTAGCTGGCGGCGATCCCCGTACATGTCAGCTGATTTGTGTACTTGCGATGCACCCGTACCTGTCAACCCCTTAAATAGCGCTGTCAAAATGTGACAGCGCCATTTAAATGCCGGTCGCGTAAATTTTTACTCAATCAACTCCATTGGCAGCGCTGTGATGTAATCACTGTGAGCCAATGGTTGTCATGGTAGCACAGGGTCATGTGATGACTCCTGTAGCTATCACTTCCCATTTCACCCGGCTGAGAGGTGAGTATTTCTGGTGATCTCCGCTGTGTAGATGTAATCAACAGAAATGAATGAGGGATCAGGCTGCTGATCCTTATAGTCTCCTAGGGGGACTAGTAAAATACAAGTGTCTTAACTTTTTTAATTTTTTCATCAAAATAGCCATATGGGAGCTTATTTTTTGTGGTACGAGTTGTACTTTTGAAGGACACCCTTTATTCTGCCCTATATTGTCCTGAAAAACGGGAATAAAAGATCCAAGTGCGGTGAAATTGCTAAAAAATGTGCAATTCCACAATTGTTTTTTTATTTTTTTTTAATTTGCCATGTTCCCTATATGGTAAAACTGACCCAGCATTATGAGCTTCCAGGTCAGTATAAGTTTGTAGATACCAAATAGTTTTTCAAATGTTTTACGTGGTGGGAAAAAAAAAAATCTGAATTTTTTAAAAAGAATAAAAATAAATAAATAATATTCACTTTTGGCACCATTTTCTGAAAACCGTTTTCACTTTTCGGGATCTGGGGCCTTGTGATGGCTTATTTTTTGGGAGATGTCACCTCTTTTTGCATTTTATTGCAATCTTACAACAGTCCCCAAAAAACTAATTGTGGAGTTTTTAATTTTTCAGTATAGGGGAGCTATGGAAACATCATACTGTGTATAGGGGAGGTATACAAGAGGGGGCTTAGGAGACGTTAGTAAATGTTAAGAAGGCACTTCAGAACCATTACTGTTATAGGGGCACTGAGGGTATTGTGACCGTCAGAAGGCACTATTATTACTTTCTAGGAGTAAAATGTGGACACTTTTCTAGGGCACTTTACACTTGGAATTAATATATTCTACCATTAATATTTTTTACCATATTGAGGGCATAAAGGAGGCATTATTACCATGTGGGGACACAGTGATGACATTATTATGTGGGGGGCACAGCGGTGGTATTATTATGTTGGGGGGGCACAGCGGTGGCATTATTATGTAGAGGCACAGTGGTGGCATTATTATGTGGGGGGCATAGCGGTGGCATTATTATGTAGAGGCACAGTGGTGGCATTATTATGTGGGGGGCACAGCGGTGGCATTAATATGTGGGGGGCACAGCGGTGGCATTATTATGTGGGAGGCACAGCGGTGTCATTATTATGTAGAGGCACAGTGGTAGCATTATTATGTGGGAGGCACAGCGGTGGCATTATTATGTAGAGGCACAGTGGTGGCATTATTATGTGGGGGGCACAGTGGTGGCATTATTATGTGGGGGGCACAGCAGTGGTATTATTATGTGGGGGGCACAGCAGTGGTATTATTATGTGGGGGGCACAGCGGTGGCATTATTATGTAGAGGCACAGTGGTGGCATTATTATGTGGGGGGCACAGTGGTGGCATTATTATGTGGGGGGCACAGTGGTGGCATTATTATGTGGGGGGCACAGTGGTGGCATTATTATGTGGGAGGCACAGCGGTGGCATTATTACCATGTGGGGACACAGTGGGAGCATTACTATGTGGGGCAGTAAGAGGAGCACCGTTTTTCTACTGCTCTGGATTATAAGATGCACCCCAAATTTAGAGGAAAAAAATAGGAAAAAATAATTTTTAATGTTAAAATAAGGGTCCGTTTTATAATCCTAGTCCGTCTATAATATCTCACCGGAGGGAGCGGCGGTGGTGGATCAGCCCAGGAAGATCACAGGAGGCAGGGTCAGCGATGCTGCGGGCTCGGAGGAGGGAGTGTCGCAACTCAGGAGGGTCACAGGAGGCAGGGTCGATGATGCTGTGCATTCGAAGGAGGGAGTGTCACAGCTCAGGAGGGTCAGCGATACTGCAGGCTTGGAGGAGGGGATGTCGTGGTTCAGGGGAGTCAGTGGATTGAGGGTCGGCAATGCTGCAGGCTCGGGTGAGGGGTATCATGGTTCAGGGGAGTTAGTGGATGGAAGGTCGGCAATGCTGCAGGCTCGGGGGAGGGGGTGTCGTGGTTCAGGAGGGTCAGTGGATGGAGGGTTGGTGATACTGCGGGTTTATGGATGTCGCAGCGGCAGGTGCCATTGATCTCCTGGCGGACTCTGGGCTCCATTGAATCGCTCACGGTTGACAAGACTGAATTTAAGAAAATGGTCATGGAAGCAGCGCATGCGCAGATAGGACTCCACAGCTATTTTCTTGAAATCCATCATGCTAATCTGCGCACGCACCGCCTCGGTGGCCATTTTCTTAAAGTTCATCACGTCAACCACAGGCGATTCAATGGAGCCTACAACCAAACCTCTGTCAGATCAATGGCACCAGTCGCAGGACTGACCCTCTGGCCTTTGACCCTCTTGAGCCATTTCACGGCAGTGACACCCCCTCTTCGGAGCCCTCTGTATCGCTGACCCTGATTCTTGTGACTCCGCTCCAGTAAGCCATATCCAGATTATAAGACGCACCCCATCTTACCCCCCAAAAAAGTGCGTTTTGTAATCCAGAAATACGGTATGTTGAGATTCTGAGAACACTCCTTTTGACATTATTAAAGCTAAGTTTGCATTAAAATGTATCAAAGTAATCATGCATCTCTTTTCCAGACAAACGCAGATATGGGCTACTTTCGATTCATTGCAAATTGATTCAAATTTCCTGCCAAAATTTGGGGCAGTTGCCAAATTCGAAAAGGTTCCTCATCACTAGCCGTAACAAGCGGTCTTTCTTCTCCACTAAAGAAATAGACTTTGGGTTCTAAAACTGAAGTGTTGCGGATGGGGGCCGGGCTGCTGCAGGGGCTGCTCGGATCTGGGTTAGTTACTGTGGCTCGAGTGGTAGCCGGACCCGGGCTTGTACAGCTGTCCGTCCTCACAACCATAGGAAGGGGGGAGTATTTACAGGGGAATAGTTTGTCAGTGACGCCACCCGTGGGTTGTGGGTTGTGGTGAGGAATGGTGACACCGCCGCTGCCTTGTATGTGGGTGCCCAGGGCTGATGGAGCTGTGCACCAAGGTGGAATCCCCTCCATGGGTAGGGGAGGTGTAGTCCAGGGGCCCAGAGGATGGTGAGGGATTGCAGGGAGCAGGCAACTCACAATTTGTTGTTGTGGTGCTGGATGAGCTGGTGCTGTTTTGGAGGGTCAATAAACAAACGGAGTCCTTTTGTAAACCAAGGCCGGATGCTGGGAGCTTCTGGAGGGGTGTGCTGGTCCCACACACAGATATACAGCCAGGGGCCCTTTCTCCTGCACTCTCCGTCTGTATCGCTCTCTGGACTAGTCTGCTTGAAACGGCCTCTGGACCGGATCCCCTCCCTGCCCCGGTCTACCTCAGGGTCCCCGCGACTGGATCTCCGTCACCTGTGGCCCTCACTGCCACCTAGTTAGCGTAGCTAGTACAGTCGTCCGGTGGTCCGGGGCTCCAACCCCGACTGCCAACCTCTCCAGGGAGCTCCAACTCCTTCCTGTCAGCTCTCCACTCACTACAGCTCAAATTAAACTCTTCTCTGTCACTTCCTGAGCTCTTTTCCTCGGTCCCTCCCATTGTCCTGAGGGGGGGGGGGTGACTGGGCCTGATTGGCTGGTGTATACCCGTGTGGGGACTGTGATGGTGCCAAGAAGTAGATTGCCCGGCACTTTGGTGGATTTGTGCACGCTCTATGACAACCTGGTTTTGCCAGGGCGTCACAGAAGCATTTAAAGGAAGTTGTGGAGCAGGAGCACCGTGACCTCCAACTTCTGTGAAGAACTCCTACAATGGGAGACCGGCTTTCTGAAGATGCCCTTTTTGACTTGGTGACTCTTTATGATGGAGTCTTCAGAATCGTGTCTGTGCCATTATATTTCTTACATATTCCAAACTGTCTGGAAGACAAGTAGTTCTCTGAACATTTCTCAAACTTGTTTTTCTATCAGTTTCTCTTTTTTTTGAGAATTGAAGCATGGGGGAATTTATCGAATTTTCCATTGTAAGAGCCGAAGAGAAGATGATAAAGTTTTTGAAGAATCTGTTTGTTGCGGCTCACACAAGTATAACGTAATTTCAATCAATGGGAAAGAAGTAGAAACGTTATTGTCGAAAGCAAGAAATGACTTTTAATCTCATTATCCTGAAAATGTTTAAGCCTGGCCTCCCAACTTTAATTACTCTTTAAAAGTTTTAACGTCTGCTCCTTCTCAATCGGGGGAACAAAGACGACACAACTCATAAGAATTCTGCGCGTCAAAGGAAGGGAAAAAAAGCACATTATGCTTGGCCAGAACATAAAAAGGATTATTATCTCACTACCAAAAGTACTTTTCAGAGGCATGAAGAATAAATTACCTTTCTTACCTAAGGGGTTTTCCTCACCAAATTTCACTTGGCTGCACAGATTGTATAATTAACTCTACTACTTCACATATCACTTATATGCAAAATGTAATTGAAATAGACCTTGGTGCACCTGCCATCTACAGGGAGCGGGCGAGACCCACCCAGCTCAGCAATGGAGCTCTCCCTGGAACAGATTTACAGCAAAAAGTATTTATTAGTAGAAAATAGGTTTTAATAGATATGCACTGATTAGTTGAGGCTGCACAGAGGGACTAATGTTCTGCTCTTGCTCAATATAGATGACCTACAGTGGCGTAACTAGAGTCCGATGGGCCCTGGTGAAAAATTTGGACCTGGCCCCACCTTTAAGTTGGTCAGATGTATGTATATGTATGTATACATACGAGTTCCCCCACCCATTATGTAATAATGTGCCCAATCCTGTTCATCCTGGGCTCCTTCCTGGTAAATTTGTCCTCCATTCTGGTATATATGCCCCCTATCCTGGTAATTATGTCTCCCATCCTTCGATCCTGATATACATGTCCCCCATCCTGGTACTTATGTTCCTGTCCTGATATATATGTCACCATCTTGGTATAAACAGTATGTCCCAATACTTGGCTCCTCCTGGTATCTACTGTCCCCCTCCTGGTATGTACTGTCCCCCTCCTGGTATATACTGTCCCTCTCCTGATATTTACTGTCCCTCTCCTCGTATCTACTGTCCCCCTCCTTGTATCTACTGTCCCCTTCCTGGGGCCCTCCTGGTACATACTGTCCCCTTCCTGGTATCTATGTCCCCCTCCTGGGACCCATCCTGGTATATGCCATCCCCCTCCTGGTACATAATGTTCTCTTCCTGTTATGTACTGTCCCTCTCCTGGTAAATACTGTCCCCATCCTGGAAAATATGTCTCTGTGACGCCCTGGGCAAGCCAGGGGTCACAGGTCATTACACCACCACACCCTACACCCCAGTTAGGAACATCTAAGCTAACCCAAAATCCTTGTTGCCTTCCTCCAGGAGCTGGTGTTCACACCAGGGGGTGGGCCAGGCGGTTGGCTCCACCCACCGAGGAGTTCACAGCTCTGGAGGCGGGAAAACCAGGCAGTTGAAGTCTAGCTGAGGGCTAGAGTAGAGAACAGTTAAGAAAGTGAAAGTAGAAGGAAGTGAAGTAGTAGTGGAGCTAAGGAGAAAAGCTGAAGTGACAGTTTGTAAAGCCTGAAGTTGGTCCGGGTGTGTGCCCCGGACTGAGAGACAGCAAGGTCAGCAGACGGCGGTGATTGTCCGCAGGGGTGACTGCTCGGAGGTTGCTGGAAGGACCGCGGACGGGTGGTGACCCGGCGGTCTGGAGCAGTGTACAAGGAACAGTCAGCACCAGGGCAGGGGCCTTTCGGATCCCGGCAAGGCTAGGAGTCGCCATAATTTGCCAAATCCGTCAGTGAAGGGGACGACTGTCTCCCAACAACCAAGTCCCGATAGAAGGCAACAGTCCAACCGTAACAGAGAGACACCGCCACCGCCAGGGCACCAGTTTCTCAGGGCCAGCGCCTGCGGGCAAAGTAGGGCTCCTCCGGCCCATATCCAAGCCGGGGAGCGGGTTACCGGTGGGAACCCATCGCAACCATCATCATCTTAGGTGCAGGAAAAAGGGACTGTCACCGTCAACTACTGGGGAAAAGCAAGTGCAGCCGTCCGTGGGAACCGTCTTTCCAGCCGTGTGTTTTACCGAGAACTGTGTCATCGTCTCAGGCTGAGTGAGTACCACAGTGCCGCAAGGCACAGCGCTGCCCCGCGTACCTGCGCCCACCAAGCCCTGCATCTCACACCTCATCACTGGGCCCCGGGATCACCAACCCCTACCCACGGAGGGGCAACACAACAACTTGCTGCTCCATACCATCATTCCCGGGATCCCCATACAGAGCAGCGGTGGTGTGAACAAATCACCACAACCGTGGGTGGCGTCACGGACAATAAACTATATCCCAAAACCCAATCCCCTTTCACTCACGGGCGAGGGGCGCCGCTAGAGTCCCCGGGATCCGGCCCATCGCTCGAGCCACCGAGCAGCAGCAGGCCGCAGCAGCCGCGGCAGCCGGACCCGAGCAGTAGGGAGAGCACGGCGTCCCCTCCTCCGCCCGCGACAACTTGGCGTCACGAACAGGATCTTACCGCTCTGCCGTTGGGTAGAGGTGCGCCTTGTGACCGCCGGAGGTATCCGGCTGAAAAATTTCAGAAGTCGCCATCTTTGGCGCGCAAAGTTCCCGCCCGAGCGTCTTCTCGAGTAGCAGAGGCGCGAAGGCCAAAAACCCCGCCCCAATAGAGGAGGGGCCGGAAAGAAGCTAAGGGGGGCACGATGGCGGCTGGCTGCATGTGAACGCAGCTATAGAAGCAGGGACGCCAGGACCCTGTGGCCATTGACTGGTTCCTGGAAGGGGCCGCTGCTAAAGATGCTGAGTCCGACCGACAACACCGTGGTCCCCGCGCCTCGCCCCGCAGCGTGGGTGGAAGTCCGGACCGTCCAGCTAAGCAGCCGCCTGCAGGTCAAGATGCAGCTCCTCATGGAGGAGTGGGAGGCCGACATGGCGGAAGTGGTGGCGGCCGCACGGAGACGCGAGGTGGAGGGAGTCTTGGAAGGGAGGGTAAGTGACCCACGCCCCTGTGCCCCTAGTGGGTTGGTCATCGCGGCTGAGGGACCCGGTCCATACCCGCTCGCCCTGCTACCTCCCCCGCTACCCGTGTTGGCTGCTGCTGCCCCTTCACTAGGCCCGCTACCACCACCACCAGTAGCGGTACCCTGCCAATCCGCCCCGGCGGACTGACCTGCAGCAGAGGCTCGTGAACGCCCTGATCCGCTTTCATGGAAGAAGCCGAAGGCTGAAGCCGTCAGCAAAGATGCACCGGAGGCACGGCGGGGATGCAGCTGCCAGGAGGCAGAGCAGGCCATGTCACAGCGGGGTCCCTCATTACTGAAGGTGCCGGTCGTAGCCGACACGGAGGGACTCTGGCTGGGCCCCTCCCCCGCACACGCTGAACCAGAGAGGTTAACAGAGAGACACCGCCACCGCCAGGGCACCAGTTTCTCAGGGCCAGCGCCGGGCTCCTCCGGCCCATATCCAAGCCGGGGAGCGGGTTACCGGTGGGAACCCATCGCAACCATCATCATCTTAGGTGCAGGAAAAAGGGACCGTCACCGTCAACTACTGGGGAAAAGCAAGTGCAGCCGTCCGTGGGAACCGTCTTTCCAGCCGTGTGTTTTACCGAGAACTGTGTCATCGTCTCAGGCTGAGTGAGTACCACAGTTCCGCAAGGCACAGCGCTGCCCCCGCGTCCCTGCGCCCACCAAGCCCTGCATCTCCCACCTCATCACTGGGCCCCGGGATCACCAACCCCTACCCACGGAGGGGCAACACAACAACTTGCTGCTCCATACCATCATTCCCGGGATCCCCATACAGAGCAGCGGTGGTGTCAACAAATCACCACAACCGTGGGTGGCGTCACGGACAATAAACTATATCCCAAAACCCAATCCCCTTTCACTCACGGGCGAGGAGCGCCGCTAGAGTCCCCGGGATCCGGCCCATCGCTCGAGCCACCGAGCAGCAGCAGGCCGCAGCAGTAGGGAGAGCGCGGCGTCCCCTCCTCCGCCCGCGACATCTCTGTTCTGTCTAATGCAAAAAACAACAACATTGTACTCACTGCCACTTGCTTCCACATTGCGCAGCATCCTTCTGTGTTGCCAGTACACAGTGGCCGTCAGCTTTTATTGGTATAAGTGCTATTTCAACTCATGTCGTCATTGCCATGCTCCGCCCTCAGTCACTGGGATGGAGATGAAAGTTGCCAGCTTCTGTTTGGCTGGCAGCATATATCGCAGTACAGGGACCCGACGGGTCTCTGCACTGCAATGCATGTCAACTTGATGTGCAGCCTCAGGCACACATTCAGCTGAAGCAGGGGCTGGGGCCAGCGGGCCCCCTGAACTCCTGGGCCCAGTCGCGGTTGCAATCCCTGCAACCGTTATCGTTCTACCCCTGATGACCTAGAGGTGAAAAGACGTTTTATTAGTCAAAACCACCACTTTCCCACAATGTCTGACTGCTGTTAGTGAATGGAAATTTTTGTAAGCTGATCTGGAGGGGTGGATCCTCTAAGCCACAAGTCTGGATGATCAGCACGGATCAGAGGTGCTGATGCAGCAGAACTGGAATTGATGTGAAACGATGGCCAAAATACCACCACGGTGCAGAGGACAAAACAGCACACATGATGAGGTTGCAGAATCAAGAGTGAAGCTTTATTTACAAACAGGATGTAAACAATTCTGTAAGCCTATAGGGGGCATGCTATGCGGAAACAGTAAAACTTTACAAGCTGCAGATTCTAGTAGGAGCGTGCCAATAGTGCATCATCCCAACTACCGCAAATAGAGATGCCTGAATGGCAAAGATCAAAAAATGTTAAAATCGTACGATCATTGGCCAGATTGGATCGGGATCAGACATTCGATCATTCACCGCAAAAGTCTTGCCAAGGATCGATAAATGTTCGGATGGCAAAAACCATACTCTCACTTCCCATCACTGTAATGCCGAGTATTGGCATGGCTGTAATTGGCCCCTGTAAAAAAAAACGGAAGCAAAAGGGTTAAAGCAGAACATACTTATTGAGTCTCCGCCGCTGCAGCCCTATGTCCAGGTCTGATAATTATCTCTAATGCATATGCACTGATTCCCTGCCCACTGGCATCTCTGATTAGCTACCGTTGGACTACGACCCCACCCTCTGAGACAGTGTCTGTGATTGGTTGGAATCACAAATGCTGTATGTGTCTATACTGGTAATAAATAAACAAATACATTTAAAAAAATTGGTGTAGGGTCCCGCCTGTATTGATACCAGCATAGCTAAAGCATTCAGCTACAGGCTGAGGCCCTCAGCTGTGCATTTTTCTTGGCTGTGTATCAAAATAAGAGCAGCTGCATGCAGATTTTGCTTTTTAATTATTTAAATAAATAATTTAGAAAACCAGTGTGCGGTCCCAATTTTGATACCCAGCCATGATAAAGCCCGACAGCTGGGGGCTGGTATTCTCTGGCTGGGGGGACCCATGGTTATTGGGAGGCCCCCAGCCTAAATGCAGTGGCAATGAGGGTACTAAGGGTTTAACAACAGCCAAAAGCTGCCACTAAGCCCTGGATTAGTGATGGGTAGGGGTCTATGAGACTACTAACCCAATAAGTAAAAAGAAATAAACACAAACGCAGAAAAATCCTTTATTGAACAAAAACTCCCTCTTTCACCAATTTATTAACCCTTAAAACACCCAGGTTCAACGTAATCCACACTATGAGGTCCCACGACGTTTCCAGCTCTGCTACAGCTGAGTCACATAGAACATGACTATGATCTCCAAGCAAAGAATGAAAGAGCCGCATGATCAACAGTGACATCACACAGGTTAGCTGCGGTCACAGCTGGAGGTTCCCACGGTCCTCCACCTAAGGCTGCAGGTAACCTGACCTCAGGGGACCGTCTGAGGTGAGGCCACCGTGTTCATTGGAAAAATCTTTTTTCTTCCTGTATACCTTAAATTTTAACCTGTTCTCACATTCCCTAACAACTCAGTGTGTTATTCTGTGGATTCGAAATCGAGAAATTTAGGGAACTGTCAAGTTTGGTGGAGGAAGCCTGATTATATGAGTGTGTTTACCACCCAAGGTGTGTTACGGGGGGACCGGCAGATTAGGACCAGGGGGTATATATCCTAATCGCCAGACGGGGCCCACCGTGCTCCAGATGACAAAGGAGCTGCTGGCACCTGAGGGTTAGGAGGAGACTATAGAGCTGGATGGCTCTGAGATAACCCAGGAACTCTGGGAACCGGTCACGTGTGTTGGGACACGTCAGACCGGACGACAACCCGATTAGCGTTTTGGTGCACCTAGCGCTACACCAACCACGTGTGCAGGAAACACGTCAGGCTGGGTGGTAACCCTGTAGCGTTGACCGGAAGACTGCCACGAAAGCGCCCTGTCGGCCACGTGTGTAGGACACGTCAGGCCGAGCGGTCCTCCGATTAGCATTTCTGGCCACGTGTGTGTAGGACACGTCAGGCCAGATGGGTACACCAGTAGCGTTGACCGGGAAGCCGAGGAGGATAAGGAACACCCTGTTAACTCCACAGAGGTCCTGGGGTACGCTGTCCATGCGCGTAGGGGGCACAACCGGACAGGTGGTGCAGCAGGTGCGTTGTCCGTGTGCGTAGGGGGCACAATCGGACAGGTGTGCCAGCAGGTGCGTTGTCCGTGTGCGTAGGGGGCACAATCGGACAGGTGGCGCAGCAGGTGCGTTGTCCGTGTGCGTAGGGAGCACAATCGGACAGGAAGCACAGCAGCCGCAGCCCAGTTAACACCACTAGGCTGCTATAGCAAGACTGGAACGGCAGGAGGGAAGCACGGCGCCTGACCCTGATGTGCCGAGCCACGAATCTTGGCGTGACAGGCACCGTTCGCCTAACCCTACCTACCGCTTCCCAACATAGGCTTATGCCGCAATGAGGCTCTAACATGGAGGTGTGCTCTGACTGAGCAAAAGTGAAGACTGCGCACCTCCATGTTGTCTCCAGCCCCTTTTATAACCTGGGTCCGCCCCAACCCAGGGTGGAACCACCAAGGTCCAATAGCAGAGTGCCATGTCATCAGTGACGTCACATGCGACCTATCCGGAACCGCCACGTCATTGATGACCTCATGGCAGCCACGCCCCAAACACTTCACCAGTCATCGTCTGACGACCAATACTGAGGTGCCAGATCATAGAGGCGGGCCTCTGCGAGCCAGTCCGGAGTTGCCACGTCATCAGGACACCTGACACCCTCTGCCCTATCAGGGCCTGCCACCTCAAGGACATGCTCAGTGAGGTCCTTACCGGACCTAGCCTCTGATGCACTAAGTGCCTGAGAATGCTCAGTAGCCTGAGCCACAGGCTTAGAAAGCAGACTATCAGTTTGAGTATGCTCAGTAGCCTGAACTGAGGACTTAGTCTCAGACATAACACAAACAGGCTGAGCATGCTCACTATGCAAAACACCGGGCTTAAACTCTGGCTGGGGTAAATCAGCGCACGCATGCGCACTAGCCGCCTCTCCACACTTAGACGTGGTGGAAGGAACAGCCAACTGGACGACCCGAGGCACGGCCAAGAATGGCAGCCGGCGCCTGGGCGCAACATGAACCGCAGCAGGCTGCTTGCGGCTATGGCGGCCCCGGTTCATAACAGTACCCCCCCTCTAGCGGCCCTCCCACTCGAATGGTCTATAGTCGCCACAGATACCACTGAGCGACGGGCGGAAGATGGAGACATGCAGTGGGAGCTACAAGACTCGCTCCACCGCGTAATCACCCCAGACGACCAGTCGATATGTGGGGAATGCCACTTCAACCAAGGAATACCCAGCAGAATATCATCTGCACACTTAGGGAGAACCAGAAATGAAATGGTCTCCCTATGCCCAGATGACATGGCAAGGGCAATGGGCACTGTCCGCTGGTGAATTACCTTGGGCAACAAGGACCCATCCACCAAGCGGACTCTCACTGGCCTTGGCATTTGCACCAGCGGGATGGCATGCCGCCGGGCAAAAGAGGAGGAGATGAAACTATCCCCAGCACCTGTGTCCACACTTGCCCTTGTGGACCATGTTGACCCCTTAAAGGAAATGGACGCGGGAAACGTCACCCTAATGGATGACGCAGAGTCCAGTCTACTTCCAGCTATGGTCACCAATCGTGGTCACTTATCCTGACGCTTTGGGCAACGGTTGGCATAATGACCATATTGCCCACAAGCGAAACAGGAAATGCCCTTGCGACTCGAAGACCTAGCAACACCAATCCTAGAGATGTCCATAGGGACAGAGATGTCCTCTAAGGCAGGTGCAGTAGGAGAGACCACTACAGTGGCTGAACGACCCTCTGACCTGCGCTCCAGCTGACGTTCGGAGGTCCGCAGGTCAGTGCGGGTAGCCAGAGTCATGAGGCCCTCAAGGATAGTTGGTACCTCACGCGACGCTAATGCGTCCTTCACGTGCGAGGCTAATCCCCTTCAGAACAGTGGAATGAGAGTCCTCTCTGACCACCCCAGTTCTGCAGCAAGTGTCCGGAAACTCACAGCATATTGACTTGAGGAGGTACGCCCCTGCTCCAAAGTCAGTAGCTGTAGGGCCGAGTCGTGAGTGACCTGAGGCCCCAGGAACACTTGTCGCAAGGACTCCAAAAACTCCTTAGAGTCCTGTACTACGGGGTCATTCCTCTCCCACAATGGTGTAGCCCACTCCAGTGCTCTATCGGAGAGCAAGGAGATGATAAACCCCACCTTCGACCTCTCTGTAGGAAACCGTGCAGCCAACAGCTCTAGATTGACTGAGCACTGGTTCACAAATTCCCTACATGCCTTGCTGTTCCCCGTAAACTTGTTGGGCAGCGAGAGGTGAGGGAGGGTTGGAATAGGCTTGGTGACGGACACCATTGCAGCCGCTTGAGCCACCACATCATCCATATCAGCACCAAGAGCAGACTTCTCCAGAGACCTCACTCTGGCATCAAGCTGCAGCATGAACTGACGTAGCTGCTCCATCTCCGCCATGCCAACCAGACCCTGGCGCAATCTTACTGTTACGGGGGGACCGGCAGATTAGGACCAGGGGGTATATATCCTAATCGCCAGTCGGGGCCCACCGTGCTCCAGATGACAAAGGAGCTGCTGGCACCTGAGGGTTAGGAGGAGACTATAGAGCTGGAAGGCTCTGAGATAACCCAGGAACTCTGGGAACCGGTCACGTGTGTTGGGACACGTCAGACCGGACGACAACCCGATTAGCGTTTTGGTTTACCTAGCGCTACACCAACCACGTGTGCAGGAAACACGTCAGGCTGGGTGGTAACCCTGTAGCGTTGACCGGAAGACCGCCACGAAAGCGCCCTGTCGGCCACGTGTGTAGGACACGTCAGGCCGAGCGGTCCTCCGATTAGCGTTTCTGGCCACCTCTCGACTGGCCACGTGTGTGTAGGACACGTCAGGCCAGATGGGTACACCAGTAGCGTTGACTGGGAAGCCGAGGAGGATAAGGAACACCCTGTTAACTCCACAGAGGTCCTGGGGTACGCTGTCCGTGCACGTAGGGGGCACAACCGGACAGGTGGCGCAGCAGGTGCGTTGTCCGTGTGCGTAGGGGGCACAATCGGACAGGTGGCGCAGCAGGTGCGTTGTCCATGTGCGTAGGGGGCACAATCGGACAGGTGGCGCAGCAGGTGCGTTGTCCGTGTGCGTAGGGAGCACAATCGGACAGGAAGCACAGCAGCCGCAGCCCAGTTAACACCACTGGGCTGCTATAGCAAGACTGGAATGGCAGGAGGGAAGCACGGTGCCTGACCCTGATGTGCCGAGCCACGAATCTTGGCGTGACAGGCACCGTTCGCCTAACCCTACCTACCGCTTCCCAACGTAGGCTTATGCCGCAATGAGGCTCTAACATGGAGGTGTGCTCTGACTGAGCAAAAGTGAAGACTGCGCACCTCCATGTTGTCTCCAGCCCCTTTTATAACCTGGGTCCGCCCCAAACCCAGGGTGGAACCACCAAGGTCCAATAGCAGAGTGCCATGTCATCAGTGACGTCACATGCGACCTATCCGGAACCGCCACGTCATTGATGACCTCATGGCAGCCACGCCCCAAACACTTCACCAGTCATCGTCTGACGACCAATACTGAGGTGCCAGATCATAGGGGCGGGCCTCTGCGAGCCAGTCCGGAGTTGCCACGTCATCAGGACACCTGACGCCCTCTGCCCTATCAGGGCCTGCCACCTCACAGACATGCTCAGTGAGGTCCTTACCGGACCTAGCCTCTGATGCACTAAGTGCCTGAGAATGCTCAGTAGCCTGAGCCACAGGCTTAGAAAGCAGACTATCAGTTTGAGTATGCTCAGTAGCCTGAACTGAGGACTTAGTCTCAGACATAACACAAACAGGCTGAGCATGCTCACTATAAAAAACACCGGGCTTAAACTCTGGCTGGGGTAATTCGGCGCACGCATGCGCACTAGACGCCTCTCCACACTTAGACGTGGTGGAAGGAACAGCCAACTGGACGACCCGAGGCACGGCCAAGAATGGCAGCCGGCGCCTGGGCGCAACATGAACCGCAGCAGGCTGCTTGCGGCTATGGCGGCGCCGGTTCATAACAAGGTGTTGGATACTTGCCCAGGATGGATGATGGTCTTAATGCTGAACTATATATGAGGATCCCACAAGACAAGTTACTTCATACACTCGAGTACTATTGTTATGAAAAGGACGACATAGTGTTCCAGCAGGACAACAACCCGAAGCATACGGTGAGACTGGAGGAGAAATGGTTCAATGACGATGAAGTAGAGGAGCTCAATTGTCCCCACAGTCCCCAGACCTCAACCCAATCCAACACTTGTGGGTGAAGGAAACGCTGTATACATCCTCACGTGAGCCGACCAGTATACACCAACACTGGGAACATGCAGAAGAAACCTGACCAGTATACACCAACACTGGGAACATGCAGAAGAAACCTGACCAGTATACACCGACACTGGGAACATGGAGAAGAGACCTGACCAGTATACACCAACACTGGGAACATGGAGAAGAGACCTGACCAGTATACACCAACACTGGGAACATGCAGAAGAAACCTGACCAGTATACACCAACACTGGGAACATGGAGAAGAGACCTGACCAGTATACACCAACACTGGGAATGTGGAGAAGAGACCTGACCAGTATACACGAACACTGGGAATGTTGAGAAGAGACCTGACCAGTATGCACCAACACTGGGAATGTGAAGAAGAGACCTGACCAGTATACACCAACACTCGGAACGGGGAGAAGAGACCTGACCAGTATACACCAACACTGGGAACGTGAAGAGACCTGACCAGTATACACCAACACTGGGAATGTGAAGAAGAGACCTGACCAGTATACACCAACACTGGGAACGTGTAGAAGAGACCTGACCAGTATGCACCAATACTGGGAACGTGTAGAAGAGACCTGACCAGTATACACCAACACTGGGAACATGGAGAAGAGACCTGACCAGTATACACCAACACTGGGAACGTGTAGAAGAGACCTGACCAGCATGCACCAATACTGGGAACGTGTAGAAGAGACCTGACCAGTATACACCAACACTGGGAACGTGAAGAAGAGACCTGACCAGTATACACCAACACTGGGAACGTGGAGAAGAAACCTGACCAGTATACACCAACACTGGGAACGTGGACAAGAGACCTGACCAGTATACACCAACACTGGGAACGTGGAGAAGAGACCTGACCAGCATACACCAACACTGGGAACATGGAGAAGAGACCTGACCAGTATACACCAACACTGGGAACATGGAGAAGAGACCTGACCAGTATACACCAACACTGGGAATGTGTAGAAGAGACCTGACCAGTATACACCAACACTGGGAACGTTGAGAGGAGACCTGACCAGTATACACCAACACTGGGAATGTGGAGAAGAGACCTGACCAGTATACACAAACACTAGGAACGTGTAGAAGAGACCTGACCAGTATACACCAACACTGGGAACATGGAGAAGAGACCTGACCAGTATACATCAACACTGAGAATGTGGAGAAGAGACCTGACCAGTATACACCAACACTGGGAACGTGGAGAAGAGACCTGACCAGTATACACCAACAGTGGGAACATGGAGAAGAGACCTGACCAGTATACACCAACACTGGGAACGTGGAGAAGAGACCTGACCAGTATACACAAACACTGAGAACGTGGAGAAGAGACCTGAACAGTATACACCAACACTGGGAACGTGTAGAAGAGACCAGACCAGTATACACCAACACTGGGAACGTGGAGAAGAGACCTGACCCATATACACCAACACTGGGAACGTGAAGAAGAGACCTGACCAGTATACACCAACACTGGGAATGTGGAGAAGAGACCAGACCAGTATACACCAACACTGGGAACGTGGAGAAGAGACCTGACCCATATACACCAACACTGGGAACGTGAAGAAGAGACCTGACCAGTATACACCAACACTGGGAACGGGGAGAAGAGACCTGACCAGTATACACCAACACTGGGAATGGATAGAAGAGACCTGACCAGTATACACCAACACTGGGAACATGGAGAAGAGACCTGACCAGTATACACCAACACTGGGAACGTGGAGAAGAGACCTGACCAGTATACACCAACACTGGGAACGTGGAGAAGAGACCTGACCAGTATATACCAACACTGGGAACGTGAAGAGACCTGACCAGTATACACCAACACTGGGAACGTGGAGAAGAGACCTGACTAGTATACACCAACACTGGGAATGTGGAGAAGAGACCTGACCAGTATACACCAACACTGGGAACATGGAGAAGAGACCTGACCAGTATACACCAACACTGGGAACATGGAGAAGAAACCTGACCAGTATACACCAACACTGGGAATGTATAGAAGAGACCTGACCAGTATACACCAACACTGGGAATGTATAGAAGAGACCTGACCAGTATACACCAACACTGGGAACAGGGAGAAGAGACCTGACCAGTATACACCAACACTGGTAACGTGGAGAAGAGACCTGACCAGTATACACCAACACTGGGAATGTGGAGAAGAGTCCTGACCAGTATACACCAACACTGGGAACGT
Source organism: Anomaloglossus baeobatrachus (assembly GCF_048569485.1). Taxonomy (NCBI): domain Eukaryota; kingdom Metazoa; phylum Chordata; class Amphibia; order Anura; family Aromobatidae; genus Anomaloglossus; species Anomaloglossus baeobatrachus. The sequence goes on along the minus strand of NC_134355.1, from coordinate 15,127,576 downwards.
GGAGAAGAGACCCGACCAGTATACACCAACACTGGGAACATGGGGAAGAGACCTGACCAGTATACACCAACACTGGGAACATGGGGAAGAGACCTGACCAGTATACACCAACACTGGGAACATGGAGAAGAGACCTGACCAGTATATACCAACACTGGGAACATGGGGAAGAAACCTGACCAGTATACACCAACACTGGGAATGTATAGAAGAGACCTGACCAGTATACACCAACACTGGGAATGTATAGAAGAGACCTGACCAGTATACACCAACACTGGGAACAGGGAGAAGAGACCTGACCAGTATCCAACACTGGGAATGTATAGAAGAGACCTGACCAGTATACACCAACACTGGGAATGTATAGAAGAGACCTGACCAGTATACACCAACACTGGGAACAGGGAGAAGAGACCTGACCAGTATACACCAACACTGGGAACGTGGAGAAGAGACCTGACCAGTATACACCAACACTGGGAACATGGAGAAGAGACCTGACCAGTATATACCAACACTGGGAACAGGGAGAAGAGACCTGACCAGTATACACCAACACTGGGAATGTGGAGAAGAGTCCTGACCAGTATACACCAACACTGGGAACGTGGAGAAGAGACCTGACCAGTATACACCAACACTGGTAACGTGGAGAAGAGACCTGACCAGTATACACCAACACTGGGAATGTGGAGAAGAGTCCTGACCAGTATACACCAACACTGGGAACGTGGAGAAGAGACCCGACCAGTATACACCAACACTGGGAACATGGAGAAGAGACCTGACCAGTATACACCAACACTGGGAACGTGAAGAAGAGACCTGACCAGTATACACCAACACTGGGAACGTGAAGAGACCTGACCAGTATACACCAACACTGGGAACATGGAGAAGAGACCTGACCAGTATCCAACACTGGGAATGTATAGAAGAGACCTGACCAGTATACACCAACACTGGGAATGTGGAGAATAGACCAGACCCGCATACACCAACACTGGAAACGTGTAGAAGAGACCTGACCAGTATACACCAACACTGGGAACAAGGAGAAGAGACCTGACCAGTATACACCAACACTGGGAACATGGAGAAGAGACCTGACCCGTATACACCAACACTGGGAACGTGTAGAAGAGACCTGACCAGTATATACCAACACTGGGAACGTGGAGAAGAGACCTGACCAGTATACACCAACACTGGAAACATGAAGAGACCTGACCAGTATACATCAACACTGGGAACGTGGAGAAGAGACCTGACCAGTATACACCAACACTGGGAACGTGGAGAAGAGACCTGACCAGTATACACCAACACTGGGAACATGGAGAAGAGACCTGACCAGTATACACCAACACTGGGAACATGGAGAAGAGACTTGACCAGTATACACCAACACTAGGAACGTGGAGAAGAGACCTGACCCGTATACACCAACACTGGGAATGTGTAGAAGAGACCTGACCAGTATACACCAACACTGGGAACATGGAGAAGAAACCTGACCAGTATACACCAACACTGCGAATGTATAGAAGAGACCTGACCAGTATACACCAACACTGGGAATGTATAGAAGAGACCTGACCAGTATACACCAACACTGGGAACATGGAGAAGAGACCTGACCAGTATACACCAACACTGGGAACATGGAGAAGAGACTTGACCAGTATACACCAACACTAGGAACGTGGAGAAGAGACCTGACCCGTATACACCAACACTGGGAATGTGTAGAAGAGACCTGACCAGTATACACCAACACTGGGAACATGGAGAAGAGACCTGACCAGTATACACCAACACTGGGAACATGGAGAAGAAACCTGACCAGTATACACCAACACTGGGAATGTATAGAAGAGACCTGACCAGTATACACCAACACTGGGAATGTATAGAAGAGACCTGACCAGTATACACCAACACTGGGAACAGGGAGAAGAGACCTGACCAGTATCCAACACTGGGAATATATAGAAGAGACCTGACCAGTATACACCAACACTGGGAATGTATAGAAGAGACCTGACCAGTATACACCAACACTGGGAACAGGGAGAAGAGACCTGACCAGTATACACCAACACTGGTAACGTGGAGAAGAGACCTGACCAGTATACACCAACACTGGGAATGTGGAGAAGAGTCCTGACCAGTATACACCAACACTGGGAACGTGGAGAAGAGACCTGACCAGTATACACCAACACTGGGAATGTGGAGAAGAGTCCTGACCAGTATACACCAACACTGGGAACATGGGGAAGAGACCTGACCAGTATACACCAACACTGGGAACATGGGGAAGAGACCTGACCAGTATACACCAACACTGGGAACGTGGAGAAGAGACCTGACCAGTATACACCAACACTGGGAACATGGAGAAGAAACCTGACCAGTATACACCAACACTGGGAATGTATAGAAGAGACCTGACCAGTATACACCAACACTGGGAATGTATAGAAGAGACCTGACCAGTATACACCAACACTGGGAACAGGGAGAAGAGACCTGACCAGTATCCAACACTGGGAATGTATAGAAGAGACCTGACCAGTATACACCAACACTGGGAATGTATAGAAGAGACCTGACCAGTATACACCAACACTGGGAACAGGGAGAAGAGACCTGACCAGTATACACCAACACTGGGAACGTGGAGAAGAGACCTGACCAGTATACACCAACACTGGGAACATGGAGAAGAGACCTGACCAGTATACACCAACACTGGGAACATGGAGAAGAGACCTGACCAGTATATACCAACACTGGGAACAGGGAGAAGAGACCTGACCAGTATACACCAACACTGGGAATGTGGAGAAGAGTCCTGACCAGTATACACCACCACTGGGAACGTGGAGAAGAGACATGACCAGTATACACCAACACTGGGAACGTGGAGAAGAGACCTGACCAGTATACACCAACACTGGTAACGTGGAGAAGAGACCTGACCAGTATACACCAACACTGGGAATGTGGAGAAGAGTCCTGACCAGTATACACCAACACTGGGAACGTGGAGAAGAGACCCGACCAGTATACACCAACACTGGGAACATGGAGAAGAGACCTGACCAGTATACACCAACACTGGGAACGTGAAGAAGAGACCTGACCAGTATACACCAACACTGGGAACGTGAAGAGACCTGACCAGTATACACCAACACTGGGAACATGGAGAAGAGACCTGACCAGTATCCAACACTGGGAATGTATAGAAGAGACCTGACCAGTATACACCAACACTGGGAATGTGGAGAATAGACCAGACCCGCATACACCAACACTGGAAACGTGTAGAAGAGACCTGACCAGTATACACCAACACTGGGAACAAGGAGAAGAGACCTGACCCGTATACACCAACACTGGGAACGTGTAGAAGAGACCTGACCAGTATATACCAACACTGGGAACGTGGAGAAGAGACCTGCCCAGTATACACCAACACTGGAAACATGAAGAGACCTGACCAGTATACATCAACACTGGGAACGTGGAGAAGAGACCTGACCAGTATACACCAACACTGGGAACGTGGAGAAGAGACCTGACCAGTATACACCAACACTGGGAACATGGAGAAGAGACCTGACCAGTATACACCAACACTGGGAACATGGAGAAGAGACCTGACCAGTATACACCAACACTGGGAACATGGAGAAGAGACCTGACCAGTATACACCAACACTGGGAACATGGAGAAGAGACTTGACCAGTATACACCAACACTAGGAACGTGGAGAAGAGACCTGACCCGTATACACCAACACTGGGAATGTGTAGAAGAGACCTGACCAGTATACACCAACACTGGGAACATGGAGAAGAAACCTGACCAGTATACACCAACACTGGGAACATGGAGAAGAGACCTGACCAGTATACACCAACACTGGGAACGTGGAGAAGAGACCTGACCAGTATACACCAACACTGGGAACATGGAGGAGAGACCTGACCAGTATACACCAATACTGGGAACGTGGAGAAGAGACCTGACCAGTATACACCAACACTGGAAACATGTAGAAGAGACTTGGGGTCAGATTTTGATATTTTTACATTTGATGGAGATCAGAAAGAATCAGGCAGAGCAGAAAGCCAAAGGTGGAATTACAAAATACTAACAAAAGTAAAATTAAAATTTAGAATTGTAGAATCAAAACAGTAACAATGCAACGCCATCACAAGAATCTGCATAAATAATCATATACTAAAGAGTAACGAGTGACATTTATATATGAGATAGCCAAGATGATTGTCTATAAAATGAAGGTCGCTTAACACTCAACGCTGTAGAGGATAAAGAGATATGGAGACTGAAAGTCACAAGTGCAAAACATTGTTACCCTTTTGTTTGTCAGTGTATGACATGACCTCTATGTTAGTAAGGACTCATCTTGCCACCTTTTTAGTGTGCTGGAGCAGATATTAATATTGGCTTATAGATTGTGAATTTGTAATTGTCGGTGTAAGTTACTCTGTATATTAGACGGAGGCAGCAGAAGAAGCACAAGTTATCCCAGATCAGGCAGAATACAATTAATGTTTTACCGCTCTTCTTTTTCTCAAAATCTGTAATTTATTCAAAACTGTTATTTCATGTAGGTAGACATTTTCCATCTGTGACACAACCAGAGCCTACAACTAACTAATTTATGGGGTATCTTAACACCCGAGACATAGACATAATTAAGTAAGTCAATGTATCTCTAAGTTGCAAAGACATTTACCACCTAATTAAATAAATGAAAACACAATCCCCCCCACCCCCGATCTACGATCATATACTGTGCTGCTGTTCTTAAAAGCAATTAATGGGGCCGTGTGAGAACTTCCAGGAGATGTGGCCTCTGTCCCCTGGATACATTGTGTCACCTCTCCAATTAATTGCCTTCCTGCTCCCAGACCCTGTTGTCAGTTTTTGTTACTAACCTTGTCATTGTCACTGCATCTCAAGGAAATATACTCACCCTCAGTCCGCGGTGGATTTACACTTTCCGCCTGCAGCCATCAACCAACAACTGGATAAATCCAAGACAATCACTGGTTATTTAATAGCGTTTAGCCCAAGAAAACCAGAAGTCTACGAACACAGAACAATCATTCGTATGATCCTTCTGTCCATACACAGCATCGTCTTGTTTATATACGATTATAGGTTGCCAGGAAAGATCATTTTAATGCCGGCATGACCAATGCAATCGCCGAACCACTGGCTTTTCCAACATTCACCGCACCATGGAGTAACGGTGACCGGCATCCAGCACTTGTGACCCACAGAAGATTTGGTTTCCACCATTACATATCAAGTTGGGCTCAACGAAGAACTTGGTAAAGGCAATGGTACAAAATGAAAAAAACATTTAAGTAACTCATTGATACATTTCCAAGGTTGAGTGAAGCAAAGTTAAAGGAAGGGTCTTAACTGGACCTCAGATTCGTAAGCTTCTTCAAGATGACGAGTTTCTCTGTTTGTTGCATTAGTGGTAACTAATTTTTAGGGAAACTCAAGAGCAGATATATAGAAATAGATGGTCAAAATTCCCTTCAAAACATATAAAACATATAAGGATCTTGGCTGTAACATGTCCTTCAATATTAATTTCTTACATTCCCATCTAGACTTAGTTCCACCAAACTGTGGAGCAGTGAATGCCGAGCGCGGGGAGAGGTTTCACCAAGATATTGCGGCTATGGAGAAAAGATATCAAGGAAAATGGAATCTATCAATGCTGCAGATACTGCCGGACGAGTGTAAGAGACGATCCGATGCAGGAGGACAAGAGGCAAGAAAAAGAGTCCCCACTGAACGAGGAGCAAACGTTGTAGAGCAATTCCTGTAACTGTTTAAGATTTGGGTTTAGACAGGATTTAGTTATTTGAATTGATGTTAAGTTTCCTCTATATAAATATCAAAATACTGGAATAACAAAATATTCTGCATCTTTATGTTTGCAAAAATAATAATGTTTAAAAGTACTGAAAATGTTTATGCATTATATATATATATATATATATATAGCGGTAAAAGTAAAGATTTAATATCATAGAGACAAGAGATGACTAAAAATATTAATGGCAGATTTGATTTCAGGAGATAAAAATAATTAGGAAATGGCTCATTTCCATCTATCTATTCACTATCTATCTATCTATCTATCTATCTATCTATCCCTCTATCTATCTATCCCTCTATCTATCCCTCTATCTATCTATCTATCTATTCACTATCTATCTACCTATCTATCCCTCTATCTATCTATCTATCTATCCCTCTATCTATCTATCCATCCATCCATCCATCTATTATCTATCTATCCCTCTATCCATCCATCTATTATCTATCTATCTATCCCTCTATCTATCTATCTATCTATCTATCTATCTATCTATCTATCCCTCTATCTATCCCTCTATCTATCTATCTATACCTCTATCTATCTATCTATCTATCTATCTATCTATCCATCCCTCTATCTATCTATCTATTCATCTATCCATCCATCCATCCATCCATCCATCCATCTATCTATCTATCTATCCCTCTATCTATCTATCTATCCCTCTATCTATCTATCTATCTATCTATCCATCTATCTATCCCTCTATCTATCTATCTATCTATCTATCTATCCATCCATCCATCCATCCATCTATCTATCTATCTAGCCACTATCTATCTATCCCTCTATCTATCTATCTATCTATCTATCTATCTATCTCTCCATTATCCATCCTTCTATCTATCTATAACAAATCAAATAAGCTTTATTGGCAGGACCAAATACAAATTAGTTTTGACAAAGCAAGTGTACATTAGGGGCTGGGGCTGTGGGGATGGTGGGTGGGGACTGTAGGAAGGATGGATGGGGCACATCCAGGGTGGGGACTGTGGGGGCTCTTCTAGGATGGGGGCTATGGAAGTCCATGGCTTATGATGGGGCATATCCAGGGTGGGGACTGTAGTAACGGTGGATGGGGCACATCCAGGGTGGTGACTGTGGGGGCACATCTAGGATGGGGGCTATGGAAGTCCATGGCTTATGATGGGGCATATCCAGGGTGGGGACTGTAGTAATGGTGGATGGGGCATATCCAGGGTGGGGATTGGGGGGCCACATCTGAGATGGGGGGCTATGGAAGTCCATGGCTTATGATGGGGCATATCCAGGGTAGGGACTGTGGTAACGGTGGATGGGGCATATCCAGGGTAGGGACTGTAGTAACGGTGGATGGGGCATATCCACGGTGGGGACTGTAGGAAGGATGGATGGGGCACATCTATGGTGGGGACTGGGGGGCCACATCTGGGATGGCGGGCTATGGAAGTCCATGGCTTATGATGGGGCATATCCACGGTGGGGACTGTAGTATCGATGGATGGGGCATATCCAGGGTGGGTTCTGGGGGGCCACATCTGGGATGGGGGGCTATGGAAGTCCATGACTTATCATAGTTCTCTTTCTGGAAGTCTATGACATTCGCTCACATACCGCGCTGCTATCTCCACTGCGCTCTCTTCTTCCCCCAGCAGGATGTATGTTTTCTCTTCCTCCTTCATGGAGCTGAAATCCGGGAAGAGATGGGAGAGTCTCCTGAAGTGAGTGTCCCTCACTGCTGAGTACTTGGTGCAGTGTAGCAGGAGGTGGGTTTCATCCTCTCCCCTTTTCTTCTTTCTTTTCTCTGTCTGTCTCCCATTCTCTCTTTTCTCTGTCTGTCTTTCCTTTTCTTCTCTCTTTTCTCCGTCTGTCTCCCGTTCTCTCTTTTCTCCATCTGTCTCCTCTTCTTCTCTCTTTTCTCTGTCTTTCTCCCATTCTCTCTTTTCTCCGTCTATCTCCCATTCTCTCTTTTCTCTGTCTGTCTCTCCTTTTCTTCTCTCTTTTCTCCGTCTGTCTCCCATTCTCTCTTTTCTCCATCTATCTCCCGTTCTTCTCTCTTTTCTCCGTCTGTCTCCCGTTCTCTCTTTTCTCCATCTCTCTACCGTTCTCTCTTTTCTCCATCTGTCTACCGTTCTTCTCTCGTTTCTCTGTCTGTCTCCCATTCTTCTCTCTTTTCTCCGTCTGTCTCCCGTTCTCTCTTTTCTCCATCTGTCTACCGTTCTTCTCTCGTTTCTCTGTCTGTCTCCCATTCTTCTCTCTTTTCTCCGTCTATCTCCCGTTCTCTCTTTTCTCAGTCTGTCTCCCGTTCTCTCTTTTCTCCATCTGTCTCCCCTTCTTCTCTTGTTTCTCTGTCTGTCTCCCGTTCTTCTCTTTTCTCCGTCTGTCTCCCGTTCTTCTCTTTTCTCCGTCTATCTCCCGTTCTTCTCTTTTCTTCGTCTATCTCCCATTCTCACTTTCCTCCGTCTGTCTCTCATTCTCTCTTTTCTCCGTCTGTCTCCCTTTCTTCTCTCTTTTCTCCGTCTGTCTCCCGTTCTTCTCTTTTCTCCGTCTATCTCCCGTTCTTCTCTTTTCTCCGTCTATCTCCCGTTCTCACTTTCCTCCGTCTGTCTCTCATTCTCTCTTTCCTCCGTCTGTCTCCCGTTCTTCTCTCTTTTCTCCATCTGTCTCCCGTTCTTCTCTCTTTTTTCCATCTGTCTCCCGTTCTTCTCTCTTTCCTCCGTCTGTCTCCCGTTCTCTCTTTCCTCTGTCTGTATCCTGTTCTCTCATCTCTCCGTCTGTCTCCCCTTCTTCTCTCGTTTCTCTGTTTGTCTCCCGTTGTCTCTTTTCTCTGTTTGTCTCCCGTTCTCTCTTTCCTCCGTCTATCTCCCATTCTCTCTTTTCTCCGTCTTTTTCCCATTCTCTTTTCTCCGTCTGTCTCCCATTCTCTCTTTTCTCCGTCTGTCTCCCGTTCTCTCTTTTCTCCGTCTGTCTCCCATTCTCTCTTTTCTCTCTGTCTCTCCTTTTCTTCTCTCTTTTCTCCGTCTGTCTCCCGTTCTTCTCTTTTCTCCATCTGTCTCCCATTCTCTCTTTACTCCATCTGTCTCCCGGTCTCTCTTTCCCCCGTCTATCTCCCATTCTCTCTTTTCTCCGTCTTTCTCCCATTCTCTTTTCTCCGTCTGTCTCCCGTTCTTCTCTTTTCTCCGTCTGTCTCCCGTTCTTCTCTTTTCTCCGTCTGTCTCCCGTTCTTCTCTTTTCTCCGTCTATCTCCCGTTCTTCTCTTTTCTTCGTCTATCTCCCATTCTCACTTTCCTCCGTCTGTCTCTCATTCTCTCTTTTCTCCGTCTGTCTCCCGTTCTTCTCTCTTTTCTCCGTCTGTCTCCCGTTCTTCTCTTTTCTCCGTCTATCTCCCGTTCTTCTCTTTTCTCCGTCTATCTCCCGTTCTCACTTTCCTCCGTCTGTCTCTCATTCTCTCTTTCCTCCGTCTGTCTCCCGTTCTTCTCTCTTTTCTCCATCTGTCTCCCGTTCTTCTCTCTTTTTTCCATCTGTCTCCCGTTCTTCTCTCTTTCCTCCGTCTGTCTCCCGTTCTCTCTTTCCTCTGTCTGTATCCTGTTCTCTCATCTCTCCGTCTGTCTCCCCTTCTTCTCTCGTTTCTCTGTTTGTCTCCCGTTGTCTCTTTTCTCTGTTTGTCTCCCGTTCTCTCTTTCCTCCGTCTATCTCCCATTCTCTCTTTTCTCCGTCTTTTTCCCATTCTCTTTTCTCCGTCTGTCTCCCATTCTCTCTTTTCTCCGTCTGTCTCCCGTTCTCTCTTTTCTCCGTCTGTCTCCCATTCTCTCTTTTCTCTCTGTCTCTCCTTTTCTTCTCTCTTTTCTCCGTCTGTCTCCCGTTCTTCTCTTTTCTCCATCTGTCTCCCATTCTCTCTTTACTCCATCTGTCTCCCGGTCTCTCTTTCCTCCGTCTATCTCCCATTCTCTCTTTTCTCCGTCTTTCTCCCATTCTCTTTTCTCCGTCTGTCTCCCGTTCTCTCTTTTCTCCGTCTGTCTCCCGTTCTCTCTTTTCTCCGTCTGTCTCCCATTCTCTCTTTTCTCTCTGTCTCTCCTTTTCTTCTCTCTTTTCTCCGTCTGTCTCCCGTTCTTCTCTTTTCTCCATCTGTCTCCCATTCTCTCTTTACTCCATCTGTCTCCCGTTCTCTCTTTCCTCCGTCTATCTCCCATTCTCTCTTTTCTCTGTCTTTCTCCCATTCTCTTTTCTCCGTCTATCTCCCGTTCTTCTTTCTTTTCTCCATCTGTCTCCCATTCTCTCTTTTCTCTGTTTGTCTCCCGTTCTCTCTTTCCTCCGTCTATCTCCCATTCTCTTTTCTCCGTCTGTCTCCCGTTCTTCTCTCTTTTCTCCGTCTGTCTCCCGTTCTCTCTTTTCTCTGTTTGTCTCCCGTTCTCTCTTTTCTCCATCTGTCTCCCATTCTCTCTTTCCTCCGTCTATCTCCCGTTCTCTCTTTCCTCCGTCTATCTCCCATTCTCTCTTTCCTCCGTCTATCTCCCATTCTCTTTTCTCCGTCTGTCTCCCGTTCTTCTTTCTTTTCTCCATCTGTCTCCCATTCTCTCTTTTCTCCGTCTTTTTCCCATTCTCTTTTCTCTGTTTGTCTCCCATTCTCTCTTTTCTCCGTCTTTTTCCCATTCTCTTTTCTCCGTCTGTCTCCCGTTCTCTCTTTTCTCCATCTGTCTCCCGTTTTTCTCTCGTTACTCTGTCTGTCTCCCGTTCTTCTCTCTTTTCTCCGTCTGTCTCCCGTTCTCTCTTTTCTCCATCTGTCTCCCATTCTCTGTTTTCTCTGTTTGTCTCCCGTTCTCTCTTTTCTCCATCTGTCTCCCATTCTCTCTTTCCTCCGTCTGTCTCCCGTTCTCTCTTTCCTCTGTCTGTATCCTGTTCTCTCATCTCTCCGTCTGTCTCCCCTTCTTCTCTCGTTTCTCTGTTTGTCTCCCGTTGTCTCTTTTCTCTGTTTGTCTCCCGTTGTCTCTTTTCTCCATCTGTCTCCCGTTCTCTCTTTTCTCCATCTGTCTCCCGTTCTTCTCTTTTCTCTGTTTGTCTCCCATTCTCTCTTTTCTCCGTCTTTTTCCCATTCTCTTTTCTCCGTCTGTCTCCCGTTCTTCTCTCTTTTCTCCGTCTGTCTCCTGTTCTCTCTTTTCTCCGTCTGTCTCCCATTCTCTCTTTTCTCTCTGTCTCTCCTTTTCTTCTCTCTATTCTCCGTCTGTCTCCCGTTCTTCTCTTTTCTCCATCTGTCTCCCATTCTCTCTTTTCTCCGTCTGTCTCCCATTCTCTCTTTCCTCCGTCTATCTCCCATTCTCTTTTCTCCGTCTGTCTCCCATTCTCTCTTTTCTCCGTCTGTCTCCCGTTCTTCTCTTTTCTCCATCTGTCTCCCCTTCTTCTCTCGTTTCTCTGTTTGTCTCCCGTTCTCTCTTTTCTCTTTCTGTCTCCCCTTCTTCTCTCTTTTCTCCATCTGTCTCCCGTTCTCTCTTTTCTCCGTCTGTCTCCCCTTCTTCTCTCGTTTCTCTGTTTGTCTCCCATTCTCTCTTTCTTCCGTCCGTCTCCCGTTCTCTCTTTTCTCCATCTGTCTCCCATTCTCTTTTCTCCGTCTGTCTCCCGTTCTTCTCTTTTCTCCATCTGTCTCCCCTTCTTCTCTCGTTTCTCTGTTTGTCTCCCGTTCTCTCTTTTCTCTTTCTGTCTCCCCTTCTTCTCTCTTTTCTCCATCTGTCTCCCGTTCTCTCTTTTCTCCGTCTGTCTCCCCTTCTTCTCTCGTTTCTCTGTTTGTCTCCCGTTGTCTCTTTTCTCTGTTTGTCTCCCGTTCTCTCTTTTCTCCATCTGTCTCCCGTTCTCTCTTTTCTCCATCTGTCTCCCGTTCTTCTCTTTTCTCTGTTTGTCTCCCATTCTCTCTTTTCTCCATCTGTCTCCCGTTCTTCTCTTTTCTCCGTCTATCTCCCATTCTCTCTTTTCTCCGTCTTTTTCCCATTCTCTTTTCTCCGTCTGTCTCCCGTTCTTCTCTCTTTTCTCCATCTGTCTCCTGTTCTCTCTTTTCTCCGTCTGTCTCCCATTCTCTCTTTTCTCTCTGTCTCTCCTTTTCTTCTCTCTATTCTCCGTCTGTCTCCCGTTCTTCTCTTTTCTCCATCTGTCTCCCATTCTCTCTTTTCTCCGCCTGTCTCCCGTTCTCTCTTTCCTCCGTCTATCTCCCATTCTCTTTTCTCCGTCTGTCTCCCATTCTCTCTTTTCTCCGTCTGTCTCCCATTCTTCTCTTTTCTCCATCTGTCTCCCCTTCTTCTCTCGTTTCTCTGTTTGTCTCCCGTTCTCTCTTTTCTCTGTCTCCCCTTCTTCTCTCTTTTTTCCATCTGTCTCCCGTTCTCTCTTTTCTCCGTCTGTCTCCCCTTCTTCTCTCGTTTCTCTGTTTGTCTCCCATTCTCTCTTTCTTCCGTCCGTCTCCCGTTCTCTCTTTTCTCCATCTGTCTCCCATTCTCTCTTTTCTCTGTTTGTCTCCCGTTCTCTCTTTTCTCCGTCTTTTTCCCGTTCTCTTTTCTCCGTCTATCTCCCGTTCTCTCTTTTCTCCATCTGTCTCCCGTTCTTCTCTCTTTTCTTCGTCTGTCTCCCATTCTCTCTTTTCTCCGTCTGTCTCCCGTTCTTTTCTCTTTTCTTCGTCTGTCTCCCGTTCTCTCTTTTCTCCGTCTGTCTCCCGTTCTTCTCTCTTTTCTCCGTCTGTCTCCCGTTCTTCTCTCTTTTCTCCGTCTGTCTCCCGTTCTTCTCTCTTTTCTCCGTCTGTCTCCCGTTCTTCTCTCTTTTCTCCGTCTGTCTCCCGTTCTCTCTTTTCTCCATCTGTCTCCCATTCTCTCTTTTCTCCGTCTGTCTCCCGTTTTTCTCTCTTTTCTCCGTCTGTCTCCCATTCTCTCGTTTCTCTGTCTGTCTCCCGTTCTCTCTTTTCTCCGTCTGTCTCCCGTTCTCTCTTTTCTCCGTCTGTCTCCCGTTCTTCTCTCTTTTCTCCGTCTGTCTCCCGTTCTCTCTTTTCTCCATCTGTCTCCCGTTCTTCTCTTTTCTCCATCTGTCTCTCGTTCTTCTCTTTATCTTTTTATTTACAAGCTTCTGTTGAGCAGTTGATGTATTTGCCCGGTTGTTGCTATGTTACTACATAATCTGCTGGTTTTATGTTTTCACTGTTTTATTTATCTGACTACATAAGAATAAGACATCACATATTTCACCTCTGTAGGAGAATATAAATAAGATGCATACATGTAAGAGAATGCCGATCACAAGGAGCGATGTCTCGTCCTGACCTTCGGTCGCGTCCTTGTACAGTGCGATGCGTGAACTCAGCCTCCGAGACAAATGAAGGCACAACACAAGTTTTAGGGCGATGACAGATGACGGCCCGTGTGCCCCTCCTCTGCTTCTGTGTGACATTGACCTTGATATTTTAATTACCTGTCATTGCTATCTTTAGCTCCTTTCACTTCTTTTCCCCACTGGTTTAATCTGAAAATGATTAGTGGATTCACCAAGATGGGGATGAAGACTTCACTGATGGCAATTACAAATTACCCCCCTGCAGATGCCATCGGAGGATCAGCAGCGATTGACCACCGAGAGTCCGCACTTCATATATAAATATGTAATTTTATTAAATATTACAAAAAAATTCAACAGTGCAATAGTATTTACAATACGATATGTAAAAAGAGGTGAAAAGAGCAAAAAAGGAGACGGAAAATATTCTTTTGACACAATAGACTAATATCTCACAAATACGACCATAAAAAATAGGTTTATATTAAGCATTAAATAGATTTATGTGTCCACTGACAAAGCGCCTCAATAAATGCACAATACATCACATGGATATCTCTGTATGTTGCAAGCAATAATGAAGTATAAAGCTAAAAAATAAACCAAATAGCAGTTAGGGATGAGCAGACCTAGACTGTAAAGTTCGGGGTTCGTGCAGAACATTGGGTGTTTGGGACCCGAACGAAGGTTTTTACCTGTATGTCTGGATCCTGTTAGGGTTTGTCATCTGAATAAAGCTTGTTGAAAGGTTACAGAGCAGCTAATCAGCATGCTTTTCCGGTGTGGTTACTTCCGGTCCCATGAAAGCCATGTCAAGTATTGACATGGCTGTGATTGGCTGGAGCACCACTGGAAAGAAAATGAAGTGGGCTCCGGCCTTATTTCTGATAACCAGTGTGGGCACAGCAGCATTTACAGGCTGCAAACCCTAGCGGTCTGCTTTACCGTTGATACTTATCAAAAGTAGACGGGATCCCACTCTGTTTTTTTTTTAAATTATTTAAATTAAAAAATGGCCTGAGGTCCCCCCATTTTTTATAACAAGTCCCGGTAAAGCTGACAACTGAGGGATGGTATTATCAGGGTGGGAAAAACCATGGCTATTGGCCCTCCCAGCCTAAAAATAGCAGCCCGCAGCCACCCCAGAAGTGGCCCATCCATTAGATGTAAAAGGTTAAGGCACAGCCAATATAGTGGAGGTATATCGAGGTGCACTTATAGGTTTCCAAACCGTAAGTCAATCAAATAGGTACAAGGCACTCTCAAGGGTTAATTTTCATAAACTGGCCAAAATTGGAGTGTCAAGGCAACAGTGTCCACCGCTATGCAGCATAGCGGTGGACACCGTTGCCTTGACACTCCAATTTTGGCCAGTTTATGATACCAATTGTCTGATGAAGGCCACCTAGTGACTGAAACGTCACAAGACTAATTTTGGAATAAATTATATGAAAATTAACCCTTGAGAGCCCATCCATTAGATGCTCTGGTGATATACTCAGTTCTTCCCGATTGCCCTGGTGCAGTGAAAATTAAGGTAATATATAGGGTTGATGACAGCTGTGATTTGTCAAAAATCACAGCTGTCATTAAGCCCTAGGTTAGTGATGGGAAGGCGTCTATGAGACACCCCCTCATCAGTAACCATGAAATAAAAAAAAATAAACCCACAAAAATATCCTTTATTTGAAATAAAAAGTACACACATCCTCATCACCCCTTTATTAACACTCAAAACACCCCTACAGGTCTGACATAATTCAATCATTGTCCCATGATGATCTCGATTCTGCTACATCCGGAGTCTGCAGTGATGGACAATGCTACCGATCCCTGCAGTCTATGGGACACCTTGATAACACTGGGAGAGCCTGGCTGTGAGAAGCTGTGACGTCAGTGATTTCACCAGAGGTCACAGCTGGGGGCTCCCAAGCCACCAACTGTAACCACCAGTGAACCTGCTGCTGGATTGTGGGACACAGCCGCACAGCAGTCTGGCAATCAAGCAGTCAGATCACCGGAGTTCACACTCGGGGGCTCCTCCGCTGTCCTCAGTGAACTCCATTGAATCAGCCTCCGGATTTCCAGACTGCTGAGCCACCCTGTCCTGCAATCCGGCCCGGAGCCAGAGGAATGCACATGGGACATTGCACCAGGCCGGCTGCCCAAAATTAGAGCCGCGTATATGAGTTGGTCCTCCCTCTACTTTTCTGCCTGATGAAATGGGACCTGCAAATTGATGTGTACCAACTCTAACTATTGGGTAAACCTTTTCCTCCACTTCCTTTATTATGCTCGTGTGTCTGCAGAGAAATGAAAGGATTATACACGTCTCTTCAAGGCACTCAGGGACCTTTCATTTCTGTTGGCTGAAACAATTGAATCTGCCCAGAATTCATTAAATTCAGGAGATTTTCTCATCTCTAATAATAATTATTTTATTTATATTTTGCTAATGTTTTATTATTTCAATTATATTTATATTATTTATACTCTATTATATTAGATTATCTATATTATTTTATGTTCTTTTTCTTCTTATTATTATTATTTATGTAATGTATTGCTAATAATCTACCTGTAGCGCTGCGTTTCTGCACTCCTTCCCCTCCCCTCCTGCAGGGACGTGCTGTCACTCACCGCTACGGCCTGCTCCCTCTATGCATGCTGCTCAGCATCCCTGCACTCCTCCACATGGGTGCTTCCTCGTTCCCCCACTCGGCATTACAGGACCTCCAGGAGCGCTCCTTGGGAGTGCGCACGTGCTGCTGCCCCACTCTTAAAGGACCAGCGTACCACTCCTAGGGAGTGCCTCTCAGCACATCACTGAGAAGCACTGAGTATTTTAGGCATACACCCACTAGGGGAGGTGCCTGTTCAACACCCTAAGTTTAGTCACTTGAGTTCTATCTAGTTAGTTGACAGGTCACCCTGTCCATTCCGTCCCCTCCTGTTCTGTTCCTGCTTGTACCTGCCTATCCTGGTCCTGCCTGTACCTGGTCCCAGCCCATCCTGCCTATTGGCTCCTGGTTCCAGTCCTGTCCTGCCCGTACCTCGCTAACCATCCTGTCCTACTTTATTGGTACCTGGTCCCAGTCCTGTTTCTGCCTGTACCTGGTCACAGCCTATCTTGCCTGTTGGCACCTGGTTCTAGTCCTGTCCTGCCCGTACTTGGCTATCCGCCCATCCTGCCCTTTTAGCACCTGACTCCAGTCCTGTTCCTGCCTGTACTTGGTCCCAGCCTGTCCTGCCTATTGGCACCTGATTATAGTCCTGTCCCTCATTTTATTGCAGTACAAATGTCAACATTTGTGATGAGCCGCATAATGATGGAGACTCACAGATGAGAACCAAGCTTTGGTAGTCATTTTTCAGCCTTCCTTACCTTGGCCATGTCCCTGAGTATGGCACACCTTGTGCTTTTGATACTCCAGTAACGTTGCAGCTCTGAAATATGGCCAAACTGGTGCAAATGGCATCTTGGCAGCTTCACGCTTGATTTTCCTCAATTCATGGGCAGTTATTTTGCGCTTTTTTGCCCAACACGCTTCTTGCGACCCTGTTGGCTATTTGCCATGAAATGCTTGATTGTTCGGTGATTACGCTTCAAAAGTTTGGCAATTTCAAGACTGCTGCATCCCTCTGCAAGACATCGCACAATATGGACTTTTCAGAGCCCGTCACATCTCTCTTCTGACCCATTTTGCCAAAGGAAAGGAAGTTGCCTAATAATTGCGCACCCCTTATATCGGGTGTTGATGTCATTACACCGCACCCCTCCTCATTACAGAGATGCACATCACCGGAGTTACTTCATTGGTAGTTGGCTCTCAGCCTATACAGCTTGGAGTAGGACGACATGTATAAAAAGCATCATGTGATCACAATACTCATTTGCCTAATAATTCTGCACACAGTGTATGTCGTGATAATTTGTTTTTCTGGACATGATGTGGTGGTATTTGTACCTTACAGGTGGTCACTATTTGGTGGTAATATGTGGTTTGGCCATAGCGTTGCGTTATATTGCCTATATTTGACCTACGGCTCCTGAGGCCAGAAATTAGGTGTGGCAGATAGTTGAGATGGCAGATGGACAAGAGGTCGTCTTTTCCACTTTGAGCAAAGTTAATACTATTTAGTAGACTAAGAAGTGACTGGAACAATGTGGACCTGACAGGAGACAATGAGACTATAAATGAAGGCGCGGGAGGGCTAAGAAGGGAAACCGCTTATACTTTTAGCTGCCATTTCTCGTTTTTGGGATTGAGGAAAGTGTGTGAAAATGGGTGTGGTTAACAAAATGGGTGTGTCTTTTAAAATGGGCATGGATTTTAAAAATGGGCATGGTTTTAAAAATAGGTGTAGATTCCTAACACATACAGGGAATCTGTTGTTAAAAATTTGAAGCCCCACCCCTGCGTGTAGCTACAGTTATATTAGGAGGGAGCGTGGTGTGTAGACTGATACCTTGTATCTACCGTTATATTTGGAGGGAACATATTGTATAGACTGATACATTGTATCTACACCTCTGCTCACCATTATTGGCACTCCTTAATTTTTTTTCATAAACTACAATATCTTAAAAAATAAACAGAAGTTATATCCACAGGATTTTGTAATTAGTGTTCTAAAATATACAACAATAACACATTGTCAACTTACATGTTGGAATTTCTAAGAAGAAACAGAATAAAGAGCATGGGCAGCAATAATGGCCCCTCCCCTAATTAATACTTGGTTGCACACCCCTTGGCATTGGTGACAGCCTCCATAGTTTCTTGTAACCATCTTTCAGCTTCTTGCACGTCTCCGCTGGTATTTTCTCCCATTCTTCCAAAGATTTTCAATGGGATTGAGGTCAGGACTCATTGCTGTCCATTGTAAAACCGTTAATTTTTTCTTTTTCAACTATTCCTGTGTACTTTTGGATGTTTGCTTTGGGTCATTTTCTTCCTAGAGGACCCATGATCTTCGACTCCCACCAAGTTTTCTTACTCTGGGTAGGACATTCTCGCTCTAAAATTTTGATCTAAAATTTCTTGATAATTCATGATTCCTGTGATGCAGGCAAGTCCTCCAGTACCAGATACAGGAAAGCAAACCTACAGCATTATGGATCCTCCACCATGCTTAACTGTTGGAAGGGTGCTCTTTGCCTTATAAGCTTCATCACACCGTCTATAAACAAACTGTTGCTTTGCATTGCCAAAAAGGTCTATTTTTGGTTCAGCTGTCGACAGAACATTTTTCCAGAAGAATTATGGGTTGTCAACGTATTCTTTGGCAAATATCAGTCATTCTTTCTTATGTCGTTTCTTCCTTGGCCTTTGTCCATAAAGCTCTGCTTGGCTTAGTGTGCGGCATATGGTACTTGTTGAAACCATGACCCCACACTCTTCTTGGCTGGTCTTCAGGTCTTTGGATGTTTGACGTGGTGTTTTTTCCACCATTTCCACCAGTCACACCAACTTTCGAAGACTTCACTCTTGATGGTTCCATGCTTGGTAAATGTCTTAATAACATTGTGCACAGTTGAAACTGGGATACCAAGGTCTCTGGAGACGACCATATACCCTTTGGAAGTCTTGTGTTTGCTAATAATAGCAGTTCTGATGTCTTCAGACTCCTCCTTTGTCTTTACCATTGTGATGAAGGAACATGGCCCACCATATGGCTTTTTAAAACAGTTCACTTGAAGCAAGCAGAGACTTTGAAAATGGCGGAGAACAGAAAAGCAAAGTATATGAGAAGATGGTAGAGGTCTTCATTTCTACATTGATTAAGCTTCATTTATAGAGACCCGGAGGCCTCTTTAGTCCTCGTGAGCAGAGGTGATGAGCGGAGGCCTCCTCCTACGTCCAGAATCTTCCTCTCTGATATGAGAATAATAGATGAACGTCTTATTACAGAGGTGGAGATAATTCCTGACACGCGGCAGCAATACTGTCATTACATGAATCCATGATTAATTGTCGGAGCTAACGGCCATTATTTTCCTTCTATAATTTGCCTGACAGCGATGTCGCCAGGAGATTTGGACTCTTAAAATGGAAACACTTGAAATTGGATTTGACAGGAGATCTTATTCCGACTCGTTCTACAGAAGAAAATAAAATCTTAAGCAAAAATATTAAGATGTATATTTTATTATGAAAGACGTGTAGGAATAGATCCGTCACAGCATATAACTGTTACATCTATGTCACCCAGAGGGATCGGGGATGTCAGGTTCTCCTCCACGTCACATGTAGACCCGTCAGCTGAGGCCATGTATCTATCACTCACCTCTGCAGGATCTGACCCCGGGTTCTGCTTCTTCTGCCGGTCACTAGATCTCTCTGCTCTTCTGGCTGCCATGGCATCCTGATGCACACGTACGTACTTGTATCTATCACTCACCTCTGCAGGATCTGACCCCGGGTTCTGTTTCTTCTGCTGGTCACTAGATCTCTCCGCTCTTCTGGCTGCCATGGCATCCTGATGTGTGGCGCCCCTGACCTGGTCAGGCACCACTGAGTACTGCACCCATGCTGGGGACAGTACAATACAGGTAATCCGGATGGCTGACAGGGGTGTGGAACACAGGCGCATAGTGACCAGGTCTCACACATGTACCCATGAGAGGACCCCTGGGGATCCCAGGAGGGGGCAAAGCCTATACCTCCACTGGAATAGTGGCAGGGGGTTAAAAGCCTCCATCTCCTCTCAAGGGGTGTGGTGGAGAGTCTGGTTGCTAGGTGGCGTAGGCAAGAACAGGAGAGGAGGAGCAGTGAGTCAGTTAGAGCAGAGAACTCCAGAGGGCTCAGTGAGGAGCAGACCTGTGGGGCTGATGCTGTCTAACAGCGCCCGCGCAGTGACTACAGACGGGGGAGAACGGTCAACTAGAAGTGCTGCCTGAAAGCCAGCTTCAGCTAGAGAGTGCACGGAGTGGGAAGTAAGGAGACTTCTAGAGAGCACCAGGCCCAACCGGGCGGCAGATCCCGAAGCAAGGATAGATTCACCTTTCCCTGCTAAACCTGCCGGTGTGGGGCTCTTACAGCCCACACCACAACAACCAAAAGCCGCAGCCACGTAACCGCAAGTAGGGCCCATAGGTCACAGGAGGCAAGAGGCTGGAGTGGCCTGGTCCAGGGAACAAGCACACGGCAAAACAAGAAGGGGAGAGAGGCTTGGAGCATCTTCCCTGGGTGACCCCCATAGGGACTCAAAGTCGGGGTCACCCCAAACCACCAAGGGCTAAGGAAGGCGAGTTTGTAGTCACCCTCATACAGTCAGCCGGAAGGATACCTGGTTCCCACCTGGTTCATCCCAGCTACGCCCGGGTTACTCACCCTGCCACCTGAAGTGAGTAAAAACCCTGAAAGACACTCTGCCTGTGTGTGGTCATTCTGCGACTTGTGGTACTACGCAGCTTTACAAAGGGCCCTGGGGCTTGCCTCACTCTCAGGAGGCTACTACACCCGACTGCACCCACCATCAGCCCCAGGCGTCCTCTAACCTGCAGTGGCGGTCCCCTCTGACCGCAAATACTGAGAGTGGCGTCACGATCAAACACTGAAGATTCCCTACCTGTGACCAGATCCAGCTACGTGGAGTCCCTGAAGGTATGCACCGATACAACACCGGCGGGGCCCCGACATCTGGCGTCACGAACAGGATAAGGACTAGACCTGTCCAGACAGGTGACCATGTGCCTAGGCGGTCCGCTTGAAAAATTGGAAGCGCCGCCATATTGCCACCATGAAAAGCGCGCTGAAAAACAACAGCAGCCCGCGCTGGAAGAAGTTACCGCCCACGAAGAGGTGTGGCTACCCAGAGATCTCCTGCAGAGTTCTGACCTTGCCAGCTATGAGAGTGGAAGCGTCGAGAGACGGCGGGAAGGAAAGGAAGCCACAAGCCTGCTGCTGGGAGAGGAGCTGCTGAAAGAGGCAGAGCAGAAACTGGACAGCTTGTTACAGGAGGCAGCGAAGAGTCCACTGCTGGGAGACCGTGCAGAAGACGGCGCAGAAGAAATGGCGTCTGACCGCAGGAACCCAGAACCAGGCTCCGCTGCCTGGTGGTACCGGGAGCTGGCCCAGTTTTGCAACCGGCTGGAGACCCGGGTCGTGGAGCAGATTCGGGAGGAACGGATGGAACTGCAGGAGCTGACCGCGGCGGTTCGGGCCTATGAAGGGAGAGCTGCATGCCGGGTGTCAGGCGGGACGGCGACGACGCAGACCCCAGTGCTACCAACAACGGGTGAGTCGAATGATGCCCCGGCCCGCGCAAGTGCCCCGACCCCTGCTGCCACGTCCGCGGTCCCTGAAGAGGCGTCCGGTGCGGCGACGCTGAAGCAGGCCGCAGCCACGCCAGGTGCGGCCCTCCAAGCCCCAGCGGCTGCAGCGATGTCCTGCTCGGCCCACCAAGACCCAGTCCCTGCAGCGATGCCCTGCCCGGCCCGCCAGGACCAGGCCGCCGCCATCCTGGGCGCGGCCCGCCAAGACCAGGCCGCCGCCATACAGGGCGCGGCCCGCCAAGCCCAGACTGCTGCAGCGACGTCCAGCCCAGCCTGCACAGAGCCCCCTGCAACAGCGACACTGATCCAGGCCGCCGCCATGCCGGGCGCGGCCCGCCAAGACCAGGCCGCCGCCATGCCGGGCGCGGCCCGCCAAGACCAGGCCGCCGCCATGCCGGGCGCGGCCCGCCAAGACCAGGCCGCCGCCAAACAGGGCGCGGCCCGCCAAGACCAGGCCGCCGCCATGCCGGGCGCGGCCCGCCAAGACCAGGCCGCCGCCATGCCAGGCGCGGCCCGCCAAGGAAAGACTACCTCAGCATTTACCCCGGCCTGTAAGGCCAGAGCAGACACCGCTCCCCGGTCCACAGAGGTCCCTGATAGGCAGCCCACGGTGGGTGAAGACCCTGCATATTGGCAGATGAAGGCTGACCTGGAGGCCAAATTTCCACAATGGCTGGTGAGCCAGTACATACCCCCTCCGCATACCCCAAAGAGTCTCCTGCTAACTCCTGCAGCAGCTACACCAAGGAGTCCCTCACCTGGGCCGGCCGAAGAGCAGCCATCCCCGGCACTGCCACAGTTGGAGTGCCAGGAAGAACTAAGGGGGAGAGGAGGCCAGGAAGCAGAAGGGTTGACTCCGACTCCAGTGCCACCCGCAGCAGATGTGTATTCAGAGCCGGAAATGCTGCCATACTCCCGCTGGGACGAGGAGGACCTGACCCCCTCTGCAGAAGAAGAGCCGCCTAAGAGCTTCACCTGGGAGCCCACAAGCATGGATCCAGCCCGCAAGACACGGCGCAGAAGAACACAGTTTGCTCCAGCACCACAGTCTCCTGAACAGAGAGCAGTCACCGCCAGAGACCTAAAGGAGAAGCGTATGTTGAGAGAGTCCAAAGCCCAGGCTAGAGGACCCCTGTGTTATGGCGTAGTGGAAGATTTCAACTTGAAAAGTGGTTATGGCTTCATTGTAGCAACAGGAATAAAAGAAGGGATATTTGTAAACCGCAGAGATGTGAACGCTCATCTGCCAAGAGGACACCCTTGCAGAAATCTGAAAATGGGAGATTTGGTACAGTTTACCATGCACCAAGGTGAAAGGGGATTGTACGCACTTGATGTAGCCTTACGTACCAGCAAACCCTACAGCCATCCCATGCCACAAGAAAGACAAGAAAGACAAGAAAGACAAGAAAGACAAGAAAGACAAGAAAGACAAGAAAGACAAGAAAGACAAGATAGAGATAAAGAACCAGATGTAGAAACAGATGAAGACCAAGAACGGAAAGATAAAGATCCTACAGATGAAGAAAGAGACAAAGAGCAGGAAAGTCACAGGTGCCAGTGCCCAACGTGCCCTCGCCCTAGTGAAAAAGAGGAGTAAAAAGTAAAGTAAAGTAAGAAGTTACTGTTTTGACCAGTTTTGACAAGTTTTGTTTGCAACGTTAAAGAAATGCGCCCACAAGAACTATTGTGAGAAACAAACTTAAGGCTATGAACTTGCTATAGCCACAAACTCTCGCAGTGTAAATAGTTACACCAGTGGCACCACCACCAGGGCCAGCCTGTTTAGGGGCTTGGCTCGTCTGCAACCAGGGGGGCCCGTCCGTAGAAAAGGGCCTTGGCTCACCTGCGACCAGAGAGCACGCCTGTTTATGGGGCCTTGGCTCACCACCACAAAGAGGGTACCTGGTCAGCACCAACTGTGGAGGCCGCCTCTGCATCCTGCCAGAAGAGGCTGAAGGCGCGGATCCACCAGGCCAGGTATACCCTGAAACCACCAGCCCATGAAAGCCGCCTCTACATCCTGCCAGAAGTGGCTGAAGTCGCGGCCAACGGGAGAGGAAGATTGGAGGAAAGGTCTGGGGAAACGGATGGCCCAGACCTGGTTACCAACAGGACCGGTGACCTGCCTCCTGAGAGGGTTTTGGGTGGGTTAACGGACTTGTGGGTGGAGGGTGGTGATGTCTGATACCTGGTGCTTTTAAATGTTTTACATGTTTTAATGTTTTATGCATTTTAAAATGTTGTCTTGCAGCCCGAGGACGTGCTGGTGATAACTAAGGGGGAATGTGGCGCCCCTGACCTGGTCAGGCACCACTGAGTACTGCACCCATGCTGGGGACAGTACAATACAGGTAATCCGGATGGCTGACAGGGGTGTGGAACACAGGCGCATAGTGACCAGGTCTCACACATGTACCCATGAGAGGACCCCTGGGGATCCCAGGAGGGGGCAAAGCCTATACCTCCACTGGAATAGTGGCAGGGGGTTAAAAGCCTCCATCTCCTCTCAAGGGGTGTGGTGGAGAGTCTGGTTGCTAGGTGGCGTAGGCAAGAACAGGAGAGGAGGAGCAGTGAGTCAGTTAGAGCAGAGAACTCCAGAGGGCTCAGTGAGGAGCAGACCTGTGGGGCTGATGCTGTCTAACAGCGCCCGCGCAGTGACTACAGACGGGGGAGAACGGTCAACTAGAAGTGCTGCCTGAAAGCCAGCTTCAGCTAGAGAGTGCACGGAGTGGGAAGTAAGGAGACTTCTAGAGAGCACCAGGCCCAACCGGGCGGCAGATCCCGAAGCAAGGATAGATTCACCTTTCCCTGCTAAACCTGCCGGTGTGGGGCTCTTACAGCCCACACCACAACAACCAAAAGCCGCAGCCACGTAACCGCAAGTAGGGCCCATAGGTCACAGGAGGCAAGAGGCTGGAGTGGCCTGGCCCGGGGAACAAGCACACGGCAAAACAAGAAGGGGAGAGAGGCTTGGAGCATCTTCCCTGGGTGACCCCCATAGGGACTCAAAGTCGGGGTCACCCCAAACCACCAAGGGCTAAGGAAGGCGAGTTTGTAGTCACCCTCATACAGTCAGCCGGAAGGATACCTGGTTCCCACCTGGTTCATCCCAGCTACGCCCGGGTTACTCACCCTGCCACCTGAAGTGAGTAAAAACCCTGAAAGACACTCTGCCTGTGTGTGGTCATTCTGCGACTTGTGGTACTACGCAGCTTTACAAAGGGCCCTGGGGCTTGCCTCACTCTCAGGAGGCTACTACACCCGACTGCACCCACCATCAGCCCCAGGCGTCCTCTAACCTGCAGTGGCGGTCCCCTCTGACCGCAAATACTGAGAGTGGCGTCACGATCAAACACTGAAGATTCCCTACCTGTGACCAGATCCAGCTACGTGGAGTCCCTGAAGGTATGCACCGATACAACACCGGCGGGGCTTCACAGATGCACACGTACATACTTGTATCTATTACTCACCTCTGCAGGATCTGACCCCGGGTTCTGCTTCTTCTGCCGGTCACTAGATCTCTCTGCTCTTCTGGCTGCCATGGCATCCTGATGCACACGTACGTACTTGTATCTATCACTCACCTCTGCAGGATCTGACCCCGGGTTCTGTTTCTTCTGCTGGTCACTAGATCTCTCCGCTCTTCTGGCTGCCATGGCATCCTGATGCACACGTACATACTTGTATCTATTACTCACCTCTGCAGGATCTGACCCCGGGTTCTGCTTCTTCTGCCGGTCACTAGATCTCTCTGCTCTTCTGGCTGCCATGGCATCCTGATGCACACGTACGTACTTGTATCTATCCCTCACCTCTGCAGGATCTGACCCTGGGTTCTGCTTCTTCTGCCGGTCACTAGATCTCTCTGCTCTTCTGGCTGCCATGGCATCCTGATGCACACGTACATACTTGTATCTATCACTCACCTCTGCAGGATCTGACCCCGGGTTCTGCTTCTTCTGCCGGTCACTAGATCTCTCTGCTCTTCTGGCTGCCATGGCATCCTGATGCACACGTACGTACTTGTATCTATCACTCACCTCTGCAGGATCTGACCCCGGGTTCTGTTTCTTCTGCTGGTCACTAGATCTCTCCGCTCTTCTGGCTGCCATGGCATCCTGATGCACACGTACATACTTGTATCTATTACTCACCTCTGCAGGATCTGACCCCGGGTTCTGCTTCTTCTGCCGGTCACTAGATCTCTCTGCTCTTCTGGCTGCCATGGCATCCTGATGCACACGTACATACTTGTATCTATCACTCACCTCTGCAGGATCTGACCCCGGGTTCTGCTTCTTCTGCCGGTCACTAGATCTCTCTGCTCTTCTGGCGGCCATGGCATCCTGATGCACACGTACGTACTTGTATCTATCCCTCACCTCTGCAGGATCTGACCCTGGGTTCTGCTTCTTCTGCCGGTCACTAGATCTCTCTGCTCTTCTGGCTGCCATGGCATCCTGATGCACACGTACATACTTGTATCTATTACTCACCTCTGCAGGATCTGACCCTGGGTTCTGCTTCTTCAGCCGGTCACTAGATCTCTCTGCTCTTCTGGCTGCCATGGCATCCTGATGCACACGTACATACTTGTATCTATTACTCACCTCTGCAGGATCTGACCCTGGGTTCTGCTTCTTCTGCCGGTCACTAGATCTCTCTGCTCTTCTGGCTGCCATGGCATCCTGATGCACACGTACATACTTGTATCTATTACTCACCTCTGCAGGATCTGACCCTGGGTTCTGCTTCTTCAGCCGGTCACTAGATCTCTCTGCTCTTCTGGCTGCCATGGCATCCTGATGCACACGTACATACTTGTATCTATTACTCACCTCTGCAGGATCTGACCCCGGGTTCTGCTTCTTCTGCCGGTCACTAGATCTCTCTGCTCTTCTGGCTGCCATGGCATCCTGATGCACACGTACATACTTGTATCTATTACTCACCTCTGCAGGATCTGACCCCGGGTTCTGCTTCTTCTGCCGGTCACTAGATCTCTCTGCTTTTCTGGCTGCCATGGCATCCTGATGCACACGTAAGTACTTGTATCTATCACTCACCTCTGTAGGATCTGACCCCGGGTTCTGTTTCTTCTGCCGGTCACTAGATCTCTCTGCTCTTCTGGCTGCCATGGCATCCTGATGCAAACGTACATACTTGTATCTATCACTCACCTCTGCAGGATCTGACCCCGGGTTCTGCTTCTTCTGCCGGTCACTAGATCTCTCTGCTCTTCTGGCTGCCATGGCATCCTGATGCACACGTACATACTTGTATCTTTCACTCACCTCTGCAGGATCTGACCCCGGGTTCTGCTTCTTCTGCCGGTCACTAGATCTCTCTGCTCTTCTGGCTGCCATGGCATCCTGATGCACACGTAAGTACTTGTATCTATCACTCACCTCTGCAGGATCTGACCCCGGGTTCTGCTTCTTCTGCCGGTCACTAGATCTCTCTGCTCTTCTGGCTGCCATGGCATCCTGATGCACACGTACATACTTGTATCTATCACTCACCTCTGCAGGATCTGACCCCGGGTTCTGTTTCTTCTGCCGGTCACTAGATCTCTCTGCTCTTCTGGCTGCCATGGCATCCTGATGCACACGTACATACTTGTATCTATCACTCACCTCTGCAGGATCTGACCCCGGGTTCTGTTTCTTCTGCCGGTCACTAGATCTCTCTGCTCTTCTGGCTGCCATGGCATCCTGATGCACACGTACGTACTTGTATCTATCACTCACCTCTGCAGGATCTGACCCCGGGTTCTGTTTCTTCTGCCGGTCACTAGATCTCTCTACTCTTCTGGCTGCCATGGCATCCTGATGCACACGTACGTACTTGTATCTATCACTCACCTCTGCAGGATCTGACCCCGGGTTCTGCTTCTTCTTCCAGTCACTAGATTTCTCTACTCTTCTGGCTGCCATGGCATCCTGATGCACACGTATGTACTTGTATCTATCACTCACCTCTGCAGGATCTGACCCCGGGTTCTGTTTCTTCTGCCGGTCACTAGATCTCTCTACTCTTCTGGCTGCCATGGCATCCTGATGCACACGTACATACTTGTATCTATCACTCACCTCTGCAGGATCTGACCCCGGGTTCTGCTTCTTCTGCCGGTCACTAGATCTCTCTGCTCTTCTGGCTGCCATGGCATCCTGATGCACACATATGTACTTGTATCTATCACTCACCTCTGCAGGTACTGACCCCGGGTTCTGTTTCTTCTGCCGGTCACTAGATCTCTCTGCTCTTCTGGCTGCCATGGCATCCTGGTGCACATGTATGTACTTGTATCTATCACTCACCTCTGCAGGATCTGACCCCGGGTTCTGCTTCTTCTTCCGGTCACTAGATCTCTCTGCTCTTCTGGCTGCCATGGCATCCTGATGCACACGTACATACTTGTATCTATCACTCACCTCTGCAGGATCTGAACCCGGGTTCTGCTTCTTCTGCCGGTCACTAGATCTCTCTGCTCTTCTGGCTGCCATGGCATCCTGATGCACACGTACATACTTGTATCTATTACTCACCTCTGCAGGATCTGACCCCGGGTTCTGCTTCTTCAGCCGGTCACTAGATCTCTCTGCTCTTCTGGCTGCCATGGCATCCTGATGCACACGTACGTGCTTGTATCTATCACTCACCTCTGCAGGATCTGACCCCGGGTTCTGCTTCTTCTGCCGGTCACTAGATCTCTCTGCTCTTCTGGCTGCCATGGCATCCTGATGCACACGTACGTACTTGTATCTATCACTCACCTCTGCAGGATCTGACCCCGGGTTCTGCTTCTTCTGCCGGTCACTAGATCTCTCTACTCTTCTGGCTGCCATGGCATCCTGATGCACACGTACATACTTGTATCTATCACTCACCTCTGCTGGATCTGACCCCGAGTTCTGTTTCTTCTGCCGGTCACTAGATTTCTCTGCTCTTCTGGCTGCCATGGCATCCTGGTATGTACTTGTATCTATCACTCACCTCTGCAGGATCTGACCCCGGGTTCTGCTTCTTCTTCCGGTCACTAGATCTCTCTGCTCTTCTGGCTGCCATGGCATCCTGATGCACACATACGTACTTGTATCTATCACTCACCTCTGCTGGATCTGACCCCGAGTTCTGTTTCTTCTGCCGGTCACTAGATCTCTCTGCTCTTCTGGCTGCCATGGCATCCTGATGCACACGTATGTATTTGTATCTATCACTCACCTCTGCAGGATCTGACCCCGGGTTCTGCTTCTTCTGCCGGTCACTAGATCTCTCTACTCTTCTGGCTGCCATGGCATCCTGATGCACACGTACATACTTGTATCTATCACTCACCTCTGCTGGATCTGACCCCGAGTTCTGTTTCTTCTGCCGGTCACTAGATTTCTCTGCTCTTCTGGCTGCCATGGCATCCTGATGCACACGTATGTACTTGTATCTATCACTCACCTCTGCAGGATCTGACCCCGGGTTCTGCTTCTTCTTCCGGTCACTAGATCTCTCTGCTCTTCTGGCTGCCATGGCATCCTGATGCACACATACGTACTTGTATCTATCACTCACCTCTGCTGGATCTGACCCCGGGTTCTGCTTCTTCTGCCGGTCACTAGATCTCTCTGCTCTTCTGGCTGCCATGGCATCCTGATGCACACGTACATACTTGTATCTATCACTCACCTCTGCTGGATCTGACCCCGAGTTCTGTTTCTTCTGCCGGTCACTAGATTTCTCTGCTCTTCTGGCTGCCATGGCATCCTGATGCACACGTATGTATTTGTATCTATCACTCACCTCTGCAGGATCTGACCCCGGGTTCTGCTTCTTCTTCCGGTCACTAGATCTCTCTGCTCTTCTGGCTGCCATGGCATCCTGATGCACACATACGTACTTGTATCTATCACTCACCTCTGCAGGATCTGACCCCGGGTTCTGCTTCTTCTGCCGGTCACTAGATCTCTCTACTCTTCTGGCTGCCATGGCATCCTGATGCACACGTACATACTTGTATCTATCACTCACCTCTGCTGGATCTGACCCCGAGTTCTGTTTCTTCTGCCGGCCACTAGATCTCTCTGCTCTTCTGGCTGCCATGGCATCCTGATGCACACGTACATACTTGTATCTATCACTCACCTCTGCTGGATCTGACCCCGAGTTCTGTTTCTTCTGCCGGTCACTAGATTTCTCTGCTCTTCTGGCTGCCATGGCATCCTGATGCACACGTATGTACTTGCATCTATCACTCACCTCTGCAGAATCTGACCCCGGGTTCTGCTTCTTCTGCCGGTCACTAGATCTCTCTGCTCTTCTGGCTGCCATGGCATCCTGATGCACACGTATGTACTTGTATCTATCACTCACCTCTGCAGGATCTGACCCCGGGTTCTGCTTCTTCTGCCGGTCACTAGATCTCTCTGCTCTTCTGGCTGCCATGGCATCCTGATGCACACGTACGTACTTGCATCTATCACTCACCTCTGCAGGATCTGACCCCGGGTTCTGCTTCTTCTGCCGGTCACTAGATCTCTCTGCTCTTCTGGCTGCCATGGCATCCTGATGCACACGTACATACTTGTATCTATCACTCACCTCTGCTGGATCTGACCCCGGGTTCTGCTTCTTCTTCCGGCCACTAGCTCTATCTACTCTTCGGAATGTCAGGTTTCATTGGCATCCTGATGCGCCCCTCTGATGTCATGCAATCAGACCTTACAGGCCAGCACAGATCGGTGCCTTAGTATTATGCTAAAAAATATACAGCGGCACTCTGGCATTTTATGGGCTAAATATCTAATTTTTCAAACATATTTTCAATAGTAATGCAGTTCCGAAATTCCTATATTCATTGTTTGCATACCTTAGAGTGCAGTTGTACAATTGTTAGCAGTATATTGCATTTTCAGTTTGCACCTGTTCACATTTGTCAGACGTGCTGGTCATTTTTTAATTCCCTATTGAGTATTCTGAGTGTCAATGTCACGAGTGTGTTTTGGCCACAGTCATGTGTTTTTCTGGCTATAGAAGGTCACAGTGTTTGGCTCACTGACTTTTTATTGTTCCTGCTATTAGTATTTATTACTATAGGTAGCTTTCCTGCTGGGTTCATCTTCCCCTTTAGGACCCAGCGGAGACCTCCTTCCATCCACCTGCTAATTATCACTATTCCCTTGGTGTTGAAATACTCCCTTCTTCCCTGGACTGGTGCTGGTGATATTATTCACTTCATCCTAGCTCTGGATGCAAGCAGGCAGCTTGCACTCATCTGTAGTATCATTGCTGTTTAAACTTTGCTGAACTTCTTCCTGTGTTATCTGTAGATAAGTAGTTAATTCATTTCCCCCAGTGTGTCCCCCTTGTGTCTTCTATAGTGATTGGTGGGGTTGATGAAGAGCTCATCCCATCCATTCCCTATTTAAGGCCCAGCTCTAGGAATACCTAGGGTCAGGTATCCTGCTCTGTGCATAGGTGCGGCACCTATCTACGGTGGGGAGCGATCCCAGGGACCAGCTGTAGATTTGGTCAGAGGTCACCATTTCCCCCTTCCCTAGATGCAGGGGTCCTCTTCCCTTCCCTTTCGGCGCTCACTTGGTACTCCTGATGAATCTACTGGTGCAGGATTGAAATCATCATGGTTCTTATAGACTTTATTTGTATCCGGTATTTTAATTGATCCTCAAATAGAAAAATGATTGTATTTTTCATCATTAGTGGGGAAGACTTTTTTTTACATGGAGAAGCAGAATTTAGACTCCTTTTTAGGCCTCGTTCACACTGGTCTATAAATACGATGAGTGCAATGACAATGGATCGGATGGCACTCAGCCCCATGTCATTCCTTGGATCAGCGCTGTGGTTTCTGCTGTGGTTTGTGGAAGTTGAATGTTTTTGTTCTACCTCCTTTCTCTTATTATTTCTCACCCGTATCTCCTTGATTGTTCCTGGTGAAGGTTTTTGGTGTGTATGAGGTTTTTTGTTACCCCATCTGTTGATCTGTGTTGGTGGGTTGTTGGGCTCCGTCGGGGTCAAACCCCTGGGTGGTGGGGACACAATTTGTAGAGCCTGAACAGGAGACAGGGTCATGTTGCAGGCTCAATCCTGACTACCACAAAGTCTACCTTTGGGATAAGGGACAGCATAGGGTCCCCAGTCATAGAGTCAGCCTAAGAGCCCTGTACCATCCTATCCCCCCCGTATCTCCCTGTTACACCTGCCATGATCTTATGGTCTCAATAGGTCATTTCAGCTCATGGTCTTGGGACCACCACACAGTGAGAAGTAATGTCAGCTTCACCGGGCAGCACAGCGAGCGGATAGTCTGGAGCCTCTGACTACATCCCAGTGGGCTGCACAGTCGCTCAGCAGTCACCCAGCGTCATTTAGGCTCCTATTTGTTTTCACTGTTACACTGAGATTACAACCGGCAGATTGACCTCATTTTGCCTTTTCCGTGCGAGATATAATATTATCTGCTAAACTCTAACCACATTTCTCTGGCTACAATTTATGAGCGATTTTTGCAAATTGCTGTACAACATCTCCTATAATTACGGATGGGAACGCTGAAACTCTGCACATTAAAAAAGATGGAGAAAAAAAGCTGCCCCCGGCATTGTCTTCTGTGTGAGACAGTCTTCTGCTGATGTGGGGTACGGCATTCGGTGTTGCACTCGCTGGGTGTCATAGTGGCATTGGACTCTGTGCACACTGCAGAATCAGACAGGTAGCCTGGGATTGCTTAGTTGCATAGCCTGGCATGGGCATCGGCTGGTTCTGGCTGCACTGCTCTCTAGTTCAGCAGGAGTTAATTCCTGCTGGGAGCTCAGGCTGCTGATAACCATCCTCAGCTGCCTTCCTCCTTTATAAGGGTCTGGATTCTGAGGCTGAGTGCCGGATATAGCTTCTGCTACCTTGGTTCCAGTGGTTTTCCTTTTCTATGGTGATCTACAAGTTGCGGTTCTGCATAGTGTGTGAATTCTCCACTTACGCCTTTATTTCCTACCCCTTTTACGATATTCTTCTGTTTGCACACTGTCTTTCCTTTGTGATTGAGTACAGTGTGCACACGTTTTTGTTTACCCTCATTTGTGCCTATTTGTGGGGTTTTGGTTACTGGACTCACTGGGTAAGGTAGGAGTAGTATCAGGGCTTGGACAAGAGACAGGGTCACGCTGGGGGCTTGAACATGTCTACCATCAAGCCTACCTTCGAGATAAGGGAGAGCGCCGGGGCCCCAGTCTTAATGTCAGTCTAGGAGCCCCTGTTCCATCTACTTGGAGTAGTAACAGGGCTTGGAGAAGAGACAGGGTCATGCTGGGGGCTTGAACCTGTCTACCATCAAGCCTACCTTCGAGATAAGGGACAGCGCAGGGGCCCCAGTCTTAGGGTCAGCCTAGGAGCCCCTGTTCCATCTGACATGATGGTACCTGAACAAGACTGACCACCTGAACCTGGGGCAGCGAATGTTAATTCTCAGTAATCTGAGCACAGACAAGCGAGCAAATTTCTTAACAGTCTGCAGCTCAAATCAAAACCACCAGGACCAGGCAGAAATATGGAGAAATATCTAGTGCCTTGCAAAAGTATTCATGGCCAGTGCACTTTTCTACATTTTGTCACAATATACCAGCAAGCTTACATGTATTTTATTGGGATTTTAACTGACTTAGCAGCACTAAGTACAAGTATTTGTGAGGTGTAAAGGAGAATTTCAAAGGGTTTTTTTTTGTATATATTTTAAAAACATAAATCTCAAAATTGTGACTTGCTGCCACACCAAAGCGTACAGACGCTCAGTGTGCGGTACAACACAAAGGTATCAACAGGAATGGTAGAGAAGGAAGGCCCTGGCAATAGGGAGAGGGGAGAGGGGACACCTAATACTCACCTGAGTCTGTACCTATCACAGGGTGTGATGGGATAACCGGGGATCGGGACTACTAAACTCTAGCTGTCCCTGATGCCAGAGATACGTCTAATGGTGACAATGTCTGGGCCGCCTTCCTTGCCCTGCTCTTGTGCAGCCCTGATCTAGTAGCCCCTCACTCTCACCCCAAGGGAGTGACAGTACAGGAGTGGTAGAACCCACACATAAGGACAAACTGGAAACCAAGACTTGATCACAGAGATATTAGACAACAAGTGATAAGGAGGAAAATAAGAGCAGGAAGGAAATAACCATATAACAGGAGGAAATCCACAACAACGCCACACTCAAAGCAATACAATCACCAGCAGGACTGGGATATAACAGCATCTGTATCAGTGTATCTAAAGCTTGAGTCAGCATAGGAAGTCAAGCTCCTCCGTCTTAAAAAGGCAGGGAGTGACTATGATTGGTTGTTCACAACATGTGATCCAAGAGGTAACTAGCAGGCTAGCAAAAATGAACTCCTACAAGTCATATCACTAATGAGAACCCAGCTGGTCAATATCCGAGCCTGTCTGGCTAACTCAAAAGCACCGAAGGAGCGTTAATGAGAAGTGTCAGACTCTGCAGTGTGAACAGAATCAGACACTCCACGAGTTTAGAGCTAAATACTGTGTGACAGTACCCTTCACTCACTAACCGCTATATGGGTCTTTTTCCCCGTTGCCATCTCGTGTCTAGGACCTCACTTGCCCTGGCTAGTGAGAAGACTGGCAAGAACACTAGTCTCACCACTGCAATAATACAACACAAGGTAAAAGAGACAGAAAGAGGGAAAATAGACACATAAAGGAAAGCGCTCCAATCTCCTCCAATGCAGCTAAACACCACAGCTGCAATAGTGACAACTCCTCAGCTTCTTCCAGCATAGAATGAAAATCTACAATCGGGGTCAGATGGTAAGACACATGACTTTTTATAGTGAAGGGGAGTGGTCACAAAAGAGCTGCACCTGAGATTAAGGCTACAAAGAACAGCCAGATAGGAAAGAGTCCATAACCCCTACCGCACTAAAAGAAAATAGATTGTTGTGTCCCTACGGTTTCAGACTTGCCAGAGGTCTCTCCAAAGTGGATAACACTCATGACACTTGCATTTGTAGTCAGCCCCCTGTAGTCTGATTCCTCTAAATAAAATCCAGAGTGACCAATTGCCTCGAGAAGTCACACACTAACTAGATCGAGTCATCCTGTGTGCAATTTCTTCTCAGTATAAGAACAGCTGTTCTCAGTGGTTTGTTTGAGAAAATCAGTGTTCAAGCAGCATCATGAAAACCAAGGAACCCACCAGACAGGTCAGGGATAAAGAGGAGAAGCGTAAATCAGGGCTAGGTTATAAAGCAAAAGCCCAATCTCCGAACATCTCACGGAGCACTGTTCAATCCATCATTAAATAATGGAAGGGGCTTTGCCCAACTGTAAAACTACCCAGACATTACCAATCACCAATTCTGATATCCTAAGAAAGAGAGCACTAATTAGAGAAGCAGCCAAGAGGCTCATAGTCACTGGAGGAGCCGCAGAGATCACACGAGGAGAACCTGTCCACAAAACAACTATTAGTCATATAGTCTACAAATCTGTACTTTATGAAAAAATAGCAAAAAGAAACACATTTTTGAAAGCAAAGGCATAAAAGTCCATGTAGGGGACACAGTGAGCATATGGAAGAAGTTGCTCTAGTCAGATGAGACCAAAGGAGAACTGTTTAGGCTAAATGCAAAATGTTATGAATGTCAGAAAACTAATATTGCACATCACCCTGAAAACACCATCCCCACTGTCACACATGGTGGAGGAAGCATCCTGCTGTGGGGAGGCTTTTCTTCAGCAGGGGCAGGGAAGTTGGTTAGAACTGATGGGAAGATGGATGGGGCTAAATAGAGGATGATCCTGGGGGAGAACCTGTTAGAGGCTGTAAAATATTTGAGACTGGGTGTAGGTTCACCTTCCAGCAGGAAAACGACTCTCAACCTACCTGCAGAATTACAATGGAGAGTTCAAATCAAAGCATATTTATGTATGTGAATGACCCAGTGACATCCAATCTCACAGAGAGCTCGTGTGCAAAGAAAATGGGACAAAACGTCCAGAGCGGACACACTGCGTAGCTCTGTTCTATCACATCGGTCACACTATAGAGCTCTGTTCTGTAAGAGCTGTCACACTATAGAGTTCTGTACTGTAAGAGTGGTCACACTATAGAGCTCTGTACTGTAGAGAGGTCACACTATAGAGCTATGTACTGTAGAGAGGTCACACTATAGAGCTCTGTACTGTAGAGAGGTCACACTATAGAGCTCTGTACTGTAGAGCGGTCACACTATAGAGCTCTGTACTATAAGAGGTCACACTATAGAGCTCTGTACTGTAGAGCGGTCACACTATAGAGCTCTGTACTGTAGAGCGGTCACACTATAGAGCCCTGTACTGTAGAGAGGTCACACTATAGAGCCCTGTACTGTAGAGAGGTCACACTATAGAGCTCTGTACTGTAGAGAGGTCACACTATAGAGCTCTGTACTGTAGAGAGGTCACACTATAGAGCCCTGTACTGTAGAGAGGTCACACTATAGAGCTCTGTACTGTAGAGAGGTCACACTATAGAGCTCTGTACTGTAGAGCAGTCACACTATAGAGCTCTGTACTGTAGAGCAGTCACACTATAGAGCTCTGTACTGTAGAGAGGTCACACTATAGAGCCCTGTACTGTAGAGAGGTCACACTATAGAGCTCTGTACTGTAGAGAGGTCACACTATAGAGCTCTGTACTGTAGAGCGGTCACACTATAGAGCTCTGTACTGTAGAGCGGTCACACTATAGAGCTCTGTACTGTAGAGAGGTCACACTATAGAGCCCTGTACTGTAGAGAGGTCACACTATAGAGCTCTGTACTGTAGAGAGGTCACACTATAGAGCTCTGTACTGTAGAGCAGTCACACTATAGAGCTCTGTACTGTAGAGCGGTCACACTATAGATCTCTGTACTGTAGAGCGGTTACACTATAGAGCTCTGTACTGTAAGAGCGGTCACACTATAGAGCTCTGTACTGTAGAGCGGTCACACTATAGAGCTATGTACTGTAGAGCGGTCACACTATAGAGCTCTGTACTGTAGAGAGGTCACACTATAGAGCTCTGTACTGTAGAGCGGTCACACTATAGAGCTCTGTACTGTAGAGCGGTCACACTATAGAGCTCTGTACTGTAGAGCGGTCACACTATAGAGCTCTGTACTGTAGAGCGGTCACACTATAGAGCTCTGTACTGTAGAGAGGTCACACTATAGAGCTCTGTACTGTAGAGAGGTCACACTATAGAGCTCTGTACTGTAGAGAGGTCACACTATAGAGCTCTGTACTGTAGAGAGGTCACACTATAGAGCTCTGTACTGTAGAGCGGTCACACTATAGAGCTCTGTACTGTAGAGAGGTCACACTATAGAGCTCTGTACTGTAGAGAGGTCACACTATAGAGCTCTGTACTGTAGAGAGGTCACACTATAGAGCTCTGTACTGTAGAGAGGTCACACTATAGAGCTCTGTACTGTAGAGAGGTCACACTATAGAGCTCTGTACTGTAGAGAGGTCACACTATAGAGCCCTGTACTGTAGAGAGGTCACACTATAGAGCTCTGTACTGTAGAGAGGTCACACTATAGAGCTCTGTACTGTAGAGAGGTCACACTATAGAGCTCTGTTCTGTAGAGAGGTCACACTATAGAGCTCTGTACTGTAGAGCGGTCACACTATAGAGCTCTGTACTGTAGAGCGGTCACACTATAGAGCTCTGTACTGTAGAGCGGTCACACTATAGAGCTCTGTACTGTAGAGAGGTCACACTATAGAGCTTTATACTGTGGAGCGGTCACACTATAGAGCTCTGTACTGTAGAGCGGTCACACTATAGAGCTCTGTACTGTAGAGAGGTCACACTATAGAGCTCTGTACTGTAAGAGCGGTCACACTTTAGAGCTCTGTACTGTAAGAGCGGTAACACTATATATAGAGCTCTGTACTGTAGAGCGGTCACACTATAGAGCTCTGTACTGTAGAGCGGTCACACTATAGAGCTCTGTACTGTAGAGAGGTCACACTATAGAGCTCTGTACTGTAGAGAGGTCACACTATAGAGCTCTGTACTGTAGAGAGGTCACACTATAGAGCTCTGTACTGTAGAGCGGTCAGACTATAGAGCTCTGTACTGTAGAGTGGTCACACTATAGAGCTCTGTACTGTAGAGCGGTCACACTATAGAGCTCTGTACTGTAGAGAGGTCACACTATAGAGCTCTGTACTGTAGAGCGGTCACACTATAGAGCTCTGTACTGTAGAGAGGTCACACTATAGAGCTCTGTACTGTAGAGCGGTCACACTATAGAGCTCTGTACTGTAGAGAGGTCACACTATAGAGCTCTGTACTGTAGAGCGGTAACACTATGGAGCTCTGTCCTGTAGAGCGGTCACACTATAGGGCTCTGTACTGTAGAGCGGTCACACTATAGAGCCCTGTACTGTAGAGTGGTCACACTATAGAGCTCTGTACTGTAGAGCGGTCACACTATAGAGCTCTGTACTGTAAGAGTGGTCACACTATAGAGCTCTGTACTGTAGAGCGGTCACACTATAGAGCTCTGTACTGTAAGAGCGGTCACAGTATAGAGCTCTGTACTGTAGAGCGGTCACATTATAGAGCTCTGTACTGTAGAGAGGTCACACTATAGAGCTCTGTACTGTAAGAGCGGTCACACTATAGAGCTCTGTACTGTAAGAGCGGTCACACTATAGAGCTCTGTACTGTAGAGCGGTCACACTATAGAGCTCTGTACTGTAAAGCGGTCACATTATAGAGCTCTGTACTGTAGAGCGGTCACACTATAGAGCTCTGTACTGTAAGAGCGGTCGCACTATAGAGCTTTGTACTGTAGAGCGGTCACACTATAGAGCTCTGTACTGTAAGAGCGGTCACACTATAGAGCTCTGTACTGTAAGAGCGGTAACACTATATATAGAGCTCTGTACTGTAGAGCGGTCACACTATAGAGCTCTGTACTGCAGAGAGGTCACACTATAGAGCTCTGTACTGTAGAGAGGTCACACTATAGAGCTCTGTACTGTAGAGAGGTCACACTATAGAGCTCTGTACTGTAAGAGCGGTCACACTATAGAGCTCTGTACTGTAAGAGTGGTAACACTATATATAGAGCTCTGTACTGTAGAGCGGTCACACTATAGAGCTCTGTACTGTAGAGCGGTCACACTATAGAGCTCTGTACTGTAGAGCGGTCACACTATAGAGTTCTGTACTGTAAGAGCGGTCACACTATAGAGCTCTGTACTGTAGAGCGGTCACACTATAGAGCTCTGTACTGTAGAGAGGTCACACTATAGAGCTCTGTACTGTAGAGAGGTCACACTATAGAGCTCTGTACTGTAGAGAGGTCACACTATAGAGCTCTGTACTGTAAGAGCGGTCACACTATAGAGCTCTGTACTGTAAGAGTGGTAACACTATATATAGAGCTCTGTACTGTAGAGCAGTCACACTATAGAGCTCTGTACTGTAAGAGCGGTCACACTATAGAGCTTTGTACTGTAGAGCGGTCACACTTGTGTTATTCTATTACCCCTCCAGTTAGCAATCATTGTGAGTGATCGCAGCAGGAGCCGGAGCCCGTCACAGCAAGCAGAGGATAAAGTGTTAATCAATGGCAGTCAATACTGTGCTGAGTGTAATTAGGGTCATGGAGACTCCAAATCATTAATACTTGTGCTGCGTATGCTGCGCTCCATGCTCCACGCCCGGTGCTGTGCACCCATGGTCCACCACGACTGAGAGCTCATTCCCAATCAAGATTTTGGAAGTGGCGCTAAGGAACCCCCTGGTAGATGATGGTGTCTTGTCTGTTTGTACCATAATCCTTCAATTTAAGGAAATGAACATCTATTTTCCTTTGTTTCCTTCTTTTCCCGTTGTGGATGGAGGTGAGATCTTCCTCATCTTCAAATATTCTCGAATGTAAAGTCTGTAAAGCTGACTATGCACATGTGAGGAATATTCTGAGGAATATTATGATTATAACAAAGGTCAGTCAGATGTCACTGTACAATTCCCCCCCTCCCGGACTCTAGCAAAGAACTCCCTAGATCTTCTCATCAAATGGCCAAGGTGACAAATCCAATTAAGACAGTTCCTGAGTAGAGAATGCTCCCTCGCTGTCCAGAGCATTTGGCCAGAGATATAGGCGGAGAACTACAAGTTTGTAACCTACCTTCAAAGAAACAGGTCCGGGCTTTGGCCATGGGAAGACCATAGGCACCCTGAGTTTCCTATCTATGGATAGATAAAATCCTGAGGGCAAATAGTCTGTGTGAGATGCTCAGGGGCGGAGATACAAGGGAAATTGAAAATCTATATTTCCCTGGAAAGTAAAAGGCACACTCATGTCAAGCCCAGCCTTAGATTACCAGGCGGGAGGGGACATGGAATGTGCAGGGATTCATAACCTCAATGTGGACATCTTGTAGGTGTTCTTCTCTGGGTGGCCACGTCCAATATTTGTTTGAGAAGTTCCAGGAAACTTGTGGCTCCACAGCGCCCCCCTGTGCATGCCAGCACCAGTCACAGTCATAAGAAACAAGGTAATTGATTCATCTGTATATCTGTTTGTAGCCACATCTTACCTGTAAATGCACTTCTGACATATACATTGTGTAAATCCCAGCTTGTATATAGTGTGTTATCTAATGTGCCCTTAAGGCGATTAAATATATAATTTAATCTTGAGTTGTTTCTTTTATCTCGATCCACGAATCTCATGTCTGTGAACTCGGTTTAATATTATACGCTACCTGGGCTGGTTTCTGGCCCGATATAGTAATGCTAACGGACCAGGCCTATCTCTAACGAGGAACTGTGGCAGTCTACTGCACTGTACCGGACCAGCAGAATTCTGTTCCACTGGGGCTTGGGTAAAGCTCCTGTGGGCCTGTCGGGGTTGTGGGAAAGCTGGGTGCCGCGCCTGAGGTTGCGCACGCTTGCTTGGTTCTCCTTCCCGTGCCTCTCAGTGCCCGTGGGGACAGGAGGTGTCAGTGCTGCATTCTGCATTGGATCTTACGTATCCTTTGGGAGCGCAGAATGTCATGAGTTGGATGGTGACTAGGTAGTATCGCATAGCTCGAATGTATCAGAGATGTCAGGGTGGCGCTGCGCAGTGCGGTATAGTCACAGATTGACAGGGTCGCGGCCGAGCGGAGGGACGTCTGAGTGACGCCCCCTGCCTACTTCGTGACAGCACAGATCTGGGTTAGGCTACTTTCACTCCTCAGTTTTTTTCCATCAGGCACAATCCGGAAAAAAATGGAAAAAACGGATCCGGCGCCGGATCTGTTTTATCCCCATTGATTTGTATTAGCGCCGGATTGTGCTTGATGGCATTGTATTGCATCTGGCTTTTGCCGGATCTGTCGTAATTGGCTAATGCGGCGGCCGGATGGAACGTCTCTTGCAACGTTTTTTGTCTCTGACAAAAAAACGCATTGCGCCGGATCAGGTGTGATAAGTTGTGATTTAAAATGGAAGCCTATGGATGCCAGATCCAGCGTAAAATGGCAAAAAAACGGATGCGGCCGCCGGATCCGGTTTTTAAACTGAGCATGCTCCAATTTATTGAAAAAAAAAAAACGGAACCAGCAAAAAAAAAAAAAAAAAACGGACGAAACGGATGCCAAAACGGATGCGCCGGATCCATTTTTGACAGATCAGGTATACCGGATCTGTAATAAAAAAGGATCAGGCGCATCCGTTTTTGCATATTCTGCGCCGGATCCGTTGTATCAGGCACACGCCGGATTGTGCCTGATGCCAAAAAACTGATGTGTGAAAGTAGACTTAGGTGCATGCATAGAACAGAAAGGAACTCATTTGTGCAGGTTCGGGGGACCGAGGACACCTCCTAAATGGCTGACTATGGCTGCCGAGCCCCATGCAATAGTAAAAGAGCTCAAATAAGTTAAAAACTTTCCTGGGCACATGACAAGTCGGGTAGCGATGCATTTTAAGCCATTCATGTTTAGAGACAGTACAAAAATGGCAACTCGATTGTGCAAAAAGTTCTGACCCAAATATCCAAGATTCAGGGCTAATATCCATTTGATTGTCAATAATCTTATAAACGCATAGAAAGTGAAAAGAGATACAA
This sequence comes from Anomaloglossus baeobatrachus, assembly GCF_048569485.1. Lineage (NCBI taxonomy): Eukaryota > Metazoa > Chordata > Amphibia > Anura > Aromobatidae > Anomaloglossus > Anomaloglossus baeobatrachus. The sequence continues at coordinate 15,085,934 of NC_134355.1, read as the reverse complement.
AAAGGCGAAGAGTCAATCCTGAAAATAAACTTATTAGCAGTAAATGGTGCTATGTGATCAGTGGCGTGTGCAGCCGGCGGGGGCTAATTGTTCATTATAGGCGGATACATAAGACAGATCGCTCTTTATTTTCCTCACAGCTTTTGTAATTACATCTGGATAGAAATGTTCATCTCGTCGTTGACAGCGACATCTGACACAGCGTTAACAAGAAGCAATTACTGTACATACGAGACACAAGGCAACGTTACCTCTCATTCTGCGCCGGTTTTTGCCGATATTTGCATAATTTGATCTAATTTTCGATGCACCATAATTAATTTTCTTTGTTTGTTTTGTTATTTTTTTTTTTTAACAATATTGCTGTTTGGGAAAAATATTTACAAAATTAGCATTCCATCGTTTGTGCCCGATTTGCAGCCACATTTAAACATTGTATCTTTTGAAAAAGTGGCACAACTTTTTTTTAGTAAAAAGCAACTTAAAGGAAGGTGAAAAAAACCCCCCATTATTCTAAACAAATGTTTGACAGGTGTAGAAAATGTAAAGAAAGCCAGAACGCAACGATTTGGAAAAGTGTTATCGCAATATTTTATTCACAGCAGAACACGGATCAGAAGTTGAACATTGGACATTTTTCCCATTTGAGAAACTCTAAACTTCAATTGTCTCTAAAATCCATAAAACACTGAATAATCATTACAGATTAGTCAGTGAAGAAGCGCTAAGCTCCTTCCATTTACCCACAGTGGAGGTCACCTGGTCACTACGAAGGCTGCGCTTGCATAAAAAGGCTAGAAAAGTGTTCAGCACAGACCGAGGACACCTCGGAGGGTCACACGCGTCTTTTCTGAGCAATTGAAGACTTTGCAAAACGTGTGATTCGCAAGTTCGCAACACATCAAATTGTTGCAAAAAAATGTATACAAAGCCGAGGAACTTGAATTATGTAATGATAAGAGGATCAATTCGCGGAGGATCCAGCTCTAGTCACATTTCCTAAAATTTGCGGGTCCATCCAAATTCGAACATTTAATTCCTGGTTTATTAAAACTGTCTCAACGCCGTTTCTCCCTTTACTGAAGCAACAAAGAGGAGGCTAACATCATCGTGCATTGGTGTGCGGCCTCCCCATAATACCCTGCAGCTATGAGATCTCGCGGATTATCACACCTTCTGCAGTTGTGGTCAGTATTGGGGCCATCACAGATCAGCAGTTCCCAGTGGAGCATAGTTTATACAGCAGGGTCATTTTCAATCTGCAGAGTTACTGGGTAAGTCTCTCTCTCCTGTAGAGTGTAAGCTCTTGTGGTCAGCGGGATTCTCTCTCTTCTGTAGAGTGTAAGCTCTTGTGGTCAGCGGAGTGCTCTCTCTCCTGTAGATTGTGAGCTCTTATGATCAGTGGAGTCCTCTCCTGTAGAGTGTAAGTGTTACGGGAGGACCGGCGTATTAGAACCAGGGGGATATATATCCCAATCGCCATTCGGGGCCCACCGTGCTCCAGATGGCAATGGAGCTGCTGGCACCCTGTGGGTTAGGCAGAGACTGTAGGACTGATGACTCAGGGATAACCCAGGAGACCTGGGAAGCGGTCGCGTGTGTAGAGAGACGTCAGACCGGACGGCAACCCAGCTAGCGTTTCGGTGGAATTGGCGCAACCCCGACCACGTGTGCAGGGAACACATCAGGCCGGATGGTGACCAGGTAGCGTTGACCGAGAAGACCACTGCAACAGCGCCCAGTCGGCCACGTGTGTCAGACACAACAGGCCAAGCGGTCCTTAGATTAGCGTTTCTGGTCACTACGCGAATGGCCACGTGTGTAGAGGACACGTCACGCCAAGGGATCACACCAGTAGCGTTGACTGGGAAGCCAAGGAGGAAAATAGGTTCACACACCCAATCCTGGATCTCCATGTTAATTTCACAGGGGTCCTGGGGTATGCTGTCCGTGCGCGTAGGAGGCACAACCGGACAAGTAACGCAACTGGTATGCTGTCCGTGTGCGTAAAAGGCACAACTGGACAGGTGACGCAGCAGCCGCAGGCCAGTTAACGGCACTACACTGCTATAGCAAAACAGGACCGGTAGCAAGGAAGCACGGCACCTGACCGTCATTTGCTGAGCCACAAATCTTGGCGTGACAGGCACCGTTCGCCTAGCCCTACCTACTGCTTCCAACAAAGCTTATGCCACCGTGAATATGAGTGAAGACTGCGCACCTCCATGTTATCTCCAGCCCCTTTTATAACCTAGATCCGCCCCAAGCCAAGGGTGGAACCACCAAGGTCCAATAGCAGAGTGCTATGTCATCAGCGACGTCACCAGCGGCCTATCCGGAACCGCCACGTCAATGATGACCTCATGGCAGCCACGCCCCAAACACTTCACCAGTCATCGTCTGACGACCAATGGTGAGGTGCCAGATCATAGGGGCGGGCCTCTGCGAGCCAGTCCGGAGTGGCCACGTCATCAGGACACCTGACATCCTGTGCCCTATCAGGGCCTGCCACCTCACAGACATGCTCAGTGAGGTCCTTACCGGACCTAGCCTCTGATGCACTAAGTGCCTGAGCATGCTCAGTAGCCTGAACAACAGACACAGAAATCAGACTATCTGCCTGAGCATGCTCAGTAGGCACAACACAGGACTTAGACAGCACGAAGTCCAAGTACCTGTGCAAACAGGATGTTATGGTTAATTGTGGGAGCATGCTCAGTAGCCTGAACTGAGGACTTAGTCTCAGAAATGACACAATCAGCCTGAGCATGCTCACTAGGCAAAACACCAGGCTTAGACTCTGACTCGGGGAAATTGGCGCGCGCATGCGCACTAGCCGCCTCTCCACACTTAGACGTGGTGGAAGAGCAGTCAACTGGATGACCCGAGGCACGGCCAAGAACGGCAGCCGTCGCCTGGTCACAACAGGAACCGCAGCAGGCTGCTTGCGGCTATGGTGGCGCCGGTTCGTAACAGCTCTTGTGATCAGCAGGGTCCTTTCTCTCTCCTGCAAAGTGTAAGCAATTATGGTCAGAGGCGTCCTCTCTATTGCCTGTAGAATGTGAGCCCTTATGGTCAGTGGGGTCCTCTCTCTTCTGTAGAATGTAAGCTCTTATGGTAAGCGGGGCCCTTTCTCTCCTGTAGATTGTAAGCTCTTATGATCAGTGGGGTTCTCTCTCTGGCTCGTCTTGCATGCACTGCTCTTCCTTGGAGACATCTTCCAGTTCTGTGAGATTCCTGGCTCGTCTTGCATGCTCTGCTCTTTTGAGGTCTAACCATAGATTTTCAATGATGTTCAGATCAGGGAACTGTGAGGTCATTGTAAAACCTTCATCTTCCACCTTTTGAAGTAATCTGTTAAGGATTTTGACATGTGTTTAGGATCCATTTGTAGAAGCCATCCCCTTTTCAACTTCAGCTTTTTAACAGCAACATTTCTGTGAGAGCTGCTCCTGGGATTGCTAGAGAGGCAAATCAGAACCCCTGCCTGACTGCAAAAGACCTTCAGAAGGATTTAGCAGAGTCTGGAGTTGTGGACATTGTTCTACTTTTCAGAGACACCTGCACCAATATTGCCTTCATGGAAGAGTCATCAGAAGAAAACCTCTCCTGTGTCCTCACCATAAAATTCAGCATCAAAAGTCTGTAAGAGAACATCTAAAGAAGCCTGAGGCATTTTTTAAACAAGTCCTATGGACCGATAAGTATACAAGAGAACTCTGTGGCCACAATGATCAAAAGTATGTGTGGAGAAGTAAAGGCACCGAATTTCAGGAAAATACATCTCGCCAACCAATAAGCATGGGGTAGATCAATCATGCTTTGGGGATGTGTTGCAGCCAATAACATGGAGAACATTTCATGGGTAGAGAGAAGGATGGATTCAATGAAATTTCAACAAATTCTTCATGCAAACATTACACCATCTGTATAAAAGCTGAAGTTGAAAAGAAGAGAAAAGAGGAGGAAAGAGGATGGCTGCTACAAATGGATAATGATCTTAAACACACATCAAATTCCACAATAGACCTCAAAAGGTGCAAGCTGAAGATTTTACAATGTCCCTCACATTCCCCAGATCTGAACATCATTGGAAATATGAAGCTAGACCTCAAAAGAACAGCACATGCAAGACAAGCCAGGAATCTCACAGTAATGGAGGATGTCTCCAAGAAAGAGCTATGCATGCAAGACGAGCCAGGAATCTCACAGAACTGGAAGACTTTTCCAAGGAAGAGCAGTGCATGCAAGATGAGCCAGGAATCTCACAGACCTGGAAGACGTCTCCAACGAAGAACACTGCCTACAAGATGAGCCAGGAGTCTCACAGACCTGGAAGATGTCTTTAAGGAAGAGCAGTGCATGCAAGACGAGCCAGGAATCTCACAGAACTGGAAGACTTTTCCAAGGAAGAGCAGTGCATGTGAGACGAGCCAGGAATCTCACAGAACTGGAAGACGTCTCCAAGGAAGAGCAGTGCATGCAAGACGAGCCAGGAATCTCACAGACCTGGAAGACGTCTCCAACGAAGAACACTGCCTACAAGATGAGCCAGGAGTCTCACAGACCTGGAAGATGTCTTTAAGGAAGAGCAGTGCATGCAAGACGAGCCAGGAATCTCACAGAACTGGAAGACTTTTCCAAGGAAGAGCAGTGCATGTGAGACGAGCCAGGAATCTCACAGAACTGGAAGACGTCTCCAAGGAAGAGAAGTGCATGCAAGACGAGCCAGGAATCTCACAGACCTGGAAGACGTCTCCAACGAAGAACACTGCCTACAAGATGAGCCAGGAGTCTTACAGACCTGGAAGATGTCTTTAAGGAAGAGCAGTGCATGCAAGACGAGCCAGGAATCTCACAGAACTGGAAGACTTTTCCAAGGAAGAGCAGTGCATGTGAGACGAGCCAGGAATCTCACAGAACTGGAAGACGTCTCCAAGGAAGAGCAGTGCATGCAAGACGAGCCAGGAATCTCACAGACCTGGAAGACGTCTCCAACGAAGAACACTGCCTACAAGATGAGCCAGGAGTCTCACAGACCTGGAAGATGTCTTTAAGGAAGAGCAGTGCATGCAAGACGAGCCAGGAATCTCACAGAACTGGAAGACTTTTCCAAGGAAGAGCAGTGCATGTGAGACGAGCCAGGAATCTCACAGAACTGGAAGACGTCTCCAAGGAAGAGCAGTGCATGCAAGACGAGCCAGGAATCTCACAGACCTGGAAGACGTCTCCAATGAAGAACACTGCCTACAAGATGAGCCAGGAGTCTCACAGACCTGGAAGATGTCTTTAAGGAAGAGCAGTGCATGCAAGACGAGCCAGGAATCTCACAGAACTGGAAGACTTTTCCAAGGAAGAGCAGTGCATGTGAGACGAGCCAGGAATCTCACAGAACTGGAAGACGTCTCCAAGGAAGAGCAGTGCATGCAAAACGAGCCAGGAATCTCACAGACCTGGAAGACGTCTCCAACGAAGAACACTGCCTACAAGATGAGCCAGGAGTCTCACAGACCTGGAAGATGTCTTTAAGGAAGAGCAGTGCATGCAAGACGAGCCAGGAATCTCACAGAACTGGAAGACTTTTCCAAGGAAGAGCAGTGCATGTGAGACGAGCCAGGAATCTCACAGAACTGGAAGACGTCTCCAAGGAAGAGCAGTGCATGCAAGATGAGCCAGGAATCTCACAGACCTGGAAGACGTCTCCAACGAAGAACACTGCCTACAAGATGAGCCAGGAGTCTCACAGACCTGGAAGATGTCTTTAAGGAAGAGCAGTGCATGCAAGACGAGCCAGGAATCTCACAGAACTGGAAGACTTTTCCAAGGAAGAGCAGTGCATGTGAGACGAGCCAGGAATCTCACAGAACTGGAAGACGTCTCCAAGGAAGAGCAGTGCATGCAAGACGAGCCAGGAATCTCACAGACCTGGAAGACGTCTCCAACGAAGAACACTGCCTACAAGATGAGCCAGGAGTCTCACAGACCTGGAAGATGTCTTTAAGGAAGAGCAGTGCATGCAAGACGAGCCAGGAATCTCACAGAACTGGAAGACTTTTCCAAGGAAGAGCAGTGCATGTGAGACGAGCCAGGAATCTCACAGAAATGGAAGACGTCTCCAAGGAAGAGCAGTGCATGCAAGACGAGCCAGGAATCTCACAGACCTGGAAGATGTCTCCAACGAAGAACACTGCCTACAAGATGAGCCAGGAGTCTCACAGACCTGGAAGATGTCTTTAAGGAAGAGCAGTGCATGCAAGACGAGCCAGGAATCTCACAGAACTGGAAGACTTTTCCAAGGAAGAGCAGTGCATGTGAGACGAGCCAGGAATCTCACAGAACTGGAAGACGTCTCCAAGGAAGAGCAGTGCATGCAAGACGAGCCAGGAATCTCACAGACCTGGAAGACGTCTCCAACGAAGAACACTGCCTACAAGATGAGCCAGGAGTCTCACAGACCTGGAAGATGTCTTTAAGGAAGAGCAGTGCATGCAAGATGAGCCAGGAATCTCACAGAACTGGAAGACTTTTCCAAGGAAGAGCAGTGCATGTGAGACGAGCCAGGAATCTCACAGAAATGGAAGACGTCTCCAAGTAAGAATGGATGAAAATACCTCAAACAAGAGCTAAAAGACTCTTGGCTGCTGCAAAAAGTGTTTAAGAGCTGTGATACTTGCTAAACGGGGTGCAACTAGGTACTAACCATGCAGGGTGCTCAAACTTTTGGATTGGCCCATTTTCCATTTTGTTAATATAAAAATGAGAAAGATTAAATTTTTTTTTGCCTAAAATAAAAAGGAAATGTGTCATCTATACCTTTCTGCCTTTTAGAGATTATTTAATCTTTAACTTTCTTAACTGTTCACAATAACAGTAATGTTGGCCAGGGGTGCCCAGACTTTTGCATTGCACTGTACACATAAGATATGTCCACCACTGAGAATAAAGTATAAAACAATATTTGCACTTATTTTTGCTCTTTTACTCCTGTTATTTGCTGATACCGGAGAATTTCATCTTAATATTCTTAATCACTGCAGACACTCGCAGGTTAATGAAATCTCACTTCCCGGCAATCAGACGTCCGTCCACCGGAGGAAATGCCAAATACGATTCTTATTAAAGGAACCACATAAAACCCTCATAACATGTCTCCTGGGGTTTCTGTATGAATTATGGTTATTGTCGTTCCTTCATTATGGCAGAATTACCCTTTCAGGAGTGTGAGGAGATGCTGCACAGGTCTGACGCCAGGAGGTGCAAATGAAGGAAGAAATATTTTTAAATTAGGATTATTGGTCCTGAGCCGGGATCTTTTTTAGTATTTATCTGGGCTGGTTATGACAACTGATCACCATTTACACACCAGGACAGAGAAAGCTCAGTGCCTGATGATTTTGAATGATGGCTATTCAAAGGGTAAAAAAGGAAAACAAAAACATTCAAGTAATAATTTCCCCCAAAGCACTAAATGTCACTAGCAACAAAATATATATAATATTACTATATTTAGTTAGTAAAGTTTTTTACAATCTGCTAGTCAAAAAATGTATCCTCTTAATATATTGAAATTATATTATATAGCACTGTGTACTTACAACTGCTCATTTTGCCCTTCTACCCAGCTAATTCTTCTCTTTCCCACAAGGTCTATGGCATCATGTGACTAAAAACAGACTACCCGACTCTTTCTAAGTTCTATTTAGAAATAGGGAGTCTCTTTTCGCTCCATGAGTCATCACTGCAAAGTCCCTGGCAAGGGGAGAAGTTGAAGAGGGGGATGACTCATGCCCAGGAAAAGAGACTTCTTGTTATATATAGAGCTCAGAAGGATTCAGTGAGTTTGTTTCTAATTACGTGATGCAATAGATCTGGTGGAAAAGAGAAGAATTAACTGGGTAGAAGGGTAAAATAAGCAATTATACTGTAAGTACAGAATGCTACATAATACGATGACTGCAATATATTAAGAGGATAAAAACTTTGATGACCGTGCATCTTTAAAATACAACAGAAATGGCAGAGTGTAATACCACTTTATTAACTAAATATCACATTAAAACAGTGATTGAGAAATGGGAATGGACACCAAAAAAAATCACAGATTAAAAGAAAATGGGGTTAAAAAATAACAGCTTATTTACTCCGTCTACATGGATAATATATATTTTTTCTAAAAATGGTGGGAAAAGGGTTACAATACAATTTATTTTGGCCACCTTCCAATGTAAGGTAAATTTATATACGATAACAAAAGTATATAAAAATGGTAGCTTTATTGGGGCATATTTTATATGGCTTGTAAAAGAATTTTGGACATAGTGTAAATCACACGTGAAGGGCCACATACATCGGGACTTGGCTCTGAATGGATTGTGCCTATTAAACATATTATCACAGAGTATGCACTGATAGGACATGGGCTCCTAGGTTAGTCCTCAGACTTGCAACCCTGCGCTTTCCCTTATCTCGGAGGTAGGTTTGATTGTAACCAGCACCCAGCATGGTCTTAAGCCCTTTTTGGGCCCTGTTCTTACTCCCCCTCTACCACATCCTTGGCGTGGGCTGGGAAGCACCAAGACAAAACCCCACAAAATGACATGAACAAGGGAGAACATAAGCTCTTACACAGAGCAAACAAGCAACTGATCTATACTGCAGATTCAGAGAGAGAAGATATGGACATAGTCAAATCTGTCAGGGTTACAATTGGGCAAAGAACACATCTAGGAATGATGAACGGACTAGTGGAAAGTAATCTGACAATGAAGTCAGACTGATTAAGACATATAACAATCAATGGAAAGATTTTAACAGAATTATCAATAATCATTAGAATGACCTTCAAGCAGATCCCATTGTGAAGAAGATAATTCCTAAAAAAAACCTTCTGTGATGCTAGTCACGACTTATGGGTAGTACAAACGGTAGAGTAGTCAGGAAATCCGGGGTCTGGTAACAGGAGGACATGTATAGATACAGGGAGTACCCATGGGTGTAGTAAGGTCACGATCCGAGGGTCAGAATTCTGGGAATGCACGTAATGGAGTCAGGGAGAAAACTGATATGTGGTCAGGTAACGGTCCAAGGTCAAAAGCCAGGAGGTCACGACAGGGAGCGGGCACAGATGAGTCAAACAACAGTCTGGTGTCAGGAAACAAAGATCTGCTGGCTAAAAGCCACTATCAACCTTACCAGACTCAGGGTCAATCTTTTATCAATCATATACAGGGCTTTTTTCCATGTTGATAATGCAAGGCCGATTCCAACTTAGAAAAATCCAAGGAATTTAAAAACACTAAGGAATCCGGAATTATAAAATCATGTTCTTCCAAATGTGTAATTTGCCATGCACAGTGCCCATGCGGAAAAAATTATATCGGCATGACTGCTCGGGAACTGAAAGTACGAAAAAAAGCAAAAAAAACCATAAACCGCTGAAGAATTTGAACATGTAAGTAACAATGTTACCTACGCATTGTACAGTGCATCATAATTGAGTCTCAAAGTTACTTGCTATCAAAGCCATGGACCAGGGATCTTTGGGCACAAGAGGTGAGGACATTTTTAAAATATTATCTCAAAATGAAAGAAGAATCTATAGACTTAATACAATTACAATAGTTTAAATGAAACTTTTTAGTGGGGGAGGGGAATATAAGAGGCTTATCCAATTACTCCATTTTAACCCCTTCACTCCTGGGCGATTTTACGGTTTTGTTTTTTGCTCCCCTTCTTCCGAGAGCCGTAACTTATTTACTTTTTCGTCAATCTTGCCATACAAGGGCTTGTTTTTTGCAGGACAAGTTGTACTTGTAAAGGAAACCATGAATTTTACCATATAGGGTACTGGAAAATGGCAAATAAAATCCAATTGCGGTGAAATTGCAAAAAAAGGGCAATTGCACGATTGTTTTTGGAGCATTTTATTCACCGTCTTCACTATATGGTAAAACTGATATATTTGTATGATTCCCCACGTCAGTCCAAGTTTATATATATCAAACATGTATAGGTTTACTTTTACCTAAGGGGTTAAAAAAATTCAGAAGTTTGGAAGTTTGTCTAAAAAAAGTGGCACACTTTTTCTGCCATTTTTTTGCAACCTGTAGCATTCTCATTTTTCAGGATACGGGGCTCAGTGACTGCTTATTTTTTGTATCTCGAGCCGTCAATTTTAATGGTACCATTTTTGTTCTGATGCTATGTCTTGATCGCCTGTTATTGCACTGTGCGTAAAATTTGTGATGACCAAAAAACATAATTTTGGAGTTTGGAATTTTTTTGCTGCTATGCCATTTACCGATCAGGTTAATTGATTTTATATTTTGATAGATCGGGCATTTCTGAACGTGTTGATAGCAAATGTGTGAATATTTTTTAGTTTTTTAACTGTTAAATTTTCAATGGGGCGAATGGGGGGTGATTTGAACTTTTAATTTTTTTTTATTTTTTTAAAACTTTTTGTTTTATTTCTTTTTATTTTACTAGTCCCCCTAGGGGACTATAAGGATCAGCAGTCTGATCGCTGATTCATTTCTGTTGATCAGAGCTGCACAGCTCTTATCAAAAGAAATGCTGTGCTCATGTTACAGCTGCTTTTCTGCCGACTGTAACAGGAACTACATCATGATACATCATGACAACCATCACAGGGTGGCCGCAGTTTATAGGGGATACATTTGGTGGTAGGCTCTCTTTAATGTAATCTTGTACTGTATTTCATTATAGATTGGTTTTACTTCATGATTGACAGTATGGTGCTTACCTGATCTGTACATTGCAGGAATTCCAATGGATGAATATGTTGAAATTCATTCTACAGGAAGTTGCATAACTTTGTTATTTTGTCTTAACTTTTCTTTTAATTTAACACAGTGTTTTTCAGACTATAAGATGCACTTTTCTCCCTCCAAATTTGGAATGGAAGTGGGGGTGTCCTACAGTCTGGATGTGCCTGGCTTGCTTGGGGGGGTAGTGGTAATGGTAGAGTGGGTCACAGAAGGCAGGAGCTGAGTCGTCACTGCAGGAAGCCAGTGGCTGGGGCGAACAAGTGTGCTCACTATTAAAGAAAATGAATATTCACTTCTCCCCACTCCCATAACCCCACCCAGATTTTAGAACTGAATCTGCTGCCTAGAGGTGGACGGGATTATGGGCATGGAGGGCAGTGAATGTTCATTTTCTTTAATAAGGGTCACACTGCTTACTGCAGCGACTGGGGCGATCATGTGTGTCTGCTATTTAAAAGAATGAATATTCACTGCTTCCCATGCCCATATCCCCGGGAATGGGGAGCAGTGAATATTCATTTGAGCTGAAGTTGGTGCTGCCCATTGCTTACATGCAGAAGTCAATTGCTGGCAGCAGAAGAGGACACCATGCACCAGGGGAGCAAATGGAAGGTGAGTAGAGTTGTTTATATTTTTAATGTGTGCAGCATAACAAGAATCATATATACCAGGATGGGCCCATGATGGAAGACATATATACCAGGATTAGGGACATATATACCAGGATGGGCTCAGGATGGACATAATATATACCAGGATGGGGTCATATATACTAGGATTAGGAACATATATACCAGGATGGGCTCAGGATGGACATAATATATACCAGGAGGGGGGACATATATACCTGGATGGGAGACTTGTATACAGGATGGGAGACATATATATCAGGATTAGGGATATACAGGGAGGTCCAAAAGTAGGTGGACAGAAAATAATAACATTTATTTTGATTTATATATAAAATTATATTTACTAACACAAGCATAACATTGACAATTAAATTTTATTCAGAACAATAATACAAAAGCCCTTAAATTTTATCACCGCAGGAGCTCACACTGTTTTCCATTACAATTTGCGCAGCTTTGAAGCCTCTTACACTTTGACAAACATTTTTGCACAAGTCTCTTTGGGTATTAATTTCTTGAAATGCATCTCTTATGTAATTTTTCAAATCACTGACACTTTTTGGTTTTCGACTATAAACTTTGTCCTTGAGTACTCCCCAAAAGAAAAAAAATCCATTGGGGTCAAGTCTGGTGAACGTGCCGGCCAATCAAGTGGGCCTCTTCGGCCAATCCATTTATTCGGAAATGTATCATCAAGATACTCGCGGACTACTCTTGAATAATGTGGAGGGGCCCCGTCTTGTTGGAAATAAAGGTCATTTGAATTCGGCTGTTGCTGTAACTGGGGAACAACTTGATTCATTAGAATTTCGAGATACTTATCTCCTGTGCTGTTCCATCAAAAAATGTTGGTCCTAAAACACCAAAACTTGAATTACCCCCCAAACATTGACACCGGGCTCAGTTAGTTGTTGCTCTAATGTTAAATGCATGTTCCCATTATACCAGTAAATACAATTGTTTGTTAATATGGCCGGATAATGTGACAGAAGCTTCATCACTCCACATAATGTCATCTAAAATTACTGGATTTTCTTCAATTTCGTTAAGCATAATCTCACTGAACTGCAGCCGCTCGTCTGGATCATCCTCCAATAAACCATGAATTGGACGTGGACGATAGATAAGCTTCCACCCAATACATTTCAGGATTCGAATGATAGAAGCTCGTCAAATTCCCAATTATAACAAGACTCTTCTGGGGACTTTTTTGGATTCTGAACAAATGTTTCAGCAACAAGTTGTTTATTTTCTGTACAGGCTGTTTTGGGTCGACCCGTTTTTAGAGCATTATGGATTGAGCCAGTGGCATCGAATTTGTCACGAATGCGGTAAATGGTTTGTCTCTTTGGGGCTTGAGCACCAAATGTTTCAACCCAATTTGCTCTAACGATTTCAGCATTTTGAGATTTCCATTACTCTTTTAACCCTAGAACGCGCAACCATAGAAATCTACAATAGAAAACAAGTAACCTAGCAGGCCTGCGAGGCCCCAGGTATGCGTTCTAGGGTAAAAATCCACTTTCTTTCATCTGTATTTAAATTATTTGCCATTATGGGTTATCTGAATTATCTGAAAAGAAAACAGATTTGGGGGAGATTTATCTGTGAAAGCTGGATCAATGAAACTGACTCAGTTGCCCTTAGCAACCAATCAGATTTCACCTTTCATTTTCCAAAGTCTGTGAAGAATGAAAAGTGGAATCTGATTGGTTGCTAAGGGCAACTGAGTCAGTGTCACCTTACACCATATTTGATAAATCTCCCCCTTCATAACCCTATTACACATACAGTCCACCTACGTTTGGACCACCCTGTATATACCAGGATGGACCTATGATGGGGGACATATATACCAGGATTAGGGATGTAAATACTAAGATGGGCATTATGAAGACGCGGGGGTCAGTGGGTGCTCTCGCGTGCTGGCCCGGCCGCCTTTAGAAAGACAGCGTGGCTCAGGGCTCATCCCAACTGAACGCCGGCCTCCTTAACCGTGGGCGGAACACTACTCAGACAACACAGGGTGAGGGAACCACAATATTAAGACTTTATTGGATCCCCAAACAATTAACGGCACATAACACATAACCAGCAAAACACAAATGTAACAGGCAACAGAGTCTCCCCCTTCCGCTGCTCACCAGGGATTTAGAATGTCTGTGCCTCAGAGCTTCCAGGGCTACTTACTCCAATCCAGCAGCACCCCGCTTTCAGCGGGCACCCACCGAGAAAGGAATAACGCCGCATTTAGGAAGCTAAACTCTGAATAGGGAAAAAAAGGCGCAAAATAGGGTCTTACCCGGTATATGGGTTTAGGGAAATGAAAGGAATGAATACACTCACCTGATCAGGTTGTGCCAGTCACAACCCCTGTGCAGACATATGTGAGTGCTGGAGTGGTTTAAGCAGCGGCCCCGTTGGAGAGAAAATCCTATAAAAGTTCAGGGTGGAAAAACGGGTTTAATGCCGCGCTATAAACCACGAACTGGTGTTATTAAAATAGATATTCTTTTATTGAAACATTCCTACGCGTTTCAGAGGCATGCACGCCTCCTTCTTCAGGGAAAAATATCATAATATGATATTTTTCCCTGAAGAAGGAGGCGTGCATGTCTCTGAAACGCGTAGGAATGTTTCAATAAAAGAATATCTATTTTAATAACACCAGTTCGTGGTTTATAGCGCGGCATTAAACCCGTTTTTCCACCCTGAACTTTTATAAGATTTAGGAAGCTGGCTGAGGACCGCAAAGCTTGTAGTCAGATGACCGGAATGACCCAAGGTGGATTCCTTCCTTAAGGTCCAGTCACACATAACGAGATCGTGAATGAGATCGCTACTACGTCACAGTTTCCGGATTGTTGCTGAGTCGTTGGTAAAATCGTATGTGAGGTGTCAAACACACCGACTTTAGGAACGAGCATGCAATCTTGTAAATCATCGGGACCCTGTCACACAACGGGGACGCAACTACACGCCACTCATCTAGGTCGTTAACGAAATCGTTAGCTAGGTGTCAAACATACAGATCCATCCTGCCCAGCAGTACTCCAACGAGCCAAAAATGGACCAGGCTGTTCAGCATCGACCAACGATTTCACAGCAGGGGGCGGATCGTTGGTACATGTCAAACACGACGAGATCGCTAGTGAAGTCGTTGTTGCGTCATAGAAACTGTGACGTAGCAACGATCTCGTTCACGATTCTCGTTATGTGTGAAGTGGCCTTTAGGTAGTCCTTGATATCAAAGTCGAATCCTTGCATTTGATGCTGAAGTCCATATAGTATTATAATCCAGGTTTGGTTATGGCTTGCCAATCGGATCCGCAGGTCCTAGATTGGTAGTATGTAGCAAGAGTCTCTCTGGGCAATGGACAGTCCTCCTTCTTATACCCCTGAGCTCTCCATTCCGACCATTGGGGTCTTCACGATTGGTTGTACAAGGTTGCTTCTCTTATTGGATGTATTTCAAGCTGCATGTGTCGCGGGCGGGGAGGAGGGTGTCAGCACACCGCGCTCACCCCCTCGGCTCGGGTCCGGCAGCTGCTCAGTGGTGGCTCGAGCTGTGGGCCGGATCCCAGGGTTTCTCGAGCGACACTCCTCGCCCGTGAGTGAAAGGGGATTGTGGTTGGGTGTGGGGATTGTTATAGTTCGTGACGCCACCCACGGTTGTGGTGATTGCACCACCGCTGCTCTGGATGGGGATCCCGGGGATGGTGATGGGGAGCAGCCAGGTGTTGTGTTGCCCCTCCGTGGGTAGGGGTTGGTGATCCCGGGGCCCGATGATGGGTGGTGAGGTGTGGGGCCTGGTGGGCGCAGGGACGCGGGGGCAGCGCTGTGCCTTGCGGCACTGTGGTACTCGCTCAGCCTGAGACTTGGACACAGTTTGTACGGTAAAACAAACGGCTGGTAGGACGGTCCCACAGACGGCTGCACCTGCACTCCCGGTAGGTGACGGTGATGTCCCTCTTCCTTGCACCTATGGTTGACTGATGGTAGCGGTGGATTCCCTCCAGTTACCCGCTCCCCGACTACAATCTGGGCCGGAGGAGCTCTACACTTTGCCCGCAGGCGCTGGCCCTGAGAAACTGGTGCCTTGGCGGTGGCGGTGTCTCTCTGCTTCAGGTTGGGCTGTTGCCGTCAATCGGGACTTGGTTGTTGGGGGATCCACGTCCCCTTCACTGACGGATTCGGCAAATTTGGCGACTCCTAGCCTTGCCGGGGTCCGAGAGGCCCCTGCCCTGGTGCTGACTGTCCTTCGGAACACTGCTCCAGACCACCGGGCACACAGCCAACGGGGTCCTTCCAGGAACTTCCAAACGGTCCCCCTCCAGACAGTCACCGCCGTCGCTGACCTTGCTGTTCTGGCCCTACACAAAGCTGGACCCTTCAGGCTTTGCACACTCTCTGCTCTGTCACCACTTCTTGCTTTCCTCCTTTTCCACTTTCACTTTTCTTACTGCCACTTGCTGTTTACTTTAGCCCAGCCAGGGCTACTCCTTCCACTTCCTCCTCCCTGACTGTTCTGCCTGGTTTCTCCCGCCTCCAGAGCTGTGATCTCCTTGGTGGGCGGAGCCAACCGCCTGGCCCACCCCCCTGGTGTGAATCATCAGCCTCTGGAGGAAGGCAACAAGGATTTCTGGTTAGCTGTGATGTGCCTACCTGGAGTGTGGGGTGTGGTGGTGTTGTGACCTGTGACCCCTGGCTTGCCCAGGGTGACACATTCCCCCTTAGCAAAATGCAGACCGTCCGCGGGCTGCCGTCCTACACCGGTTTTATTTTTCTGAAAAAGGGGTAACAAGGTTAAGCAAACAATAATAACATTTTTAATAACTTCTTCCCAAGACGGGAGGCACATTTACTTTTAACGTTGCAACGGTTTACGGTTACGGTTTCCGCTCTCTCCCACCCAAGTAACCTGGCCCTGATGCTGCCCCTAAAACCCAGGCAGCACCCCTTGACCCACAGTCCAGCACACGGTACCCGAGCAGGATCTGTCCTTCCCTCCAGAGGGTAGCCACCGGTTCCTTTGGCGGCTGGGCCCTGGCCTGCTCTGCTCAGGGCCCTCCCTCCAACCTGCCTCTCCGGAAGCGGCATTGCGGAAAACGGTAACGGTAACCAACATATTTACAAGCCACTAACGTCTGTGGTTGCCCTGCAAGTTCACGGGCTTGTCCATGGATAGTTCCCATGCATTTTTAAACGGTCCCCACGGGGACAACGGTGCCGGCTCCAGCCGGTTGCAAATCACAACAGACAATCAGGTAAACTTCGGTTAATTTTCATTTTCCTTATCATTCTTTCCAAAACTTTTCAAACAAACAACCACTCCTTCACATTTGCGGACCCCTTTTACTCATAGAACGGTCTCCCTATACCTAAGTGGGGGTCTACCTAGGTTGGAACGGGTGGACCTTCGTGTCAGTGTTGCTAGACAGTGGGGTAGAGGGAACAATCGGTTCCTCCTCCCTGCTATAGTGTGGAGCAGGCGGAGGTGTAGGGGGGCTGGGTACAGGTTCATCCCTGGGCACTGGCACTGGTTCTGGCTCACGGTTAACCGCTTCCACTACTTCTTCATCCACGGGTTGTGGGAACAGTATCACTGGAAGTATCACCGCGCCGTTCTGTGTAGGCCAGTTTGCTGGGAAGTCACCCATCACAGTGTGGATTACCTCTGCCGCCTTTTCCACTGGTGGAGGAACCGGTACTTCAGCCTCTGCCTTCAACGCTGGGGGGCATTTTTTCAGATGGTCCCGAGAAACGGTGGCCAGGGTACCCCCTTGGTCACGACTGATCTGGTAGGTCTTCCCATCGTCCCACTCTGTGGGTTGTATGACGTAAGGGACTTGCTCCCACTGATCATCCAGTTTGTGGGCTTTCCTCTTCCGTTTCAGCACCACATCTCCTGGCTGGAAAGGACCTGCGGGTGCCTTCTGATTGAACCGGTGCTCTTGCTGTTCTCGACTCCGACTGAGGTTTTTCTCCACATACTCCTGGATTTGCCGGTATTGGGCCCTCCTCCGACTTTCCCACTCTGCCGTTGAAGGGAGTGCTTCCGGGGCCTCCAACCCCATCTCCAGATCCACCGGCAGGCGGCCAGGACGAGCCCTCATCAGATACGCTGGGGTGCACTTCGTCGAGCTGGACGGGATATTATTGTACATGTCGACCAAGTCGGGTAACTTTTCTGGCCACATGTTCCGTTCTTCCAGCGGTAGCGTCTTGAGGAGCCCCAGGACCAAATGGTTCATTTTCTCGCACATGCCGTTGGTCTGGGCGTGGTACGGAGTGGTCCGGATCTTCTTGCAGCCGTACAACTGGCAGAATTCGTGAAACACTTCTGCTTCAAAAGCCGGGCCTTGGTCAGTCAGCACCTTCTCGGGGTACCCATGGGGTCGGCAAAAATAGGCCTGGAACGCTCGAGCAGCGGTTCGACCAGTCAGGTCCTTAACGGGGACTACCACCATAAATCTTGAGTAGTGGTCTACCATGGTCAAGGCGTAGGTGTATCCACTTCGGCTAGGGGTGAGTTTGACATGGTCTAGGGCGACCAGCTCCAGCGGCTGATGGGTGACTATGGGATGTAACGGTGCCCTCTGGCTAGTCTCGTCCTTTCTTCTCAGCGTACAAGGACCGCACTCTCGGCACCAGGCTTCCACCGATTCACGCATCCCACTCCAATAGAACCGCTCCCTCAACAGCATCTCCAGCTTCTTCCACCCGAAGTGGCCAGCACCATCATGGTATGCCTGTAGGAAAGTAGCGACATCAGCTTGAGGAACGATTAGCTGGCATATTTTCTCATGGGTCTTCGGGTTGATCAGCTCACGGTACAGCCTCCCTTGGTGTAGGTAAAGCCGTTTCCGTTCTTTCCACAAGCGTTGGGCTTCGGCTGGAGCGGCAGGGTCTATTCCCATAGCACCTTGTTCCACCAGGGTCTTGACAAGGCGGACAGCCGGCGCTTGGTCCTGGGCGTCCTGCCACTCTTGACTGGGCCGCGGGTCCAGATCCACCCTTTGCTGACATACTTGTACCCTCTCAGTAGGCGGCTGGTGAAACGCAGGCAACTCAATCTCCTCGAGGTCGTCATCCTCGCACCCCTCTTCTGACAAATGGGGCATCCGGGAGAGTGCATCTGCATTGATGTTGACACGACCAGCTCGGTACTTTATGGTGAAATCATAGTTGGCTAACCGGGCTACCCACCGCTGCTCCAGCGCGCCCAACTTGGCCGTGTTCAGGTGAGTCAGCGGATTGTTGTCCGTGAATGCGGTGAATTTTGCTGCCGCCAAATAGTGACGGAACCGCTCCGTGATAGCCCACACCAACGCCAGTAGCTCGAGCTTGAAGGAGCTATAGTTCTCAGGGTTCCTTTCGGTCGGCCGGAGTTTTCGGCTGGCGTAGGCAATCACCTTCTCCTTTCCATCCTGGATCTGGGATAGGACCGCTCCTAGCCCCACGTTACTGGCGTCCGTGTGGAGGATGAATGGGCGCCCATAGTCAGGGTACGCCAGGACCTCTTCTCCGGTCAGGGCCGCCTTCAACTGGCAAAAGGACTCCTCATGCTTGTCCTCCCACGACAGTGGGGCTCCGATGGGTCTACCACCTTTGGTCTGTCCCACGAGGAGATCTGGCATGGGGGCAGCCATCTTCGTGTACCCCTTTATAAAGCGCCGATAGTACCCCACCAGACCCAGAAACTGCCTTACCTCCCTCACTGTAGTTGGTCTCGGCCAGCCTTGGATGGCAGTGATCTTCTCAGGGTCGGGGGCGACACCATCCGCACTCACCACATGCCCTAGATACTGCACCCTGGGTTTCAGCAGGTGGCATTTTGAGGGCTTCAACTTCATCCCGTACTTGGCAAGGGACGCGAACACCTCGGCCAGGTGCTCCAGATGGGCTTCATACGTCTGGGAATAAACAATCACATCATCCAAATACAGCAGGACGGTCTCGAAGTTTAAATGTCCCAGACAGCACTCCATCAACCGTTGGAAGGTCCCAGGGGCATTGCACAGCCCAAACGGCATGCTATTGAATTCGCAGAGCCCCATCGGGGTGGTGAAGGCGGTCTTCTCCCGGTCCTCTGGAGCCACGGCCACTTGCCAGTACCCGCTGGTGAGGTCAAGGGTCGAGAAGTAGTTTGCGGTCCTCAGTGCGGCCAAAGACTCTTCAATACGCGGTAATGGATAGGCATCTTTATGGGTTATCTGGTTGATCTTCCGGTAGTCCATACACATCCGCATGGTACCGTCCTTCTTCTTAACCAGTACCAACGGAGCGGCCCAGGTACTACAGCTATCCCGAATAACCCCCGCCTCCTTCATATTCCTCAACATATCCTTGGCACACTGGTAATGTGCAGGGGGAATAGGTCTGTACCTCTCTTTGACAGGGGGATGTTCACCTGTGGGAATGTGGTGTTGGACCCCCTTGATCTGCCCGAAGTCTAGGGGGTGCTTACTGAAAACCTGTTCGTACTCCTGCACCACCCTGTGTACCCCTGCCCTGTGATGTGTAGGGGTATCATCAGTGCCTACATGTAGCTGTTGGTGCCACTCTTTTATCTCCCCCTGGGGTGGGGGAGTGTTGGTGGCAGGTTGGGGTGTGGATGGGCTGGCTTCATGGATAGTGTGAGGGTCCAGGGTAAGCAGCTTGGTAATGGTGGCATACCGGGGAAGCCTGACTTCTTCCTCCCCACAGTTCAACACTCTCACAGGCACTCTCCCTTTCTTCACATCCACCACCCCTCGGGCGGCCATTACAGTGGGCCAGTGCTCGGAAGGCATGGGCTCCATCATTGCGGGGTAGTCACGCCCCTGAGGCCCTACTGCTGCCCTAGACCAGATCATCATCTCACTCCTAGGGGGCACAGTCAATGGAGCAACATCCATCACTCTCACTCCACCAATCTCCCCTCCTGTTGAGCTTACATGCTGGCGGTACATCAGGGCACGGATTTCACGCTGCACAGCCCTCTGCCGGCTCCCCGCCGGTGTGGCGGCCAGCTGTTGCAATAGGGTCAACACATCAGCCATGCAGTGTTCCATCACATTGGTTCCCAGCACTATCTTCGGGTTATGATCACTGGGTTCATTCATGATCACAATCATACCCTGGTCTTGTAGTTCAGCTTTCCCCACTGTCATAGCCACTTGTTTATACCCCACCTGGGTCAATGGAAGTCCATTAGCGGCTATCAACGTTATGCTATTGTCTGGGGGCGCCAGCTCGTCTACGGCCCAATACCGCTGGTACAACTTGTACGGTATAGTAGTTACCTGTGATCCAGTGTCCAAGAGAGCCATCACTGGTATGCCGTCCACAGCCACGGGGATGATAGGGCGGGCCCCGATATATCGGTCTCGCCAATCTGGGGGGCCACGATGTTCTACTCCTGAGGATTGGCCCGGGGCCCCAGGGGTTGCTCGTTTAACAGGCACTGTCGGTAGTAATGGCCCGGCTTACGGCACTTGTAGCAGATTGGAGGTCTGCTCCGCGGGTTGTTAGCATTTCTCTGCTGCATCCAGGGAACATCCTCGGGACTGTCAGCAAGCTGTATCTGCGCTGGAGGCTGAGATCTGGTCAAAGGTTGCAGTGCAGCAAGGATTTTGGCAAGGTCTCCGTCCATGCGACGGACCTGGGCTGCCAACTCTTCGACTGTGCTGCTTGGGGCTGCAGGCATTACAGAGGTTGGTTTGGCTGAGGCCGCCACAACAGGAGCTGTCTCGACGGGCCACGGGACGGGTTCCAGAACTTCAGCAGCCGGGGGCTGGAGTGCTTTGATAGCCCGCTCTTTTAACACAGCAAAGTGCACATCAGGGTGTTCCAGGGCCCACAGCCGGAGTTGTTTACGATCCTCAGGGGACCTCATCCCCTGCGCAAATTGCTCCACCAGCATCTTGTTGCTATCTGCCTCATTAATAGAGTTCACCCGCTTCAGCGTGCGGAGGGCGGTCTGCAGACATAGAGCATAGTCCCGAATGCTATCCCCGGCTCGTTGCCGGCACTGGTAAAACTGCATCCTCAGCTCAGCTTCAGTCCGGGTCTCGAAGGCAGTCTGTAGCTTCTCAAAGATGGTGGCTACAGAGAGCCGGTCCCCCTCGGCCCAGGTCTCCGCTTCCTGCTCCGCCGCACCGGTTAGCTGGCCTAGCACTATCGCCGCTCGTTGCTTATCAGTCAGGGGGTACAGCTCCAGCAACGGGTTAAGCTTTTTCCGGAAGGCCTGTAGGGCATCCGGTTTCCCATCATACTGCGGTAGCCAGGCAGCTCCGGGTGCATAGGGCAAGGAAAACGGCATGACCTGAGCGAGCGCGGGGGTCGCGGCACCTCCCGCCGGTACAACCGGGGCTTGGGCAGGCCCATTCCCATCCGCGGGTGCCGCTGCGGCTGCGACCACCGCTCCTCCAGCGGCTCCGTCGGGCGCAGACATCTTGTTTTCGTCCCCCTTAGCTCTTTCCGGCCCCTCCTCTCTCGGAGCGGGGTTTTGGCCTTCGCGCCTCTACTGCTCGAGAAGACGCTCGAGCGGGAACTCTTCGCGCCAAAGATGGCGGCTTCTGAAATTTTTCTGCCGGATACCTCCGGCGGTAACAAGGCGCACCTCTACCAGACGGCAGAGCGGTAAGATCCTGTTCGTGACGCCAAGTTGTCGCGGGCGGGGAGGAGGGTGTCAGCACACCGCGCTCACCCCCTCGGCTCGGGTCCGGCAGCTGCTCAGTGGTGGCTCGAGCTGTGGGCCGGATCCCAGGGTTTCTCGAGCGACACTCCTCGCTCGTGAGTGAAAGGGGATTGTGGTTGGGTGTGGGGATTGTTATAGTTCGTGACGCCACCCACGGTTGTGGTGATTGCACCACCGCTGCTCTGGATGGGGATCCCGGGGATGGTGATGGGGAGCAGCCAGGTGTTGTGTTGCCCCTCCGTGGGTAGGGGTTGGTGATCCCGGGGCCCGATGATGGGTGGTGAGGTGCGGGGCCTGGTGGGCGCAGGGACGCGGGGGCAGCGCTGTGCCTTGCGGCACTGTGGTACTCACTCAGCCTGAGACTTGGACACAGTTTGTACGGTAAACCAAACGGCTGGTAGGACGGTCCCACAGACTGCTGCACCTGCACTCCCGGTAGGTGACGGTGATGTCCCTCTTCCTTGCACCTATGGTTGACTGATGGTAGCGGTGGATTCCCTCCGGTTACCCGCTCCCCGACTACAATCTGGGCCGGAGGAGCTCTACACTTTGCCCGCAGGCGCTGGCCCTGAGAAACTGGTGCCTTGGCGGTGGCGGTGTCTCTCTGCTTCAGGTTGGGCTGTTGCCGTCAATCGGGACTTGGTTGTTGGGGGATCCACGTCCCCTTCACTGACGGATTTGGCAAATTTGGCGACTCCTAGCCTTGCCGGGGTCCGAGAGGCCCCTGCCCTGGTGCTGACTGTCCTTCGGAACACTGCTCCAGACCACCGGGCACACAGCCAACGGGGTCCTTCCAGGAACTTCCAAACGGTCCCCCTCCAGACAGTCACCGCCGTCGCTGACCTTGCTGTTCTGGCCCTACACAAAGCTGGACCTTTCAGGCTTTGCACACTCTCTGCTCTGTCACCACTTCTTGCTTTCCTCCTTTTCCACTTTCACTTTTCTTACTGCCACTTGCTGTTTACTTTAGCCCAGCCAGGGCTACTCCTTCCACTTCCTCCTCCCTGACTGTTCTGCCTTGTTTCTCCCGCCTCCAGAGCTGTGATCTCCTTGGTGGGCGGAGCCAACCGCCTGGCCCACCCCCCTGGTGTGAATCATCAGCCTCTGGAGGAAGGCAACAAGGATTTCTGGTTAGCTGTGATGTGCCTACCTGGAGTGTGGGGTGTGGTGGTGTTGTGACCTGTGACCCCTGGCTTGCCCAGGGCGACACACATGGATAATGTTCATTTAAATGATGTGGATAGAAAGACTGAGGATATTTACATTTAGTCTGCAATCCCCAGACAAGACAATGGCCACTGAGGTAATTTACATTAGATTAGCAATACACAACTACATTACAATGATTGCTCAGAAGGGTCTGGCAGAAATAATAGTTTAGCAAACATGAGTTAACACACAGAAGAACAATACGTCTGGCTAATGTAAGAAATTTAACCTGGGACACACATTGAAAAGTCTGTGTCATCACATTCCTCCCCCTTCTTAATTAGCCAGATGGGAAAATGGCTGAATCTTGACGAGGTTTGTTGTTGATGGGACGGCCAGACGTGGTAGGCTTCCGATCATCCTTCTCCTCTTGACGGCATTGTCCTTTTTAATGGTGAGGTCAGCAACAGAGGCTCGCATCTATACACCTCCCCCTGATTAACTATCACCCACTGACCCCCATGTGTCCACAGGCATCATATATACCACCATGGGGAACTTGTATATTAGGATGGGCCCACAATGGAGATCATACATACCAGGATGGGGTCCATATATAACAGGATAGGCATCATATATACCAGGATTAGGGACATATATATCAGGGTTAGGGACATATATACCAGGGTTAGGGACATGTATACGATGATGCACCCAGGATAGGAATCATATACCAGGATGAGGGACATATATACCTGGAAGGGACGCTGGATGGGGGACACTTGTACAGAATTGGGGACATTACCCCTAGAACAGTGTCAGCAGCAGATCTCCCCCATAATATAATGCGTCGTGACCACATTTTTTGCTTAAATTTTTCTTCTCTCCTATTTTCTACCTCTAAAACCTCGGGGCGTGGATTTTTATAATATGTTTACATGATAGGCCTTTTATATATCCTAGGCCATAAACTAATGGGTACTGTTGTATAACATATATAACTGTATTTTATTATTTTCAAATGATTCATTGCATAATTTCAAGATGATAATCATAACCCTTTGTATATATTACAATTTGACACTATATATTGATGAAATATCTCTATGTAATGTATTCATTTACGTCTAACGTCACGCATTAATGGATTAATATTTCTATATAATTTCACTGAATTTCATGCATGGAATTATCGTATTCAAGATACAATCTTTGCATTTTTATTTACGCTTTATGATATTATCCTCCCTTTTTTCTGTCTATGATGCGTTTCATACATTTTATTTATGTATAATCACATCTATCTATATAATGTATAATTGTACACATCTATTCCTTGCATTTTCATTTACACAATTAAAGTAAACTAGAGACTCTGTTCTGTGTCCGCCCCTGTCCTGGGGATCAGCTGCCATAGTCCTGGTCCTCTACCCCAAATAAGAGTAGGCCCAGGGTCTCCCTGCGGACCTGTGGGTCCACTTCAGCTCACCGCGGCATCATACCCGCTGGCGGGCATTCTACACAATTTTCGGGTATCCTGTGGTCTGTGGTCTCACATAACTATAACTGGTTACCCCCACATTAGTGATCCTGATGAAGGAATAGTCTCTGAACTACGGGAACAAAGATGGAAGCTTCTGAATGACCAGTATTCAGTCTTTTTACAGTAAACACTGTTCGTAATCAACATAATTGCTCATGCGTTTCTCATCCGTTGGGTTAGCACTGCGGTGGCAGCTATCCCTCTGTCTCGGGATGTCTGGTTTTCCTAATAGTAGATCCCAGATTTAACATGATCTAACAGTGTGGTGTATCAAGACAAGCATTGAATCTAGATCAAGAGAGGTGATTATTCCCCTATACTCTGCCCTGGTCAGACCCCACCTGGAATACTGTGTACAGTTCTGAGCCCCAATTCAAGAAAGACATCGATATATTGGAGCAAGTCCAGAGAAGAGCAACCAAGATGGTAGAAGGTCTGGAAACTATGTCCTATGAAGACCGGCTACAAGAACTAAAGAGAAGGCCGAGAGGAGACTTAATAGCGGTCTACAAATATCTGAAAGGTCGTCACAGTGCAGAGGGAACCACCCTATTCTCATTAGTACAAGGAAGTACTAAAGGAAGCAGATTCAGATTAGACATTAGGAAAAACTTTCTGACAGTGAGGTTAATTAAAGAGTGGAACAGGCGTCCACAGGAGGCAGTGAGGGCAGTCAGAGAGTGGAACAGGCGGCCACAGGAGGCAGTGAGGGCAGTCAGAGAGTGGAAAAGGCGGCCACGGGAGGCAGTGAGGGCAGTCAGAGAGTGGAACAGGCAGCCACAGGAGGCAGTGAGGGCTGTCAGAGAGTGGAACAGGCGGCCACGGGAGGCAGTGAGGGCAGTCAGAGAGTTGAACAGGCATCCACGGGAGGCAGTGAGGGCAGTCAGAGAGTGGAACAGGTGGCCACGGGAGGCAGTGAGGGCAGTCAGAGAGTGGAACAGGCGGCCACGGGAGGCAGTGAGGGCAG
Organism: Anomaloglossus baeobatrachus; assembly: GCF_048569485.1. NCBI lineage: Eukaryota > Metazoa > Chordata > Amphibia > Anura > Aromobatidae > Anomaloglossus > Anomaloglossus baeobatrachus. Next base: position 15,060,169 of record NC_134355.1, on the reverse strand, counting down.
TCAGAGAGTGAAACAGGCGGCCACAGGAGGCAGTGAGGGCAGTCAGAGAGTGGAACAGGCGGCCACAGGAAGCAGTGAGGGCAGTCAGAGAGTGGAACAGGTGGCCACGGGAGGCAGTGAGGGCAGTCAGAGAGTGGAACAGGCGGCCACGGGAGGCAGTGAGGGCAGTCAGAGAGTGGAACAAGCTCCCATGAAAGACAGTGGGTACAGTTAGAGAATGGAACAAGGTGCCATGAAAGACAGTGGGTACAGTTAGAGAATGGAACAAGCTGCTATGAAAGACAGTGAGTACACTCAGAGAGGGGAACAAGCTGCCATGAAAGTCAGTGAGTACAGTCAAAGAGTGGAACAAGCTGCCATGAAAGACAGTGAGTACAGTCAGAGAGTGGAACAAGCAGTCACAAGAGGTAGTGAGGGCAGTCAGGGAGTAGAATAGGTGGCTACGGGAGGTAGTGAAGGCAGTCAGAGAGTGGAACAAGTGACCACGGGAGGCAGTGAAGGCAGTCAGAGAGTGGAACAAGTGACCACGGGAGGCAGTGAAGGCAGTCAGAGAGTGGAACAAGTGACCACGGGAGGCAGTGAAGGCAGTCAGAGAGTGGAACAAGTGACCACGGGAGGCAGTGAAGGCAGTCAGAGAGTGGAACAGGCTACCACGGGAGACAGTGAGGGTAGTCAAAGAGTGGAACAAGCAGTGAGCTCTCCATCAATGGAAATATTCAAGCAGAAGCTGGATAAACAGCTGGGATGATTTAAGAAAACAAGCACTCGGAGGGGGTTGGACCCAATGGCGCTTGAGGTCTCTTCCAACTTCCACTCCTTTCTATGATTCTCTAGCAAGGAGATTCCTTCATTTACCTGCAGAGGGTTTTTGGAATTTCATGTTATGCTATTTGCCTATGAGGCCAATTACAATGTGTCTTCTGTCCTCATTTTGTCCCCATCATCAAGTCACGGCCTCATCCCTCCTGGAGACCCTTGCAATACGTACACTTCTGCTCTCGCTGATGCCTTCTGGGGCTTATGATCTGTTATCTGAGCTGCACAGACCTTCCAGGGGTTACTATCTGTTATATTTACTGCACAGATCCTCCTTGTGGTTTCAGCCACGCACTGACAAACTTCCTGTTTACACCCTTTTTATAGACTATTTCACTACAGAGCCAGCGAGTGGCCACAAGTGACATTGTGGGTGAACAGTAAGCTAGTTTCTATCACAATACATCACATTATACTTAGCATACCTTTAATTCATATACTGACATTTTCAGACTTATTTTTACCTGCAGACTCCAATATATACAGTAATTCCAAACATTATGGAGACACATGTACGATATATATTTCCTGATACACAGACAGAATGGATCCATCAACAGCAGTTTGCTCCTTCTGCATCAAAACGTCCAGTAAAACCGTTCAGATATTAACCCTCGTGTTTCCCCTGACGGCGCTCCTTGTCTTCATCTCAATTACAATTTTATTGCCTGGTAAAAGGAAGGTTTAGAAGAAATCAATTAACAATATATGACTCCATTTCCTACAATTACTAATCTATTCTAACCTGCTACCTGGGAACAATAAGGAACCTGCAAATGTGATGCAACAATAAGTAATAGGAAGAATATAAACAGAGTGTAAATACAATTATCCGGACAGAGTAACATCATCATAGGCGTTAAATACTGGAATTGGCCCTGTCGGCAAGTATGTCCAAAAGTGGTTTTGCAGGGGGTTCGGATGGAAGCCTTATTGGGACCACTGAGCAGGGAGAAGAACACCGTGTGAAAGCAGCGTTATTCTGCTCCTAGTTCTGTGAAGGAATTACTAATTCAAACTCTTAAAGGGAATCTGTCAATGGATTTTTCCTACCTCATTTGAGAACTGCATGATGTAGGCAAAGAGACCCTGAATCCAACGATGTATCACTTAGATTACTGGCTGCAGCCGTTCTGACTAGTGATGAGCAAGCACTATTAAATGAAGTATGTAGCTAAGAGCGGTATTAATAGGTACTAGAATAAAATAGATGTAGGACTAAAAATGACTATTGGCTTTATGTGCAGAAGCAAGGACTGTAAGGCAATAATCCGCGCCTATTTGTCTTTGATGCAAAACTAATACAGTATCCTTTCTCCAGCATTTCTACCTACACTAAATGCAGCTAAGAGCAATACTAATGGGGACTAGAATAGAAATGATGTAGGACTGAAAAAGACTCTTGATTCTACGTTGCAGCAACAAGGACTGCAAGGCAATAATTCCTGCCTATATGCCTTTAATGCTAAAGTACAGTAAAATACTATCCCTTCTCCAGCAGCAAGAGTGCTGTTAATAGGGACTAGAATAGAAAATATGTAGCCCTGAAAAGGACTTTTGGTTTTAGGGTACAGCAGCAAGAAATGTACAAAGTAATCAGTGCCTATATGTCTTTAATGCTCAACTAATCTACACTATCCCTTCTCCAGCAGCTCTCCCTACACTACATACAGCTAAGAGTGCTATTAATAGGGACTAGAATAGAATATATGTAGCCCTGAAAAGGACGTTTGGTTTTAGGGTACATCAGCAAGGAATGTACAAAGTAATCAGTGCCTATATGCCTTTAATGTTCAACTAATCTACACTATCCCTTCTCCAGCAGCTCTCCCTACACTACATGCAGCTAACGTGCTGTTAATAGGGACTAGAATAGAATATATGTAGCCTTGAAAAGGACTTTTGGTTTTAGGGTACAGCAGCAAGGAATATATAAAGTAATCAGTGCCTATATGCCTTTCATGCTCAACTAATCTACACTATCCCTTCTCCAGCAGCTCTCCCTACACTACATACAGCTAAGAGTGCTATTAATAGGGACTAGAATAGAATATATGTAGCCCTGAAAAGGACGTTTGGTTTTAGGGTACATCAGCAAGGAACGTACAAAGTAATCAGTGCCTATATGCCTTTAATGTTCAACTAATCTACACTATCCCTTCTCCAGCAGCTCTCCCTACACTACATGCAGCTAACGTGCTGTTAATAGGGACTAGAATAGAATATATGTAGCCTTGAAAAGGACTTTTGGTTTTAGGGTACAGCAGCAAGGAATATATAAAGTAATCAGTGCCTATATGCCTTTCATGCTCAACTAATCTACACTATCCCTTCTCCAGCAGCTCTCCCTACACTACATACAGCTAAGAGTGCTATTAATAGGGACTAGAATAGAATATATGTAGCCCTGAAAACGACTTTTGGTTTTAGGGTACAGCAGAAAGGAATGGACAAAGTAATCAGTGCCTATATGCCTTTAATGCTCAACTAATCTACACTATCCCTTCTCCAGCAGCTCTCCCTACACTACATGCAGCTAAGAGTGCTGTTAATAGGGACTAGAATAGAAAATATGTAGCCCTGAAAAGGACTTTTAATTTTAGGGTACAGCAGCAAGGAATGTACAAAGTAATCAGTGCCTATATGCCTTTAATGCTCCACTATTCTACACTATCCCTTCTCCAGCAGCTCTCCCTATACTACATGCAGGTAAGATTGCTATTAATAGGGACTAGAATAGAATATATGTAGCCCTGAAAAGGACTTTTGATTTTAGGGTACAACAGCAAGGAATGTACAAAGTAATCAGTGCCTATATGTCTTTAATGCTCCACTAATCTACACTATCCCTTCTCCAGCAGCTCTCCTTACACTGTTTCCAAGCATGGCGTCATCGGGTCAATCGAGTACTGAGCTTGCCCAAGCACCCCAATGCTTGATTGAGTGTCGAGAAATTGTGAGCACATTCACTCATCACTATTCCTGACCCATTTGCCCCCATCAGAGCCGTCTATTGACTTTCTTCTCATCGCTCCAAATCACTCATTTTGAATCTTCTACCGTCCACTTTTTGTACTTTTTTTGGCAACGTTTCTTATGATGATATGTAAGTCGAGGCTTCTTCACCTATTTTTGGGCCACCGTTCCAGACTTGTGTAACGTGCGTCGCTCGGTTCTTATATGGACATCTGTGATGTCACTATTATGGAGCAGACGAGCCGCCTCCACTGCCGGGTGTCGCCAGAACCGATAGACCTTGTGAGGAGCTACTTGTTCACTCGGATATTTTGCCTGGACGTCACCTCTTGGCATTTGAATGTATGGACGTACGTCAAATCTTATTTTTCCACCTGTCATGGCCTCTCATGATGCATATTGGCAATTTTCTTGGCCAAAAGACTACTATCGGTGAGCTGGATGATGCGGTTTCTCTTTTCTTGGGAAATCTTCTTCATGGCGGCTCCTTGAATTGAACCAGTGACCTTTTGCTTTGGAATCAACCAAATAACACACTGAGCTATTAGAGAATGTGAGAACAGGTTGTAATTTGTAGTATACGGACAGAAAAAGAGCAAAACAGTGACAATGCAGTGACCTGACAAGAATCTGCAGAACTAATCATATGCTAAATAGCTGCAAGTCACATTTCTGTCAGAGATGCCAAGATGATTGTCTATTAAATGAAGGACGTCTCAGAGCTCTAGAAGATGGAGAGATATGGAGCCAGGAAGGGAAAAGTGCAAAACATTGTTACCCTTTTGCTTGTCAGTGTATTCTTACTGAATGAGAATGATGCTTTATGGAAGTACAAGTAGATTCAAAGTAACCGCTGCATAACCATCTACAAGACCAGTTGGGAAGCTTACTCAGGGTATAGCAGCGCAGTCCTCTTGTGTGATAACTTACAAAATAAGAAGGCTTTCTGTGATGCTACTCACTACTCATGGGTAGTATGGATGGAAGAGTAGTCAGGAAAGCCTGGGTCTGGTAACGGGAGGAAACATATGAGCACAAGGAGTATCAAAGGCGTAGTCAGATCAATGTCCAAGGGTCAGAAATACATGAAGTCATGTAGTAGGTTCAGGGAGAAAACAGAGAAAACAGAGACATGGTCAAGGGTCAGAAATCCAGGAAGGCATGTAGTAGGTTCACGGAGAAATCAGAGACATAGTCAAGGGTCAGAAATCCAGGAAGGCACGTAGTAGGTTCCGGGAGAAAACAGAGACATGGTCAAGGGTCAGAAATCCAGGAAGGCACGTAGTAGGTTCACGGAGAAATCAGAGACATAGTCGAGGGTCAGGAAACCAGGAAGGCAGATAGTAGGTTCAAGGAGAAAACAGACACATGGTCGAGGGTCAGAAATCCAGGAAGGCACGTAGTAGGTTCAGGGAGAAAACAGAGACAAGGTTGTAGTTAGAAATCCAGGAGGAACGAAGTAGGTTCCGGGAGAAAATGGAGACGTGGTCAGGCAACGATCGGAGGTCAGAAGGCAGGCGATCATGACAGGAATAGGGAGCGGGCAGAGAGAAGTCAAATAACGGTCCGGGTTCAGAAAACCAAGATCAGAACACTAAATGAGACAAAAGCCAAGAACACAACTACAGAACCAGAAAATACAACTGGCAAGGTTCTGGGGGAGCATGCTCAGTAAAGAAGCCTGAGCAATAACCAGAAAGGTGGAACAGTTGAGATATCAGCACCAACATGGAATCCTATGCTGTCCATCAGGCTGCTAGCTCAGTAACTCAGGAAAGCGCAGCAGAACATCTCCAAAGGCAAAATGCTCTGCACAGAGGAAACGTGACACTTTTTCCCCCGGCCATCCCAGGAACACATCTCTCATACTGTTCTCTCTTGACCTTTTAGCCTCAACATCATATGAAAAAACTCCATCCTCCAACTCGCCAGAACTCATCATCATCTTCTTCTTCTGTCATTTTATAGCCAAAATGTAACATGTAATACCATATCTGACCACATGGTGTGCTGTTTAGAAATAAAATAACACGTGTGAGCACTAGCTCTGCTCTAAAGCGCCACCTAGTGGTTCAGTGCTGCAGTAAAATGTACTACATTTTGTATTTAGCTTTATTCAACTTTTATTTTTACTTTTTTCAAGAAAATAAGTAATAAAAATGTAATGGATCTTGGCTTTTGGTTGGGTGTAGATTTTCGCCTTATTAAAATAAAACAGACACGGAATACTTATGAAGCTGCCATCTCGAGAAACATGTCTATTCATGATCATAGGACACAAGAAAGGAAACCTTTAAATGCCGCATTCGATGCTGAATACATTATAATTGGATTCAAAGATATTGATTGCATTGTTTCCGCGGCGGCATATTAATGAGCGCTACATGTGCCGCGCAGATAATAGTTTTCTTGGCTTCAAGTGTCGACTAATTTGCACTGAATAAAGATTGATTATTTTTCTTGCCAAAGAACTATTTTTAAAGGGAATTAAGTAGCCGCCCAATTAAAGCCGCACATGTAGCACATGTTCACCAACCGCCCAAATGTGCGGCTGCGGGACCGCGGATCGATGCCTAAATACGGGGGATTGTGATTTATGTAACATAACATTGGTATTGATGGAAAGCTTCTGTACTCCAACCAATTAGCAAAGTATTTTGATCAGTGTATAGCGCTATGATTTGGCCACCGTGTGGCGGTATTATTTGGTTTTCTACTTGCTAGAGAATGCTCAATAAAAATCTCATAGATTATCCAGCATGTTTCTCCTCTTCCGATCACGGCTGCAGCAGCACGGTGCTCCGGTCAGGGATTCGGCCCCTGTTCAGCATTTCCTGGGGGTCCCAGCATCCGGACTCTCACCAATCAAGAATTCCCACCAGTGATCTTCAAACGCTTTCTAAAACCATAGTGACATTATTTCTGGAATCTGCCTGGAAGGCTGAGTGGCGGCTTTCCTCCTCACCTTCATATACACGCCAAAATCTGCAGAGACAAAAATGTCGCCAAACAGTAACCAAATAATGTTATCTTATGTCATTATCATTTATCAGAAGTATTCTGAAATTTATTAAAACTGTTATTTATGACTGACAAAACCTATTGAGCTATTGTTCTTCATTATATCTACAGTACATATCTGTGTGCATTACTATACAGTGCACCATTGTGCATTACTATACAGTGCACCATTGTGCATTATTATACAGTGTACCATTGTGCAATACTATACAGTGCACCATTGTGCATTATTATACAGTGCACCATTGTGCATTACTATACAGTGCACCATTGTGCATTACTATACAGTGCTACATTGTGCATTACTATACAGTGCACCATTGTGCATTACTATACAGTGCACCATTGTGCATTACTATACAGTGCACCATTGTGCATTATTATACAGTGCACCATTGTGTATTATTATACAGTGTACCATTGTGCATTATTATACAGTGCACCATTGTGCATTATTATACAGTGTACCATTGTGCATTATTATACAGTGCACCATTGTGCATTATTATACAGTGCGCTCATTGCGCATTACTATACAGTGCACCATTGTGCATTACTATACAGTGCTACATTGTGCATTATTATACAGTGCACCATTGTGCATTACTATACAGTGCACCATTGTGCATTACTATACAGTGCACCATTGTGCATTACTATACAGTGCACCATTGTGCATTACTATACAGTGCACCATTGTGTATTATTATACAGTGTACCATTGTGCATTACTATACAGTGCACCATTGTGCATTACTATACAGTGCACCATTGTGCATTACTATACAGTGCTACATTGTGCATTACTATACAGTGCACCATTGTGCATTACTATACAGTGCACCATTGTGCATTACTATACAGTGCACCATTGTGCATTACTATACAGTGCTACATTGTGCATTACTATACAGTGCACCATTGTGCATTACTATACAGTGCACCATTGTGCATTACTATACAGTGCACCATTGTGCATTACTATACAGTGCACCATTGTGCATTATTATACAGTGTACCATTGTGCAATACTATACAGTGCACCATTGTGCATTATTATACAGTGCACCATTGTGCATTACTATACAGTGCACCATTGTGAATTACTATACAGTGCACCATTGTGCATTATTATACAGTGCTACATTGTGCATTACTATACAGTGCACCATTGTGCATTATTATACAGTGCACTCATTGCGCATTACTATACAGTGCACCATTGTGCATTATTATACAGTGTACCATTGTGCATTACTATACAGTGCACCATTGTGCATTACTATACAGTGCACCATTGTGCATTATTATACAGTGCACCATTGTGCATTATTATACAGTGCTCTCATTGCGCATTACTATACAGTGCACCATTGTGCATTACTATACAGTGCTACATTGTGCATTATTATACAGTGCACCATTGTGCATTACTATACAGTGCACCATTGTGCATTACTATACAGTGCACCATTGTGCATTACTATACAGTGCACCATTGTGCATTATTATACAGTGCACCATTGTGTATTATTATACAGTGCACCATTGTGCATTACTATACAGTGCACCATTGTGCATTATTATACACTGCACCATTGTGCATTATTATACAGTGCACCATTGTGCATTACTATACAGTGCACCATTGTGCATTACTATACAGTGCACCATTGTGCATTACTATACAGTGCACCATTGTGCATTATTATACAACTCATTATTGTACATTATTATACAACTCATTATTGTACGTTATTATAAAGTGCACCATTGTGCATTATTATACAGATCACTTTTGTACATTACTGTACAGTGCACCATTTTGCATTAACATATAGTTCATTATTATATATCCTAGCACTGTGCATTAATATACAGTGCACCAGTGTGCACTATTATAGATCTAACTGTACATTATCATACAGTGCACCACTGTGAATTAGTATACTATATATATCTTATATATATATATATATATATATATATATATATATACACACTGTATATAAAAATGTATTATACAATGTATTATAATACAGTGCACAATTGTACATTATTATACATCTCGCTACTGTGCAATATTGTACAGAGTGCCGCTACTAGGAATTTCAGGCCTCTTACCGGCAACATTTTCGGGCTCCTTGAGACTCCACCAAGGCTCCATCTCAACTTATATATATATATATATATATATATATATATATATATATATATATATATATATAAATATACATACATATACAGTGCAGACCAAAAGTTTGGACACACCTTCTCATCTCTAGAACAACTGTTAAGAGGAGACTTTGTGCAGCAGCCTTCATGGTAAAATAGCTGCTAGGAAACCACTGCTAAGGACAGGCAACAAGCAGAAGAGACTTGTTTGGGCTAAAGAACACAAGGAATGGACATTAGACCAGTGGAAATCTGTGCTTTGGTCTGATGAGTCCAAATTTGAGATCTTTGGATCCAACTAGAAAAGGTGAACGGATGGACTCTACATGGCTGGTTCCCACCGTGAAGCATGGAGGAGGAGGTGTGATGGTGTGGGGGGGCTTTGCTGGTGACACTGTTGGGGATTTATTCAAAATTGAAGGCATACTGAACCAGCATGGCTACCACAGCATCTTGCAGCGGCGTGCTATTCCATCCGGTTTGCGTTTAGTTGGACCATCATTTATTTTTTAACAGGAAAATGACCCCAAACACACCTCCAGGCTGTGTAAGGGCTATGTGACTAAGAAGGAGAGTGATGGGGTGCTACGCCAGAAGACCTGGCCTCCACAGTCACCAGACCTGAACCCAATCGAGATGGTTTGGGGTGAGCTGGACCGCAGAGTGAAGGCAAAAGGGCCAACAAGTGCTAAGCATCTCTGGGAACTCCTTCAAGACTGTTGGAAAACCATTTCCGGTGACTACCTCTTGAAGCTCATCAAGAGAATGCCAAGAGTGTGCAAAGCAGTAATCAAAGCAAAAGGTGGCTACTTTGAAGAACCTAGAATATAAGACATATATCAGTTGTGTCACACTTTTTTGCTAAGTATTTCATTCCACATGTGTTAATTCATAGTTTTGATGCCTTCAATGTGAATCTACAATTTTCAGAGTCATGAAAATAAAGAAAACTCTTATATATATATATATATCTGTTACGAGGGGGACCCGGGGAAGCGTGCCAAGATGGGAAATGGACTGCTTCCGCCGGTCAAGGTCCACTGTGCGGTGTAAGGGACCGCTGCTATGGTGGGTGAAGAGTGAGCGGGTTGCTGCTAGCGATCGTCTGGAATGTCACAGACGATCTATGTACACCGATCTGCCCTAACCCGTGAGGGTTGTATGGCACAGATCTCACGGCTCGGTGTACCTATTGCACGGGGAAGCACAGAGGTGCCCACGCACGTGTGCCAGTGGAAGTCACGAGAATATGGCACGAGGGTAGCACAGAGGTGCCCACGCACGTGTGCTTTCAATAACCAGGTGAGTCCAATGGAGACTAGAGGAGCTCACCTGGGACAGGAACACGGCCTGTTGATGGGGGTACTGCCGGAGCAGCAAGGCAGGAACACGGCCTGCAAACAAGGTACTGCCGGAGCAGCAAGGGCCAAGCCCACAAGAGACAGTAATGCCTGAGCAGTGGCGTGGCAGCACGCTGCCAGACATCCAAACATAGAAGGACGGTCGCGCGCCGCCATGATGGCAGGGGGAGCTTTTAAGGAGGTGCAGCTCCACCCGAGGGCGGGCGTGAGGCGGAGATGACGGACTTGACCCAATCAGGGTCCACGACGTCCCAGCCTGGCCAGTCAGGATTCACCACGTCACCAGCCTTGTCATCAAGCCGTGTGACGTCAGTGAGCGAATCAGGACCCACCACGCATTGCACATGCTCACCCTCCTGCCTCTGGGAAATAGAGGCGGGATCCTCGGTCTCACAATGTGCAGAGATAACGGGAATCTCACTGCTTCCCTGAGCAGTAAACCTCTGCACATTGCGCAGCCTCGCAGACCTTCGGGGCCGCTGAGCAGGAGAGTCTGCGGCAGGCCAGGAATGGGAGACCGCTTCACTCCTTGTAACAGGAGAACCACTAGGTGTCACCCTTCTGCTGCCTCTCTGAGAAGGTATCTCCTGCACACTGCGCAGTCTGGCCGACCTTCGGCGCTGCTGAGCAGGAGTGCTCGTGGCAGGCAAGGAATGGGAGACTGCCTCAGTCCTTGCCTCAGGAGCGCCACGAGATGTAACATTACCCCCCCGTCTAGCCCCCCCCCCTGTCCGTGCTCGAAGGCCGCTATCAAACCCGGGGCGCGGATATGATCCTCCAACTCCCAGGATCTATGCTCCGGACCACGACCGGCCCACTCCATGAGGTAGTACCTCTTGCTCTGTATGACTTTTGTCTCCACAAGTTTTGCCACCTCAGGGTCGTCGGACGGGGAGTCGGTTTGAGCCGGCAGGGACCCCGAGAATTTATTAAGTCGTACGGGTTTCAGGAGGGACACGTGAAAGGTGTTGGCTATAGCCCAGCGTGGAGGGAGCTGGAGTCGATATGCCACTGGGTTTACCTGCTGTAGTACTTGAAATGGACCCAGATACCTAGGGGCGAATTTAGCTGCCTGTACCCGTAGGTTAACATTCTTAGAGGACAGCCATACAAGGTCACCAGGGGCGAAGGATGGTGCAGGGCGGCGGCGAACATCAGCCGTTGTCACCATCCGGTCTTTAGCCCTTTTAAGAGCCTCTTGGGTGTCATCCCAGATCTCCCGGGCCTTGGTCGCCCAATCCTCCACTCTAGTATCGGGTGACGTAATGGGCATCGGAACCGGGATTCTGGGATGTTGTCCGTTATTGAGTAGGAACGGAGTCTGGCCAGAGGATTCATGGACCGAATTGTTAATGGCAAATTCGGCCCAAGGAAGGAGGTTAGCCCAGTTGTCGTGGTGCGCGGATATAAAATGGCGGAGGTAAGTTACCAAGGTCTGATTAGTCCTCTCCACTAGTCCATTGGTCTCGGGATGGTATGCGGAGGAGATGTTCAGCTCTATCTGCAGGAGCTTACAGAGCTCTCTCCAGAAGCGAGACGCGAACTGGGGACCCCGGTCGCTCACCACCTTGTCAGGCATGCCATGCAACCTAAATACATGCCGAATGAACAAGGTAGCGAGAGCACGTGACGTCGGGAGTCGTGGGAGAGGCACCAAGTGGACCATTTTAGAGAAGTGGTCCGTGATGACCCATACGACACTGTGCCCTGCTGACTTGGGCAGATCTCCCAGGAAGTCCATCCCTACCACTTCCCAGGGACGATCCGGCACTGGCAGTGGGTGAAGAAGACCTGCCGGTCTCTGCCGGGACGGCTTATTCCGAGCACACGACATACAGGCTCCCACATATTCCTGTATGTCCTGGGGTAGTCTCGGCCACCAATAATGCCTGGTCACCAGGTCTCTGGTCCTTTTGACCCCGAAGTGACCCCCGACCTTGGAGGCATGGGCCCACGATAGCACCTCGTTCCGTAGTTCAGGGGGAACGAGGGTTTTGCCAGGTGGCACCTGGTCCAAAGAAGTGGGAGTGACCATCCTCAAGCTGTCCGGGGGTAGTATAAGACGAGGCTCCTCCTCGTCCTCCTCCAACACAACCATACAACGTGACAAGGCATCGGCCCGTACGTTCTTCTCACCGGCCAGGTGGCGGATAATAAAGCGGAACCGGGAGAAGAATAAAGACCAACGGGCCTGCCTTGGGTTCAGGCGTTGTGCTGTCTGGAGGTATGTGAGGTTTTTGTGGTCAGAAAAATCCTCAAATGGATGCTTTGCACCCTCCAGGAGATGCCGCCATTCCTGGAATGCTAGTTTCATCGCCAGTAACTCCCTATCCCCTATGGAGTAGTTCCTCTCGGCCGGAGAAAAGGTCTTGGAGAAAAAGAAACACGGATGTTTCCTTCCTCGTTCGTTTTTCTGGTACAGGACTGCACCTGCACCGACCGAAGAGGCGTCTACCTCCAGTAGGAAGGGTTTGGAGATGTCTGGACGATGAAGGATGGGAGCTCTGGAGAAGTAAGTTTTGAGAGTGTGAAATTCCTCTACCGTTTCCCGTGTCCATGCTTTGGGATTAGCGCCCTTGCGGGTAAGGGCAATGATGGGTGCTGCCACCGTCGAGAAGTTGGGAATGAACTGGCGATAATAATTGATAAACCCCAAGAATCGCTGGATCGCCTTCAGCGAGCGGGGCTCAGGCCAGTTCATCACTGTCTCCAACTTCCCCGGATCGATTGCTAACCCCTGACTGGACACTATGTACCCCAGGAACGGCAAGGATTCCTGTTCAAAAACGCACTTTTCCAGCTTAGCATATAACGAATGGGTGCTGAGCCTCTTAAGTACTCGGATGACATCCCTCCGATGGGTGGTAAGATCGGGGGAGAAGATAAGAATGTCATCCAGGTATGCAACCACGGAAAGATACAAATCCCGGAAAATGTCATTCACAAAGTCTTGAAATACGGCGGGGGCATTGCAGAGTCCGAAGGGCATTACTAGATACTCGTAGTGACCGTCCCTGGTGTTAAAGGCGGTCTTCCACTCATCGCCCTTTCGGACTCGCACTAGATTATACGCCCCGCGTAGATCCAGCTTTGTGAAGACCTTTGCCCCGCGGAATCGATCAAATAGCTCAGTAATGAGGGGCAAAGGGTATTTGTTCTTGATTGTGATTGCATTTAATCCCCTGTAATCGATACAGGGGCGCAGATCCCCTTCCTTCTTCTGCACAAAAAAGAACCCTGCACCAGCCGGTGAAATAGACTTGCAGATGAACCCCTTCGCCAGGCTGTCCTGAATATATTTGGACATAGCCTCCGTCTCTGGAGCAGAGAGTGGATACACTCTGCCCCTAGGGGGCTCGGAGCCTGGCTTCAGGTCTATTCGGCAATCATATGGCCGGTGGGGAGGAAGAGTATCTGCGGCCCTTTTGGAAAAGACATCCCTGTAGGCCTCATAAGGTGTCGGTAAACCCGGCCCCTCAGTATTCCCTGAGGACCCAACCGACCTAATGGTAGCGGGTGGTTCGGTAGTCACGAGGTGCTCTCTACAGGATCCTGCCCAGGATGAGATCTCCCCTGTTGCCCAGTTGAGTATAGGAGCATGCTGTCTCAACCAGGGAAGGCCCAGTAGGATCTCATCCGTCCCCCCTGGAAGCACCAGGAAGGACACCTGCTCATGGTGTCCCGGTGGTACATCCATCCTGAGAGGGATGGTGATCTGGGTGATAGGATCGAGTAGTATGGACCCGTCGACTACCCGGACCCCGAGTGGCTTGGGCAACAGAACCAGGGGAACTGAGTATCGGGTTGCCAGGGAGGTCGAGATGAAATTGCCTTCAGCGCCTGAGTCCAAGCAAGCCAGGGCAGAGAAGAGAGTAGTGCCGAACTGCAACTGGGCGCTGATAGTCAACCTAGAGGGAGAAGTAGCGTCTAGAGTCCCCCCTCTGATAGAAACTAGACGCTGTCTTTTCCCGACGGTTTGGGACATAGGGTAGCTATGTGTCCCCTCTGCCCACAGGAAAAGCAGATGACACAAGACCGAGAACCTGGGGCAGAGGAGAGGACCTTGGACACCTCCATTGACTCCACGGAGTCGCCTACAGGACTGGCTGGGGGACCGGTCTGATGGAAGACGGGAGTCAGACGCTTTTTAGGCCGAGAAGACGTGGGTGCTGAAGAGACCTCGAGCCTTCGCTCCGCCTGGCGGATGTCTATGCGAGAGGCAACCTGAATCAAGGACTCTAAAGTGGCAGGCACCTCACGTGTGGCCAGTGCGTCTTTGACAAACCCTGCCAGGCCCTCCCAAAACACAGGGACAAGGACCTTATCCGGCCAGTCCAGCTCTGCGGCCAGTGTCCTAAAGTGTACAGCAAAGTCCCCGACTGAAGCAGACCCTTGCCGAAGTCGTAGGAGGCGCAGCGCGGAATCGTGGGTGACTTGAGGCCCGAGGAACACCATTCTCATGGCCCCAAGATAAGCTGCTAAGTTATTCACCACACGATCTCCGCGCTCCCACAACGGCGTGGACCACTTCAGCGCTCTCCCTGTGAGCAGGGACTGGACGAAGGCTACCTTCGCCTTCTCGGTAGCGTAAAGAGTCGCGGACAGCTCTAAGTAGGTGGTAACCTGGTTTATAAACCCACGGCACTCAGAGCTGTTGCCGCTAAAGCGCTCTGGAAGCGCAAGGCGAGGAGACCTTCCGCCCAATAGCACAGCCTGGGTAGCCGCCTGGGTGGCGACTGTCGTCAGAGTAGTCTTATCGGAGGAAGACTGCTCCACTGCTGCCAATCGTGACTCCAACTGCTGCACATAACGCAGCAACTGCTGCTGCTCTTCAGCCATAGCCAGACCTTTGGCGCGACCGTAATGTTACGAGGGGGACCCGGGGAAGCGTGCCAAGATGGGAAATGGACTGCTTCCGCCGGTCAAGGTCCACTGTGCGGTGTAAGGGACCGCCGCTATGGTGGGTGAAGAGTGAGCGGGTTGCTGCTAGCGATCGTCTGGAATGTCACAGACGATCTATGTACACCGATCTGCCCTAACCCGTGAGGGTTGTATGGCACAGATCTCACGGCTCGGTGTACCTGTTGCATGGGGAAGCACAGAGGTGCCCACGCACGTGTGCCAGTGGAAGTCACGAGAATATGGCACGAGGGTAGCACAGAGGTGCCCACGCACGTGTGCTTTCAATAACCAGGTGAGTCCAATGGAGACTAGAGGAGCTCACCTGGGACAGGAACACGGCCTGTTGATGGGGGTACTGCCGGAGCAGCAAGGCAGGAACACGGCCTGCAAACGAGGTACTGCCTAAGCAGCAAGGGACAAGCCCACAAAAGACAGTAATGCCTGAGCAGTGGCGTGGCAGCACACTGCCAGACATCCAAACATAGAAGGACGGTCGCGCGCCGCCATGATGGCAGGGGGAGCTTTTAAGGAGGTGCAGCTCCACCCGAGGGCGGGCGTGAGGCGGAGATGACGGACTTGACCCAATCAGGGTCCACGACGTCCCAGCCTGGCCAGTCAGGATTCACCACGTCACCAGCCTTGTCATCAAGCCGTGTGACGTCAGTGAGCGAATCAGGACCCACCACGCATTGCACATGCTCACCCTCCTGCCTCTGGGAAATAGAGGCGGGATCCTCGGTCTCACAATGTGCAGAGATAACGGGAATCTCACTGCTTCCCTGAGCAGTAAACCTCTGCACATTGCGCAGCCTCGCAGACCTTCGGGGCTGCTGAGCAGGAGGAGCTGCGGCAGGCCAGGAATGGGAGACCGCTTCACTCCTTGTAACAGGAGTACCACTAGGTGTCACCCGTCTGCTGCCTCTCTGAGAAGGTATCTCCTGCACACTGCGCAGTCTGGCCGACCTTTGGTGCTGCTGAGCAGGAGTGCTCGTGGCAGGCAAGGAATGGGAGACTGCCTCAGGAGAGCCACGAGATGTAACATATATCTATATAAAACTTTATTATACAATGTATTATAATACACAGTGCACCATTGTACATTATCATACATCTAGCTACTGTGCAATATTGTATGCAGGGCCGCTACTAGGAATTTCAGGCCCCATACTGGCAAAATTTTCGGGCCCCCTTGAGACTCCACCCAGGCTCCATCTCAGCTGTGTCTCCCCCCCAAATTTTCCACAGTCTCATCGACACTCTTGGAAAGACCTATATATATATGGACATATTATATATATATATATATATATATATATATATATATATATATATATATTACAGTATATATACACACACACATACACAGGTTATTCCAGAATCCAGAAAATTAAGTATTTCATTCAGAAAATTAATAATACATCCCCTACACCACCCTTCTCCATGATACACCTCCCACATTGCCCCTGTCCATAGTACACCATCTACAAAATACACCCTCTACACCGCCCCTCTCCATAATATCTCTCCTACATTGCCCCTATGTATAATATCCCCCCACACACTTCCCCTTAATATAGTACAGCCCCACACAATGCCCCTCTGTATATCTCTCCCACACTCACTACCTCTCTATATAATATTCCCATACACACTGCCACTTTGTATAATATCCCCTAAACAATGCCTCTCTGTATAATATCCCTCACACACTGCTTCTCTATATAATATCCGCCACACACTGCCTCTCTGTATAATATCCCCCACACACTGCCTCTCTGTATAATATCCCCTACACACTGCCTCTCTGTATAATATCCCCTACACACTGCCTCTCTGTATAATATCCCCTACACACTGCCTCTCTGTATAATATCCCCCACACACTGCCTCTCTGTATAATATCCCCTACACACTGCCCCTCTGTATAATATCCCCTCACACACTGCTCCTCTATATAATATCCCCCAACACACTGCCCCTCTTTATGATATCCCTCACATACGCTGCACCTCTGTAGACTATACCCCCAACACAAGCTGCCTCTCTTTATAATATCCTCCCACACACAGTGCCCCTTTGTATATTGCTCCCACACACTACCCCTCTGTATAGTATCCCCCCACATACACTGCCCCACTGTATAATATCTTCCATACACACACTGCCCCTCTGTATAATATCCTCCTATACACATACTTTTCTACTTTTCTTCTTGCAACACTTTGTTAAGAAAGAAGTAGTGGGCACCACAGTGTAATAAATATAAATAAAGCATGGGGTGCTAACAAACACTATGGAAAATAGAATTGTAGCATGAGAGGAAAAAGCTGCATAGTAAAAATGTGCACACCCAGCTATTTATATATAAACATGGCTTTTATTTTATTGATAGAAAACATATTAGGCTGACCAAAAAAAATTGTAAAAACATGATTGACAAAAGAAAAAACAATAGATGAAATAAGGAGATGGGCAAATTAATCCTGTACTTATCCCCAATGAACTATCCGGGCACTGATAATAGAATGCACAATATGTATATAAAAAAGGCAGTATTCGCAGATAAATAATATAGTCCCAAAACACACAATACCTGGCTGTAGAGCCTCGCCTTAAAAGTAATGTGGCAGTAAATCAATAGTGGATAGGTGTTCAACCTCTGTTTTGTCAGCCTCATATGTTTTGTATCAATAAAACCAAGTTTATATATATATATAATAATATTTATTAATTTATATAGCACTCTTAATTCCACAGCGCTTTACATACAACACTGTCCCCATTGAGGCTCACAATCTAGGCTCCCTATGAGTATATTTTTTTGGAGTGGAGGAGGAAACCAGAGTACACCCACGCAAACACAGGGAGAACATACAAACTCCTTGCAGATGTTGTCCTTGGTGGGATTTGAACCCAGGACCCCAGTGCTGTAAGACTGTAGTGCTACCCACTGAGCCACCATGCCGTATATATTTGTCCCCCTCCTAGTATAACTCCCATCCTGGGCGACTCCTGGCATATATGTCCTCCTCCTGGTATGTAAGTCCCCTTCTTTCTACATATATCCTCTTCCTGGGCCCCTCCTGGTATATATGTCCCCATCCGAGTTTGTTTGTCCCCATCCTGGTATATATGTCCCATCCTGGGGGCCTACTGGTATATATATATCTCGCTCCTGGGCACATTCTGGTATATATGTCCCCATCCTAGTTTATGTCCCCTTCCTGGTATATATGTCATCTTCTTGGCATATATATCTTCTTCCTGGGCCACTCCTGGTATATATATTCACATCCTTGTATATTTGTCCCTTTGCTGGTATACATATTCTCCTCCTGGTATATATGTCCTCATCCTGGTTTCTGTCTCCTTCCTGGTATATATGTTCTGTTCCTTTTATATATGTCCCCTTCCTAGGCTAGTCCTGGTATATATATGTTCCCATCCTGGTTTATTTGTCCCGATCCTGATATATATGTCACATTCTTGGGGGCTCCTGGTGTATATATATCCCCCTCCTGGGCACATTCTGGTATATATGTACTTATTCTGGTTTCTGTCCCCTTTCTGATATATATATGTCCCCATCCTGGAATATTTGTGTGCTGCAAAAAGAAAAACAATAATTTTACTCACCCTCCCTGGCTCCCACGTTGCAGTGTCCTCTCTGAGCGGCGATGCATTTTAGCTGGATGTGTGCCTTCTGACGCGTATCCAGCTGAAGCAGAGCAGTCTGCGCCCCCCACCTACTCCCCCCTACCCCGCCAATCAACTTTAGTTCACCGAGCACTTATCTGTCCGGGCCGGCTGCTGCCCACTTCCTCGCCACCTCCCTGGCTCTGTTACCTGCAGGAGTGTGATGAAGTCACTGAGTGATGACCTCATCACACTGCTGCACAATGGGCTGTGGGATGATGAGACAGTGCCCTGCTGTGCTCCACTGACCTTGCCTGCAGCACATAGCTTATTTGCATGCGATGCCTCTGAAGCACTTTGCCTGCAACTTAGCGATGTGTTGTAATTTCTGAAACGACACTGCCGGGCTCCTCTGCTGCGGCTGTGACTGGAGCTTGGTGAAGAGGAGGGCCTGGCCCAGGGCTTAATAAAGCTACATAATTACCCTGGGCCCCATACACCAGTCATGATTGTAATGCCCTGATGGCAGCCTTCATTGTACATCACATTATTGCACATTATTATACAGTGCATCATTATGCATAATTATATACCTCACTATTGTGCATTATTCTACATCTCACTATTGTGCATGAGTATACAGTGCACTATTGTACATTTTACATAAAATATTTGTTCATTATTGTACATTATTCATGTATATAATATCATATATATATATATATATATAATATTATACAGTATATATATATATATATATATATATATATATATATAAAAGTATTTTTTATATAATTATATATATATATATATATATATATAAAACTATATATATATATATATATATATATATATATATATATATATATATATAAATAATAATATAGTTCACTATTAGACACCTTTGTGCATTCATCATGGCTGATATCTTTAGTTCTGTAGTGAATTTGGTTAAACTATATATTGGACTTTTTTCATTAAATGACATAAATCTCTTTGCCTTCACTAAAAGAACAACAGGCGGATTTTCCAGACTTTCTTTTCCATCTTTCCGTCTCTTCGTCATCCGTCTTATCTTCCATGGTAGAGCGGCTCGTTCTCTTCTGAGGATGATGGTGCTGGCGGGGGGTCGCATGACCCGGGGCTGGTGTGGTCTGATGAGCCAAGGCTTAATAGACTTTGATGACTAGTATTTCATAATTATGCATATGGGTTATGCAAAAAACCCAAAGGCTCAATGCAAGATTAATGGCGCAATATTGTAAATTGCCATTAACATGCACTTGGCAAACAATGCAATAGAGCAATGAGGAAAAATTGCTCCTAATGATGAGCTGCATAATAAGATGCAGTAGATGTGAGATCATGTAAAGTGGGTATTAATCTATAGAATATATAGGCTGTAGGATGAGCTCGGGGGGACGCGGAGTCTCCCATGCATCACACATAGATATAGAATTGTCTGTTCTACTCCACAAACACGGAGAAAATATCCGAAAGACGACCCGTTACTTTCCATAAATATGCAATTTGTATCTGACATTCTTTCTTTCTTTTTTTTTTATTTTTGCTTCTTTCACATGATTTTATCTCCTCTTCCCTATAAAAAAATCTAGCATTGTTAACCAAGAGGGCGGGGTTATCAAGTCTGCTCTGTGGGCATGTACTGATGAGCACGCCCACTTGGTCAACAATACTAGATTTATGCAAAAGACAGGAGGATCCAGAGAAATAAATTGTTCAAAATGTAACAATATTTATTGATATGCAAATAGGCAAAAACACAGAGCAGGAAAAAAATGGCCAATATAAAACACCATTAAAAACACCATAAATAAAGGGGATGTGACCCTGAGATGGGACAGAGGAGTAGCTGTATAGATGCACAGTAAAGATGACCTGGATTAGTATGAGAACAAACAGGTACTGTATGCAGAGTACTATAAGTCACAGCAAAAAAGAATTTTTAATTTAGAGAAAGTCAAACAGTAAGTCATGGTGGAAATATCACAAAATTACAAATATTATAGCCAGTACAATGCGAATATAGCAACAGACAGTGAACAGGTCACTAGAGACAATATAAATGTTGTGTGCAAGTAACGCAAGTCCCAAGAAGGGAATCCCCCATAAAGATAAGCCCCCTAACCATCCAACGTACGTTTCGCAGATATATCAATACCCCTGTGGACACCGCTTCATCAGAGAGGGAAGACGCCATTTTTTCCTTCTGTGTGTTTTTGTCTATTTGCATATCAATAAATATTGTTACATTTTGAACAATTTATTACTCTGAATCCTCTTGTCTTTTGAATATGTTTTGGAGTAAGTGCTAGGCACAGGTAGTCCCCATTGTGGGCACCCGTGACCTTAAATTATATACCTATGGTTATGAGGTATATTTTTCTCTATACTAGATTTATGTATAGGAAAGAGACGCCCATATCTCAGGAATGGAGAGGAGCAGGAGAAAAAGAAAAACATCCCCGGATTCAGGAGAACAGCGGCATTTACACTAGGAAAACATATTCTAATTTTCAGATTATAAGATGCACTTTTCCTCCCAAAAATTTGGGAGGAAAATGAAGGATGTGTCTTTTAATCCGAATGTAGTTTACCAGGGATTGTGGAGAGGGGTCACAGGAAGCAGGGGAGGTGCTGTGTGCTGTGCTGCAGGCGGTGCATTGTTGGCTGTGCTGCAGGTGGTGCATTGGAGGCTGTGCTGCAGACGGTGCATTGCGGGCTGTGCTGCAGGCTGTGCATTGTGGGCTGTGCTGCAGGCAGTGCATTGCGGGCTGTGCTGCAGGCGGTGCATTGCGGGCTGTGCTGCAGGCGGTGCATTGAGGGCTGTGCTGCAGGCGGTGCATTGGAGGCTGTGCTGCAGGTGGTGCATTGCGGGCTGTGCTGCAGATGGTGCATTGTGGGCTGTGCTGCAGGTGGTGCATTGCGGGCTGTGCTGCAGGTGGTGCATTGCGGGCTGTGCTGCAGACGGTGCATTGCGGGCTGTGCTGCAGGCTGTGCATTGTGGGCTGTGCTGCAGGCGGTGCATTGCGGGCTGTGCTGCAGGCTGTGCATTGTGGGCTGTGCTGCAGGCGGTGCATTGCGGGCTGTGCTGCAGGTGGTGCTCACTGCGGGCGGTGAGGCAGGGACCACTATTTTGAAGATGTCGGCAGTATGGGCTTAAAATAATGGCGCCCGATGTCTGTGCGTGTGAAGAAGGAGCTCTTGGCTCAAAATCTCATCTGTTCACGCGCCGCCTCCGGCCCATTGATCTCCCTGCAGCGGACTTAAGGTGGTGCATGTGCAGATGAGATCTCAGCATGTCATTGAACTAAGAGCCCCATCTGTGCATGCGCCGCCAACTCAAGGCACCATTTCTTTGTAGCCATCACTGCCAACAGTTTCTCAATGCTGCCTGTATCACAGTGCCTGGGACAGCCGCTGCACTGCCCACAGCATTGCCCTACTCCACCACCGCCCCTGCTTCCTGTGACCCCGCTCCACCACCGCCCCTGCTTCCTGTGACCCCGCTCCACCACCGCCCCTGCTTCCTGTGACCCTGCTCCACCACCGCCCCTGCTTCCTGTGACCCCGCTCCACCACCGCTCCTGCTTCCTGTGACCCCGCTCCACCACCGCCCCTGCTTCCTGTGACCCCGCTCCACCACCGCCCCTGCTTCCTGTGACCCCACTCCACCACCGCCCCTGCTTCCTGTGACCCCGCTCCGCCCCTGCTTCCTGTGACCCCGCTCCACCACCGCCCCTGCTTCCTGTGACCCCGCTCCGCCCCTGCTTCCTGTGACCCCGCTCCACCACCGCCCCTGCTTCCTGTGACCCTGCTCCACCACCGCCCCTGCTTCCTGTGACCCCGCTCCACCACCGCCCCTGCTTCCTGTGACCCCGCTCTGCCCCTGCTTCCTGTGACCCCGCTCTACCACCGCTGCCGCCCCCCTCTGATAAGACACCACCCCTGAATCGATCCGCTCATCTCTAGTCCCAGCCGTCCTGGATTACAGCGGACAGTCACGGATTTGGGTCTTTGCTCTGCGGTCCCGTGCATCTGCTGAACCTCGCTCACTGCCACCGCCCCTCTGACATCTCCTCCTGTCAAGAAAGAAATGACAAATGGGTGTGGCTTTGAGTGTGGACAGGGGCTGGTGGAAATGTGCTGCAGCGTGGTACGCAAAACATTTGTTTTCCCCCCTTTCTGTTATGCTACACCATGAGGTCATGACGAGTATCGGGACATTACAAAGCAAATTGTGACGTCTGTAGCTTATTGATCATTGAAAGCTCGGGGGCGAATGAAGATGATTTAAGAGCTGACGAGACCGCAAGGTGCCCCAGACATTAGGCTGCCGTGGCCAGGGGAGCCGGGACAATTTTTTTATTTTTTACATCCTTTGCAGCCACAATTTTACTTAACTCAAAAGCAAATCTGAAAAAAACACTTTTTTAGTGATATTTGATGCAAATTTACCTTCCCTCCAGCAGATTCCCTCATCTCTAAACTAAAGCACACACTCCTGATAGTGATACACGTCCTGTGCTAAACCATTTTATCCCGCAATAAAGCTTTATTACCGCCCTTCATTCATAGTTTGCTCCCCGCGTCTCACTGTAATCTGCAATTTGTATTCATTCAATTGTTGTATTTGTCATTTTGATATTCCATGCAGCATTGGATATCGGAGGTAGAATAATGCAACCCAGGAGCACCGGGATTTAACTATGCAATGTTATAGTGTTACCTTCCACCAGAGGGCGCTGAGGAGCATCATGTGTTCTACAGACAAAATCTTATTATGTATTTCTATATACAGGGAGCTCCCCCTAGTGGTGGCTGCAGACAGGATCTTATTATGTATCTCTGTATACAGGGAGCTCCCCCTAGTGGTGACTGCAGACAGGATGTTATCATGTATCTGTATACAGGGAGCTCCCTCTAGTGGTGGCTGCAGACAGGATCTTATCATGTATCTCTGTATACAGAGAGATCCCCCTAGTGGTGGCTGCAGACAGAATCTTATCATGTATCTCTGTATACAGGGAGCTCCCCCTAGTGGTGGCTGCAGACAGGATCTTATCATGTATCTCTGTATACAGGGAGCTCCCCCTAGTGGTGACTGCAGACAGGATCTTATCATGTATCTCTGTATACAGGGAGCTCCCCCTAGTGGTGGCTGCAGACAGGATCTTATCATGTATCTCTGTATACAGGGAGCTCCCCCTAGTGGTGGCAGCAGACAGGATCTTATCATGTATCTCTGTATACAGGGGGCTCCCCCTAGTGGTGGCTGCAGACAGGATCTTATCATGTATCTGTCACGCTCCCCGAGTCCCCTGTGCTGCCCTCCGGCTCACCTGTCACGCTCCCCGGGTCCCCCGTCTCGCTTCCCGGTTCCTTGGTCCGGTCACCGCCGCTCCCCGCTCTCCAGCACCCCTTGCCAGCGCGTCCCCAGCGTCCTGGTCCCCGCACCCGGCGTCCGTCGGCTTCACAGCCCCATCCTGGCCCTGCTGCTTCCTCCTCGCAGCTTCCTGCTCTGGCTTCTGGCACTCGGGCCGCGCGCATGCGCATTAGGGCGCGCGCGCGGTCATTGACCCTTTCTTAAAGGGCCAGCGTCCATTAACAGGAAATGATGCAAAACAGGTAGAGGGTATAAAGGGGGTTTATGTCCAAGGGGGCGGGGCCTGATCTTCGTGTTTCTTAAGCTAGGAGTCAGGTCTCCTGGTGTATATGTGTATATACTCACCTATCTCTCTTGTAGAGCCGTGCCTGCCTCGCCATCCGGTCCAGACCGAATCCCGAACCCCGAACGCAGTCCATCTGCCATCCTGACAGTCCGTACCATCTCGGATCCCTGCGGTGACCTGTCATCTCGCTCCAAAGGTTCCGGACCCCGCCTGACATCTTCTCGGCTTCCAAACCTGAGCTGCGTCACCCGGACTACCACCAGTGACTCCGTAGTCCCAGGGACTTCTCCGTTATACTCCTGTGCACGGACTGTTCTGCTGCCTATAGTGCTCCAGCTACCGGACCCGTTACCACCATCTAGGAGTTCGGCCCAGTGGATCCACCTCCTGGGTCTGCCCGTCCACCTGGCCCTGACAGTATCTCTGTATACAGGGAGCTCCCCCTAGTGGTGGCTGCAGACAGGATCTTATCATGTATCTCTGTATACAGGGAGCTCCCCCTAGTGGTGGCTGCAGACAGGATCTTATCATGTATCTCTGTATACAGGGAGCTCCCCCTAGTGGTGACTGCAGACAGGATCTTATCATGTATCTCTGTATATAGGGAGCTCCCCCTAGTGGTGGCTGCAGACAGGATCTTATCATGTATCTCTGTATACAGGGAGCTCCCCCTAGTGGTGGCTGCAGACAGAATCTTATCATGTATCTGTATACAGGGAGCTCCCCCTAGTGGAGGCAGCAGACAGGATCTTATCATGTATCTCTGTATACAGGGGGCTCCCCCTAGTGGTGGCTGCAGACAGGATCTTATCATGTATCTCTGTATACAGGGGGCTCCCCCTAGTGGTGGCTGCAGACAGGATATTATCATGTATCTCTGTATACAGGGAGGTCCCCCTAGTGGTGGCTGCAGACAGGATCTTATCATGTATCTCTGTATACAGGGACCTCCCCCTAGTGGTGACTGCAGACAGGATCTTATCATGTATCTCTGTATACAGGGGGCTCCCACTAGTGGGGGCTGCAGACAGGATCTTATCATGTATCTCTGTATGCAGGGAGCTCCCCCTAGTGGTGGCTGCAGACAGGATCTTATCCAGTAATTTCTGTATACAGGGACCTCCCCCTAGTGGTGACTGCAGACAGGATCTTATCATGTATCTCTGTATACAGGGAGCTCCCCCTAGTGGTGACTGCAGACAGGATCTTATCATGTATCTCTGTATACAGGGAGCTGCCCTTAGTGGTGACTGCAGACAGGATCTTATCATGTATCTCTGTATACAGGGAGCTCCCCCTAGTGGTGGCTGCAGACAGGATCTTATCATGTATCTCTGTATACAGGGAGCTCCCCCTAGTGGTGGCTGCAGACAGGATCTTATCATGTATCTCTGTATACAGGGAGCTCCCCCTAGTGGTGGCTGCAGACAGGATCTTATCATGTATCTCTGTATATAGGGAGCTCCCCCTAGTGGTGGCTGCAGACAGGATCTTATCATGTATCTCTGTATACAGGGAGCTCCCCCTAGTGGTGGCTGCAGACAGGATCTTATCATGTATCTCTGTATACAGGGAGCTCCCCCTAGTGGTGGCTGCAGACAGGATCTTATCATGTATCTCTGTATACAGGGAGCTCCCCCTAGTGGTGGCAGCAGACAGGATCTTATCATGTATCTCTGTATACAGGGGGCTCCCCCTAGTGGTGGCTGCAGACAGGATCTTATCATGTATCTCTGTATACAGGGGGCTCCCCCTAGTGGTGGCTGCAGACAGGATCTTATCATGTATCTCTGTATACAGGGAGGTCCCCCTAGTGGTGGCTGCAGACAGGATCTTATCATGTATCTCTGTATAAAGGGAGGTCCCCCTAGTGGTGGCTGCAGACAGGATCTTATCATGTATCTCTGTATACAGGGACCTCCCCCTAGTGGTGACTGCAGACAGGATCTTATCATGTATCTCTGTATACAGGGAGCTCCCCCTAGTGGTGACTGCAGACAGGATCTTATCATGTATCTCTGTATATAGGGAGCTCCCCCTAGTGGTGGCTGCAGACAGGATCTTATCATGTATCTCTGTATACAGGGAGCTCCCCCTAGTGGTGGCTGCAGACAGGATCTTATCATGTATCTCTGTATACAGGGAGCTCCCCCTAGTGGTGGCTGCAGACAGGATCTTATCATGTATCTCTGTATACAGGAAGCTCCCCCTAGTGGTGACTGCAGACAGGATCTTATCATGTATCTCTGTATACAGGGAGCTCCCCCTAGTGGTGACTGCAGACAGGATCTTATCATGTATCTCTGTATACAGGGAGCTCCCCCTAGTGGTGGCTGCAGACAGGATCTTATCATGTATCTCTGTATACAGGGAGCTCCCCCTAGTGGTGGCTGCAGACAGGATCTTATCATGTATCTCTGTATACAGGGAGCTCCCCCTAGTGGTGGCTGCAGACAGGATCTTATGTGTCTCTGTATACAGGGAGCTCCCCCTAGTGGTGGCTGCAGACAGGATCTTATGTGTCTCTGTATATAGGGAGCTCCCCCTAGTGGTGGCTGCAGACAGGATCTTATCATGTATCTCTGTATACAGGGAGCTCCCCCTAGTGGTGGCTGAAGACTGGATCTTATCATGTATCTCTGTATACAGGGAGCTCCCCCTAGTGGTGGCTGCAGACAGGATCTTATCATGTATCTCTGTATACAGGGACCTCCCCCTAGTGGTGACTGCAGATAGGATCTTATCATGTATCTCTGTATACAGGGAGCTCCCCCTAGTGGTGACTGCAGACAGGATCTTATCATGTATCTCTGTATACTGGGAGCTCCCCCTAGTGGTGGCTGCAGACAGGATCTTATCATGTATCTCTGTATACAGGGAGCTCCCCCTAGTGGTGGCTGAAGACTGGATCTTATCATGTATCTCTGTATACAGGGAGCTCCCCCTAGTGGTGGCTGCAGACAGGATCTTATCATGTATCTCTGTATACAGGGAGCTACCCCTAGTGGTGGCTGCAGATAGGATCTTATCATGTATCTCTGTGTACAGGGAGTTCCCCCTAGTGGAGGCTGCAGATAGGATCTTATCATGTATCTGTGTATACAGGGAGCTCCCCCTAGTGGTGATTACAGAAAGACTGTGTCCATGTAAAGGATTCGTTACTCTGTGTTACAAAGATTGAACTCAGACAATTGTATGTTATTTCCAGCAAAAAATGAATTGGATGAAGAAACACCCGGGTGTAGGAAGGTGAATATCTCTTGTTCCTGAAGTAATAATAACGTGAACCTTCTCTCTGCTATAAGAATTTCGCAGCAGATAATAAATTCTTCTCCGCTCTCGGATATAGGCGCTTATTGTGCTCTCAGTATCACTGCTTCAAATATTATTGTAGATTATCTGCCAAATTAGTTTCAGGTCCCAAAAGTGCAACATTAATTGACTGAATTTTGGCAGAAGGATCCGTCTGTCAATCTGTTCTTTTCGCTCCTTGGTAAAGCTGAAAAGCCGGTGACATAATCTGAGATATTATTTATACTCCGTGTGCGGCTCACAACTGAACGATTACAGCTCTGCAGGAACATAACTGTCCAGTGTGTCATAGGGGCCATATTGGACTCAGCCATCCCATAGATGTCATTAAAGCATTGGTTATACTTCATATAAACTGGTCATGTACTTGTGTTACTGTGATGTAATTCTGCGTATACGATGGTCAGGGACGCCATCACTCGATTGGAGACACCCAACGGAGGTATCACATACGATATTGAGAAATCTGGGAAACTACAAGTACATTTCCACCTATGAACATAGTAATGAGCGAGTGCGCTGGGCACTGGCTGACACTCAATCCTATCACTGTAGGTGGAGAGCAGGGGCTCCTAGACTGGCCCTCAGGCTGGGGGATCCTAGCTAACCCTAATCCCAGAATTACCTCTGATGGTGAAGATATCTGAGCCGCCTTCCTTGCCCTGCTCCTGACCAGCCCTGATCTTATAGTTCCTCTTCCCATCTCCTGGGGATGGCCAGGGCAAGAGTGATAAAGCCAACAGAGGTAGACAAACAGGGGAAAGCAAATCTCATATATAGATATACGTTAAAGGGAGTCTGTCCTATCCAAAACAAACTCAAATTGAAATATATACACACAAATCATACCTGTACGGAAGATTTTACTAATCTACAGTTATATACAGTGCCTTGCGAAAGTATCGGCCCCCTTGAATTTTTCAACCTTTTCCCACATTTCAGGTTTCAAACATAAAGATATAAAAAATTAAATATTATGGTGAAGAAACAACAAGTGACACAATTGTGAAGTTGAATGATATTTATTGCTTATTTTAAGCTTTTGTAAAAAATAATAAACTGAAAATTGGGGCGTGCATTATTATTCATCCCCTTTACTTTCAGTGCAGCAAACTCACTCCACTCACTTCATTGAGGATCTCTGAATGATCCAATGTTGTCCTAAATGACTGATGATGATAAATATAAGCCCCTGTGTGTAATCAAGTCTCCGTATAAATGCCCCTGCTCTGTAATAAGCTCAGGGTTCTGTGTAAAGCGCAGAGAGCATCATGAAGACCAAGGAACACAACAGGCAGGTCCGTGATACTGTTGTGGAGAAGTTTAAAGCTGGATTTAGTTCCAAAAAGACTTCCACAACTTTAAACATCCCAAGGAGCCCTGTGCATGCGATCATAGTGAAATGGAAGGAGGATCATACCCCTGCAAATCTACCAAGACCCGGCCGTCCATCCAAACTGTCATCTCACACAAGGAGAAGACTGATCAGAGATGCAGCCAAGAGGCCCATGATCCCTCTGGATGATCTGCAGAGATCTACAGCTGAGGTGGGAGAGTCTGTCCATAGGACAACAATCAGTCGTACACTGCACACATCTGGCCTTTATGGAGGAGTGGCGAGAAGAAAGCCATTTCTCAAAGATATCCATTAAAAGTGTTATTTAATGTTTTCCACAAGCCACCTGGAGACACCAAACATGTGGAAGAAGGTGCTCTGCTCAGAGGAAACCAAAATCAAACCATTTGGGCACAATGCCAAACGATATGTTTGGCGTAAAAGCAACACAGCTCATCACACTGAACACACCATCCCTACTGTCAAACATGGTGGTGGCAGCATCATGGTTTGGGCCTGCTTTTCTTCAACAGGGACAGGGAAGATGGTTAAAATTGATGGTAAGATGGATGGAGCCAAATACAGGACCATTCTTGAAGAAAACCTGTTGGAGTCTGCAAAAGACCTGAGACTGGGACGGAGATTTGTCTTCCAACAAGACAATTATCCCAAACATAAAGCAAAATCTTCAATGGAATGGTCCACAAATAAACGTATCCAGGTGTTAGAATGGCCAAGTCACAGTCCAGACCTGAACCCAATCGAGAATCTGTGGAAAGAGCTGAAAACTGCTGTTCACAAACGCCTCCATCCAACCTCACTCAGCTCCAGCTGTTTACAAAGGAAGAATGGGCGAGAATTTTAGCCTCTCCATGTGCAAAACTGATAGACACATACCCCAAGAGGCTGTAGCTGTAATCGCAGCAAAAGGGGGCGCTACAAAGAATTCACTTAAAGGGGATGAATAATATTGCACACCCCAATTTTCAGTTATTTATTTTTTAAAAAAGTTTAAAATAAGCAATACATTTCCTTCAACTTCACAATTGTGTCCACTTGTTGTTGATTCTTCACCAGAGCATTAACATTTTATCTTTATCTTTGAAGCCTGAAATGTGGGAAAAGGTTGAAAAATTCAAGGGGGCCGAATACTTTTGCAAGGCACTGTATAAAAACATTCTTATTAGATAGCACTTGTTAAGGCCAGGAATACCCGCAGTAAAGGACAACACACAGGAAGGGGAAAGGAATGCCTTATAGCTAGGGAATGCAGGAAGTGGTGACCCCTGACTTTAACCTCCAGCTCACCCTCATAGTCTTAACAGACCCTATACAGGTTTCGCACCTGTCGCCGAGCTGGAATACCTGTGGCCCAATTTCACCCTAGAAAATGGGCTCTAAGTAAAGATGGAGGGTATGAGCCGTTTGTCAACACCACAATCACTAAAGGAAGACACAAAGGAACAACAATACAGGGGAAACACAACTGCAATCACCAGAGACATGGTAGATAGCAAAGACAAACACTTATCTGAGCTGCAGCAACCACAGGAGTCTGGAGCAACAGAACATGACTTTCCACACTTCAGTCAGGAACAAACTATAAACTGCACCCAAATATCCCCAGGGTGAGGTTTATAAAGGAAGTCAGAGGCTGGCAGCAAAGAGGAAAAACTGACAGATTCCAAGGGTCCTAGAGTCTGCAGCTGCAGAAACTGTCAGATAACAACACATGCTTCCAATCTCAGATTTTCTTACACTCGCTGCCACAGGATTGCCTGCCGGCCGTGGCACATCTGTGACAGCGCTACCTTCCAACTGGGAACCAGCTTGAGATTGGTTGAGAATTTCCACCGGTCAGAAACTTATCACTTATCATGTGGATTAAACATTGTGGAGACCCATAAAATGGTCTCTGTAAATGTAACGTTTTTTCCCGATAACTACACAATATTAAGGTTCCTTTAAACAACTTCAGCCGAAACAAAACAAGAAGTTTTATAGACTCTTCAATTTGATTTTTTTTAATTTGCTGAAGAGGACGGCTGATTATAGAGACATAGAAATCTAAAGTTCAAAGCTCTTATAACGCTCGAAGGAAAATCAATGAACTTGTTGTTTCCAAGAAGAAAACTGCAGAATTCACCTCAAAATGTTGTAAAAAGTCTCATATTGTTACACTTGTTTCTTTCATGGTCTTATATAAAGCAAAGCTCTAGGCCTTGAAATGCAGATTTTTGCACCTGTATATTAAGTTGATATAAAAGGTGTGTGGGTCCTATTTTTTCCTTGTTGTATTACATATTGGGGGGTATGACCCCCTCCAGGGCTCAGCTGCCTTATTAAATCCAACACTTACACACAAGGGCTTAATTACGAGCTTTGCCTGGTTCACCCATCACTCCCCGTTCACATGAGGCAGTTTCTGCACATATGGAGGTAAGACAAATAGTGGATAGGGACCATCCATATTAAAAGGTACATCTTCACATGGTTGGATGGCTTTTGCACTCTTTGATTAAAAATCGATAAGTACATTTTTTAATGTTCAGACCAATATTTCATGTATTCATTATTCGCAGTGTGTTGCCGTACATTATTTACATGGGTCTGCTGTAGTCATACCCTGGGCTCTGACTCACAATAAATGGTCTCTTTCCCTATATGCTAACCCCTCTCCATAGTGGAGCTAGGTACAAATTTAAATATTTCTTGCCTTATTGTGAGCACAATCATTGTCACGCACATGACTAGCAGGGTTTACTCGGTACCAGGTAAACCCCCAGAAGATGTTATGATTTAGGGACCGAGGAGGATCAAAAAATGCAGAAACCCAAAAACTAACCAGAGTGACTGGAACCTTATCGGACTGCAGACCTAATCCTGACACACAACTAGAAGTAGCCGTGGGATGAGCCTACGATGACCTAGTCATTTCGACACAGCCGGAGAACTAAATATTCTTACAGATTGAAATATCAGAAAAGCTAATCTGCCTCAGAGCAATCCCCAAAGATATAGATAGCCCCCCACATGTAAAGACTATGGTGATATAGGAAAACACAATACAAAGCTAGAAAACAGATTCAGCAAAGATGAGGCCCAAACTATCTTTATAGGAAAGGATAGGAAAAAGCACTGTCTTCAGCCGTAAAAACCCTAAAAAATCTCAGCATGCCTGACATGGAAAACCCTGAGACCGCACGGCCTCTCCCCACTATATCAGTACTCTGATGTTACTGGGATCCAAAAACACTAATATAGATGAGGGACTGAATTTAATACCAAGCATGACAAAACACAATACATTGCAGAATCATGGAGCTAAATATACAGACACTCCCAGCAGGGAATGATCCAATTCCACTAGGAACTCCACACAGGCAAAATAGGAATCAAGCCATAGTATCAAAACAGAAAAAACAACAAGAAAGTGGAAACAATAAGCAGAGGTACAAAGGCCAACTTATCTTGAGAGGAGTTCTGGTAGAGAGCAGGGCTGGTTTCAGAATGTCCTTAACATACAGGAGATCCATTGAGCATCGGCAAGTAACAGGAGAAAACTACTCAGTTATATAGTCCCAATCTGAAAGGTATGATTGCCAGTCCTCCACAGGTGTGTGGCTCTCATTCCACAAGTCAACTGCACCGCCAGCACTGACCACAAGAGGGAGCCCCCAACTTGAAAATGTATTCACAACAGGTCACGATACAACAGCGGTCCCTGTCGCTAGGGTCAGGGGTGAGGGGCACCTCCTGAACTCACCTTAAGCTGACTCCTGAGCTCCCTAGCGTCCTTACACAGGTTCTTACAACCTGTCGCCGAGCCGGATACCTTTGGCCCTCAGCTTGCCCTACACTCACCCTGGCTAATGAGCAGGCCAACGAGATCACTAGACTCACCACTATAATACAGAAACACGAGGGTAGAAATACAAACAGGGGAAAAAAACATACAAGGAAAAACACTCCAGGCAGCTTCAGTGCAGGAAACACCACTGCTGCACACAACACAAACTTCTTCCAGAGTAGGGTCCTTCCAAAGTGGACCACATAGAAATGAAGGATTCAGTGTCTATCACAGGCATCATGTGATCAGATGACATGACTTAAATAGGGAAGGAAATTGATCCCAAGAGCAGCACCTGAGATTTGAAGCTACAGCCAGCAGCTAGGCAGGAAAGGGTGCTTAATCCTAACAGCAACACAAGCAAGGAGATGTTATCAAATAACAGTAGTGAACCTGTCATCATCATGGCACTGTGACCTTATGTCACTAAATTCACCCGGGGTCACCCCCGAACGAGAAACACCCCAGACAAGCACATACTACATTGTTATATATTATATACTTTATAATTCACTTTACATTACCTTTACGGTACACAGGGCATAATGCACATTACAGTTCACATAACAATTCAGGTCGTCATGGGGGAAGACAACAAGCACGCCACCTCCTTACATTTCTCCCCTCTTTAATAATGGTCGTCCTCAACCACCCGAACAACCTGGAAGACACCAATGGAAAACCACGCATAACATTACTCAACGTACGTCTCTTTTCTTCTCCAGATGTGAGGGATATCTTCCTCCTTTTGGGACAAAATTAACCTCTCCTACTAGGTTAGGACCCCGGAATCAGAGAGTTCATGTTCATTATTTTTTTTCTCTTCCTCTAACTGGCACAGTCCATCGGATTATCCTTCTCAACCCCCCAACATTAGTCATTATAACTAGCACACAGTCCATTATGGTGCAAAGTCCTTCATTGGATTGGGAAAAGTCCATGGCAAAGGGCGCACAGCCCACTTGTGGATGCAAAGTCTTCCAATCTAACAGAGAGCTGTGCAATATGAAAGAAAATGGGAAAGGACAAGGCAACTTTACTTTGGCCATTCGCAACCAACAACAGGGAGTACCAGTTTTTTAGGTTTTTAACCTGGCGATTTCATGTCTTCAGGGATTTCGAACCATCCCACTGATCATTGCCCGCATTTTATAGTCTGTGCTTAGCACCATCTTGGATCGTGTAGTGGTCACCATCTCCAATGCAGCTGGGTGTTCCCCGCAACGATAGGATCTTGCTGACTATGCTAAGTGTAGCGTGGCACGGGGCCTTAGTTGTAGGAGAGATGTTGCTTTCTGATGTCCTGGCACACCACATGAAAGTTGAAATACTGGCTGGTTGTATGTTGATGTCGTAGGGGCAGTATGCCAGTGTAGGCCGCATGATGCCAATGGCAATTCAGCTTAATTCCACAGTGCAGTCCATGGAAACCATTCTTTCTTTCCTGAGGCTTCTTGTCTGAGTCTCCTTTTAGAAGAGGGTGTTTTGCCATTATGATGGGACTCAAGTTTCAAGCTTTCAGATGCTAGGGGAACTCTCGCCCGGCATAGTCCCTTGTCTCGTGAGCTATTAGATTTTGGCCAGTTACCTATGAAGCTGTAAGTATTTTGGGGCCTGACTGCTAGAATTTCTTCTATCTGGACCCCATGAATGTTGGATCATGCTATCAAGGTTCCAGTCTCCTTACTCTTCCACAGGTCACCCACTGCATGCCACCTTGACGACCCTTCCTAACATAGGTCTGCTGTAGTCACATGCTTGGCTCGAACCCTCTAGAAGGAAACTGTCTCTTTCCCTACATACTAACTCCTCCCACTATGGGTTAGTCCCAACTTTAACTATTTCCTACCCTAATGTCTTCATAACCACATACTATATTGTTATACATTATACACTACGTTGCTATACACTTTAGAATACAGAGGATAGTGATTGGTGCCTTCAAGGGGAAATGCAACAAGTCCAACTACTTACAATCAACAATAATCATCATCATCATCTTCATCTTTCCCTTTACTATTCACTTTGTTATAAGATCTTAGCGTTAATTATTGAGATGATACAAGGCGGTGTCTTGTTTTTTAGAGCTGGGTGTACGAGCAGAACAAGCAGGAAACAAACGAGAGCCATCATCCACCTTTGTAGGGAGACTGCTAAGCAGATCCCGCTGAGTTCTCGCCACGTAGGTGGTGACGGATTGTAATATGGAAGATGTCAAATCAAATGCAAACCGGATAATTAGACGAAGGGGAAAGAAAAGATGAAGGTTGCTGTTTGTTCAGTAATTACAATGGAAGCCCCGAGCTCAATTATCCTTATCCAGTTGAGGTGATTGTGCAGACAGAAAGGAGCACCGGAGGAACCTGGCAGGATTAGTGCGAGTGGAAGAGGACTGACGGGTGCAGGACTGACGGGCGCAGGACTGACGGGCACAGGGATGGGAGAACGGAGCGAAATTCTGGAAAAATCACAGAGAAAAAAAAGATAAAGCAAAAGTTCATTACACAAGGAATTCTCCAAAATCACTACTCAGCATAAAGGCATCCAAAATCTACAAATAACTCTAACATCTGGGTGTCTAATATATACAGTATATATTAGACATAATATTATAATAGTTATATAATAGAGCCTAGTATGCTCTACACACAGCCTCATCCGGTAGTACATCACTCCTCTCATGTATATACAGCACCATCCTGCAGTACATCACTCCTCTCATGTATATACAGCACCATCCTGCAGTACATCACTCCTCTCATGTATATACAGCACCATCCTGCAGTGCATCACTCCTCTCATGTATATACAGCACCATCCTGCAGTACATCACTCCTCTCATGTATATACAGCACCATCCTGCAGTGCATCACTCCTCTCATGTATATACAGCACCATCCTGCAGTGCATCACTCCTTTCATGTATATACAGCACCATCCTGCAGTACATCACTCCTCTCATGTATATACAGCACCATCCTGCAGTACATCACTCCTCTCATGTATATACAGCACCATCCTGCAGTGCATCACTCCTCTCATGTATATACAGCACCATCCTGCAGTACATCACTCCTTTCATGTTTATACAGCACCATCCTGCAGTACATCACTCCTCTCATGTATATACAGCACCATCCTGCAGTACATCACTCCTCTCATGTATATACAGCACCATCCTGCAGTACATCACTCCTCTCATGTATATACAGCACCATCCTGCAGTACATCACTCCTCTCATGTATACACAGCCTCATCCTGCAGTACATCACTCCTCTCATGTATATACAGCACCATCCTATAGTACATCACTCCTCTCATGTATATACAGCACCATCCTGTAGTACATCACTCCTCTCATGTATATACAGCACCATCCTGTAGTACATCACTCCTCTCATGTATATACAGCACCATCCTGTAGTACATCACTCCTCTCATGTATATACAGCACCATCCTGCAGTGCATTATTACTCTCTTGTATATACAGCACCATCCTGCAGTGCATTATTACTCTCATGTATATACAGCACCATCCTGTAGTACATCACTCCTCTCATGTATATACAGCACCATCCTGCAGTACATCACTCCTCTCATGTATATACAGCACCATCCTGCAGTACATCACTCCTCTCATGTATATACAGCACCATCCTGCAGTACATCACTCCTCTCATGTATACACAGCCTCATCCCGCAGTACATCACTCCTCTCATGTATATACAGCACCATCCTATAGTACATCACTCCTCTCATGTATATACAGCACCATCCTGTAGTACATCACTCCTCTCATGTATATACAGCACCATCCTGTAGTACATCACTCCTCTCATGTATATACAGCACCATCCTGTAGTACATCACTCCTCTCATGTATATACAGCACCATCCTGCAGTGCATTATTACTCTCTTGTATATACAGCACCATCCTGCAGTGCATTATTACTCTCATGTATATACAGCACCATCCTGTAGTACATCATTCCTCTCATGTATATACAGCACCATCATGCAGTTCATTATTCCTCTCGTGTATATACAGCACCATCCTGTAGTACACCATTCCTCATGTATACACAGCACCATCATGCAGTATATTATTCCTTTCATGTATACACAGCACCATCCGGTAGTAAACCATTCCTCATGTATACACAGCACCATCATTCTTCTCATGTATACACTCCACCCTCCTACAGTACATTATTTCTCTTGTGTATATACTGCACCATCCTGTAGTACATCACTCGCCTAGTGTATATTCAACCCCATATTGAAGAATACCATGCCTCTAATTTATATACAGCCTCACCCTGCAGTACATCACTCCTCTCATTTATATACACCCCAATGCTGCAGAGCATCGCACCTCTCAGCCCTTCTATACAAAGCTCCATCCTGCAGTACATCACTCCTCTCCTTTATACACAGCCTCATTCTGCACTACATCACTCCTTTCATCTATACATAGTACCATTCTGCAGTACATCACTCTTCTCATGTATATAAAACCCTATTCTGCAGAACATTACACTTCTTGGCCTTTCTATACAAAGTCCCATCCTCTATCTCCCTCCAGGCTCCTCTGACTTCCTCCAGGCTCCTCTGTCTCCCTCCAGGCTCCTCTGTCTCCTCCAGGCTCCTCTGTCTTCCTCCAGGCTCCTCTGTCTCCCTCCAGACTCCTCTGTTTCCCTCCAGGCTCCTCTGTCTCCTCCAGGCTTCTCTGTCTTCCCCCAGGCTCCTCTGTCTTCCTCCAGGCTCCTCTATCTTCCTCCAGGCTCCTCTGTCTTCCTCTAGGCTCCTCTGTCTTCCTCCAGGCTCCTCTATCTTCCTCCAGGCTCCTCTTTCTTCCTCCAGGCTCCTCTATCTTCCTCCAGGCTCCTCTGTCTTCCTCTAGGCTCTTCTGTCTTCCTCCAGGCTCCTCTATCTTCCTCCAGGCTCTATCTTCCTCCAGGCTCCTCTGTCTTCCTCCAGGCTCCTCTGTCTTCCTCCAGGCTCCTCTGTCTTCCTCCAGGCTCCTCTGTCTTCCTCCAGGCTCCTCTGTCTTCCTCCAGGCTCCTCTGTCTCCTCCAGGCTCCTCTATCTTCCTCCAGGCTCCTCTGTCTTCCTCCAGGCTCCTCTGTCTCCTCCAGGCTCCTCTGTCTTCCTCCAGGCTCCTCTGTCTTCCTCCAGGCTCCTCTATCTTCCTCCAGGCTCCTCTTTCTCCTCCAGGCTTCTCTATCTTCCTCCAGGCTCCTCTATCTTCCTCGAGGCTCCTCTGTCTCCTCCAGACTCCTCTATCTTCCTCCAGGCTCCTCTATCTTCCTCCAGGCTCCTCTATCTTCCTCCAGGCTCCTCTATCTTCCTCCAGGCTCCTCTGCCTTCCTCCAGGATCCTCTGTCCTCCCTCCAGGCTCTTCTGCCTTCCTCCAGGCTCCTCTGTCTTCCTCCATGCTCCTCTGTCTTCCTACAGGCTCCTCTATCTTCCTCTAGGCTCCTCTATCTTCCTCCAGGCTCCTCTATCTTCCTCCTGGCTCCTCTGTCTTCCTCCAGGCTTGTTTATCTTCCTCCAGGCTCCTCTATCTTCCTCCAGGCTCCTCTATCTTCCTCCAGGCTCCTCTGTCTCCTCCAGGCTTCTCTGTCTTCCCCCAGGCTCCTCTGTCTTCCTCCAGGCTCCTCTATCTTCCTCCAGGCTCCTCTGTCTTCCTCTAGGCTCCTCTGTCTTCCTCCAGGCTCCTCTATCTTCCTCCAGGCTCCTCTGTCTTCCTCCAGGCTCCTCTATCTTCCTCCAGGCTCCTCTGTCTTCCTCTAGGCTCTTCTGTCTTCCTCCAGTCTCCTCTATCTTCCTCCAGGCTCTATCTTCCTCCAGGCTCCTCTGTCTTCCTCCAGGCTCCTCTGTCTTCCTCCAGGCTCCTCTGTCTTCCTCCAGGCTCCTCTATCTTCCTCCAGGCTCCTCTATCTTCCTCCAGGCTCCTCTGTCTTCCTCCAGGCTCCTCTGTCTCCTCCAGGCTCCTCTATCTTCCTCCAGGCTCCTCTGTCTTCCTCCAGGCTCCTCTGTCTCCTCCAGGCTCCTCTGTCTTCCTCCAGGCTCCTCTGTCTTCCTCCAGGCTCCTCTATCTTCCTCCAGGCTCCTCTTTCTCCTCCAGGCTTCTCTATCTTCCTCCAGGCTCCTCTATCTTCCTCGAGGCTCCTCTGTCTCCTCCAGACTCCTCTATCTTCCTCCAGGCTCCTCTATCTTCCCCCAGGCTCCTCTATCTTCCTCCAGGCTCCTCTGCCTTCCTCCAGGATCCTCTGTCCTCCCTCCAGGCTCTTCTGCCTTCCTCCAGGCTCCTCTGTCTTCCTCCATGCTCCTCTGTCTTCCTACAGGCTCCTCTATCTTCCTCTAGGCTCCTCTATCTTCCTCCAGGCTCCTCTATCTTCCTCCTGGCTCCTCTGTCTTCCTCCAGGCTTGTTTATCTTCCTCCAGGCTCCTCTATCTTCCTCCAGGCTCCTCTATCTTCCTCCAGGCTCCTCTGTCTTCCTCCAGGCTCCTCTATCTTCCTCCAGGCTCCTCTGTCTTCCTCCAGGCTCCTCTATCTTCCTCCAGGCTCCTCTATCTTCCTCCAGGCTCCTCTATCTTCCTCCAGGCTCCTCTGTCTTCCTCCAGGCTTGTCTATCTTCCTCCAGGCTCCTCTATCTTCCTCCAGGCTCCTCTATCTTCCTCCAGGCTCCTCTGTCTTCCTCCAGGCTTGTCTATCTTCCTCCAGGCTCCTCTATCTTCCTCCAGGCTCCTCTATCTTCCTCCAGGCTCCTCTGTCTTCCTCCAGGCTCCTCTATCTTCCTCCAGGCTCCTCTATCTTCCTCCAGGCTCCTCTGTCTTCCTCCAGGCTTGTCTATCTTCCTCCAGGCTCCTCTATCTTCCTCCAGGCTCCTCTATCTTCCTCCAGGCTCCTCTGTCTTCCTCCAGGCTCCTCTATCTTCCCCCAGGCTCCTCTATCTTCCTCCAGGCTCCTCTGTCTTCCTCCAGGCTTGTCTATCTTCCTCCAGGCTCCTCTATCTTCCTCCAGGCTCCTCTGTCTTCCTCCAGGCTCCTCTATCTTCCTCCAGGCTCCTCTATCTTCCTCCAGGATGCTCTGTCCTCCCTCCAGGCTCCTCTGCCTTCCTCCAGGCTTCTCTGTTTTCCTCCAGGCTCCTCTGTCTTCCTCCAGGCTCCTCTGTCTTCCTCCAGGCTCCTCTGCCTTCCTCCAGGCTCCTCTGTCTTCCTCCAGACTCCTCTATCCTCCCTCCAGGCTCCTCTGCCTTCCTCCAGTCTCCTCTGTACTCCCTCTAGATTTCTTTGTTTTCCTCCAGGCTTTTCTGTCCTCCCTCCAGACTCCACTTCCCTCTTTTCCAGATTTCTCTGTCCTCCTCCAGGTCTCTCCATTGAATATGTTCTAATTACGATTTTTTTTTAGCCTCCATACGAATCCAAGCATGTCACAACAGCCCAGTGCAGGACAGCAGAGCACAAGAAGTCGAGCGATGCTCTGGAGGCTACTGCAGCCTGTTTCTGCACTATACAAACCCTACGAGGCAGCGGACTCCTGTAATGTATTGCTAACGTTTAGATGGAGGTCACAGATGTTAATGTCTCTCTCTTCCGGTCTGGCCGTGATTCATTTATTTTTATAGAATTTATCGCAGGACTTCGGCTTTTATCTTGGGTCACAATGAATTGTAGGGGCTGCGGGTAATTAGCATCCTGCATAATAATGACAAATTAACTGCGACCTGCATTGTACCTAACGATGTGAGCGAAAATGAGAAAAACGACAAAATCCACAGATTAAATATATTATAATCTAGTGTTATTTCAGAACCCGTGTGAGCGCTGGAATGGAGGCTAATCATGACCCCACCGTAAATAAGCGATGATGGTTTCTATTCAGAGACAGAAAGCAGAGAGGTCAGGAGGACCAGATACACAAACTGCTGAAATGTATTCTCCTCCTCAGGAATTCTGCTCCGAAGGATGATGCAGAACCACGCGAAGAACAGCAAATCAGTTTCAAAAACCAGGGATTGAAGCACCAGGAAGGCTCATCTGCATATTTCCAGTGCATTCTGGGAAGAAGGGAGAAGACAGGACACAGAGCACAGAGGAGGGGAGGGCGCCCTCTGCTGGAAGCAGTGGAGAGCGGGAGCAGCAAATGAAAGTGAACTGCTGCTCCCTGCGGCGCCCCATCTGCTGTCTGCCGGCCGGCGCTCTATGTGACCGCACCAGTCGCACATAGCTAAAGCCAGCCATGGCAAAAGGTTGTCAGCTCTAAGGATGAACATTCTGTGACTTTGTTTTATCACTTTGTGTTAGTTCTCCCATTTCTTGGGCCAAATGCTTAGCATATTTTTTCTTGGGTAGTCTAATTTTGCCTACATTTTTTTGGGTGTGTTTTTTTGGATAAAACATGGCAAAAACCAAGCCAAATTTCTCACCAGATGTCAGGAAGCTTCTTATTCTGAGAGTGAAGTCAGGGGAAAGGCAAAAAGAAGCAGCGATGGAATAAATTGATTCAATAAATTCAGTCAAGTGTCACGTATAATAAAGAAAGAAAAAGAAGTTTATGGAACCTAGAAGTTGACAACCACCAAAAACTTCCTCCAAAGTTCCTCACATTATTAAGAAAAAGTCTGTATCTGATGTCCATGACAGTGCGAAATGAAGGAAGAATATGGGGTCTAAGTGAATCGCCAAACTGTAGAGCGATCGTTAAGAGCAGGAGGCTTAAATGCACGAGTTCCAGTCAAGAAGCCTTTCATCTCTGCAAAGAACTAGAAGGGTGCCAAAGAACAAACCCAGTGGAAAGAGTCAGATTGATCTAAGGTGTTGTGGTCAAATGAATCCAAGTTCAGTCTGTTTGGCAGTGATGGCAGCACTATTTAAACCGCCGAAATGGAAAACGTAATGATGGAAGGTACCAAATGCCTACAGTGAAGCATGGTGGAAGCAATGTCAGGACTTGGGCTGCTTTTCTGCATCTGCCATTGTCCCTCTGCATACAATTGATGGAAATATGAATGCTACCATGTACAAGGATATACTGGTCAATGTAATGCTACCACATGGTAAAAACAAAGCAGGTTGGGGCTGGAAATCCCAGCAAGAGAAAGATCCTAAGCACACATCCAATATAGACAAAAATTGGTCAGCAAAGAAAATTGTTCGCCTGTTGCAATGGCAGAGCCGATCATCGGATTTACAGCCTATAGATCACCATGGGATGAACTATGGCGACAAGTTGGGGCCCGTACCCAAGGTAATAAAGATGATCCCTCAAGATGTGCTGAATACCCAAGTGGTTTCAATGGCCCATTGGTGCGGTGCGGTAAAGCAAGAGGTTAGGCTACAAAATACTAAGTTATGGCTAACAATGAATTACTCTCTATGCTGTGACAATAAATGGCAGACGCAAAACTTTAGGCAGTCAGTCTTCTTTAATTTAGTGACCAGACCAATATTGAAAAGCATCGTGGATAAAATGAAGGTCTTATCTTATATGATGACAACTTCATGAACTATCAATTCATCACCAGGAAAATGGCATCAGCCAGACAAATGTCATCACACTGCAACAAAAAATGCAAAACGTTTGGTGGCCCCCGTACATCTCGCCTCCGGTGCCAGCCTGACCGCAGGGAAATGGAGCCGAGCTGCGGAGCATGGAAGCGGAGGAGGGGACTTATAGATTATATTTACTGAAGGTGTAAAGAAAACATGGAAGTTATTAAATAGGAGGCACTATTAATACATAGAAGCACAAGAAGGAATTATTAATATATAGAGGCTTTATTATTATATTGGCATAGTGGGGCAAATAGGTGGTGACACAAAGGGGCATTCATAATATATGGTGATACAAAGGGGAATAAATGATGTATTGTGACACATCAGGTATTATTTATATGTGGTGACAAAGGAGGGGAGCATAGGAGGAGAGTATAGGAGGAACATAGAGGGGGAGCATAGAGGGGGAGCATAGATGGGGAGCATAAAGGGGGAGCATAAAGGGGGAGCATAGGAGAGTAGAATACAAGGATACGAGGAGAGTATAGAAGGAGAGCATAGAAGGGGAGCATAGAAGGGGAACATATAGGGGGGCACAGAGGGGGAGCATAGAGGGAGAGCTTAGAAGGGGAGCATATTAGAGGAGCATAGAGGGAAAAACAGAAGGGGAGCATAAAAGGGCAGCATAGACGGGAAGCATAGAGGGGATGTATAGGTGGGGAGCATAGAAGTAGAGCATAGAGAGGAGCATAGAGGGGGATCATAGAGGGGGAGCATAGAGGGGGAGCATAGAAGGGGAGCATAAAGGGGAGCATAAAGGGGAGCATAGAGGGAGAGCATAGAGGGGGAGCATAGAGGGACAGCATAAAAGGGGAAGCATAGAGAGGGAGCATAGAGGGAGAGCATAGAAGAGGAGCATAGAGTGGAGCACAGAGGAAGAGCATAGAAAGAGAGCATACAGGGAGAGCATAGAAGGAAGCATAGAAGGGAAGCATAGAGGAGGAGAGTATAGAGAGGAGCATAGAAGGGGAGAGCATAGAGGGGAGCATAGAGAAGGAGCATAGAGAGGGAGCCTAGAGGGAGAGCATAGATGGGAACATAGAAGAGGAGCATAGAAGGGGAGCAAAGAGAGAGAGAGCATAGAAGGGGAGTATAGAGGTGAGC
Organism: Anomaloglossus baeobatrachus; assembly: GCF_048569485.1. Taxonomy (NCBI): domain Eukaryota; kingdom Metazoa; phylum Chordata; class Amphibia; order Anura; family Aromobatidae; genus Anomaloglossus; species Anomaloglossus baeobatrachus. The sequence goes on along the minus strand of NC_134355.1, from coordinate 15,016,419 downwards.
ATAGAAGGGGAGCATAGAGGGGAAACATAGAGGAGGAGCATAGAGGAGGATCATAGAGGAGGAGCATAGAGGGGAAGCATAGAGGAAGAGCATAGAGGGAGAGCATAGAAGGGGAAGCATAGAGGGGGAGCATAGAGGAGGATCATAGAGGAGGAGCATAGAGGGGAAGCATAGAGGAAGAGCATAGAGGGGAAGCATAGAGGAAGAGCATAGAGGGAGAGCATAGAAGGAGAGCATAGAGGGAGAGCATGGAAAAGGAGCATAGAGGGGAGCACAGAGGTGGAGCATAGAAAGGTAGCATAAAGGGGGAAACATAGAAGGAAGCATAGAAGGGAAGCATAGAGGAGGAGCAGCATAGGAGGGGAGCATAGAAGTGGAGCATAGAGGGGGAGCATACAGGGGGAGCACACAGGGGGAGCACACAGGGGGAGCACACAGGGGGAACATAGAGGGAGAGCATAGAGGGATAGCATAGAGGGAGAGCATAGAGGGAGAACATAGAGGGGAAAATACGAGGATATGAGGAGAGCACAGAGGGAGAGCAGGGTTCAAGTGCAGGACACTTTTTCTAGGGGTACTGTGTCACCGGCTATGCTCCCATACTGTGTATGTAAAGTGCCTTCAGATTTCCTCCCAGATTACTGCACTTTCCGGAGGGGACACTTTGTGATCTTCTTGGTAGGAGGGGGCTCTGCAGAGTAGGGATTGTCCAGAGCAGAGGACCCCTTTATGTATAATTATACAGGAATTACACCGCAGAGAGTGGATTCTCGGTGTTTGGTGACTATAATCTGAAAATTATGGGGCCATTAATGCTTCTGGATTTTTCCATCTCCTGTGACAACTCCTTATTGTATCGTTCCCGTCAGCTCCGCGTCCTAGAAGGCGGCGGTTTTATTGATATTGCTCGTTCAGCCGTCATCCAGATTCTCGCCAGCTGCAGACGGCGTTTTCTGGATGGAATATGCGTGGTGTTGTCAGGTCTGCGAGCGCGGACTGCTGGGAATTGTATATTATTTTCCTACAATTAATTTCTCTCTTCTACAGCGGGATTGTAATGTCACATTTTATTATTTATTGTATCTCCCGGGCGATGCGCATGTTGTTCGTATTATTAAACAGAAGGGCCCGGAGGTGGCGTCGTGTGTGTATTTTCTTGACCTAGATACTTACAAGTGAATTCTGTATATTAAATATTCCTCGGTCATATTGTATGGCACGTACCGGCATCTCGAGGACAAGCGAGAATCCGATCACAAAGGCTTGAGCTGTCGAGTCACTTCCTATTAATCATTTGTCATTTTGTTACTTTCTTGTCTTTTGTTTATTATGTTAAAATGTAGCAATTGCATCAGTGCAAATATTACAGTCTGGTTTGGAGGGGAGGGGTTGAGCTCCTTAGCAGCAATGATGTCTATGTTTGTCATGTGGCTGTTGAAGAAGTATGAAGCAGCCGCAGGAGCTGAGCCTGCTCCATGCACTGCGGGTGTCGGCTATACTGTACAGCTGACACGCTATAACTGCTGAGGTCAGAGCTAGCCTCTTATATGCAACAGACAATAGTGCAAGTAGCAACTAAGTGGTACACAAACAAAAGGGGGAGGTGTGCTGGGCTGTCATGGCAGCTGAATGCCTAATGAAGACATCCGTGTCCATCCTCTTTGTACTCTTGTGAATCCTTGCCAAAAGCAGAGAATTGAAGGAAGTTGCCAATCTTACAATACACCATTAACTCCACTGTAGTGCTCATCAAGGAGTCAAGAGATTGTAGGTGTTATGTGCACTAATGTGCACACACGGAGAGTAATATAAAACAAGGTCTAACACATCTAATGCACCTGACCCACCCAATTTTTGTACAGACTAGAGGATCCAGTTGCACAGTCCCTAAAGGAACTGTGCAGACTGAAACAAGCGTAAGGCCTCGGTTCTAACTGGCGTTTTGCACGAACAAGTGCAATTCAATAAAACATCAGATTGCTCTCACTCTAGTGAAAAACTATGGGTCAGTGTCCATCTGCGATGATTTCTAATGCCATATCGGCCTGAGATATGAATAACAGTATGCCGCGTTTGGCAATAGATTTCAGCTCACGCACTCCCATACAAGTCTATGGGAGCGTGTGAAACATCGCACTGCACTCGCATGTCATCCAACCGCAGTGTGATGTACGCAGAGACAGGCAGTGGAGGAGATGGGGAGAAAGTGCTCCTTCCCTCTTCTCCGCAGCTGTGACCCAATCGCAAGATCACATCACAGTCTATGCCCAAGTGGAACCGTACCCTAACTGAAAGACTTAGATGACCACTCAAAACTTTGCTTCCTAAGCAGCCATCGAGGGTTTCAGGTACTTCCTTAAAAATTCAGGGGAAGGTGCAGAGTAAAAATAAGGTAAACCAGAAGTAACAATCTGCCAGGGTCAAACACTTAGCAAACAGGCTGTAATTCCATACAGGGTCCACTTCAGAAATATCACCAGTGGGAAATACAAGCCCAAAAAAGCTTTAAATAGTTACACCCAACGTGGTGATAGGGCAGAATGAATTATAGCATTGGAAACACCTGTGGGCAGAAAGGCAATGAACACACAAACAAAGTGTTAAGAATCAGGATAGTGACCAAACCTGACTGTGGCTCAGTGGAGAGGAAAAGTGATCACAGCATAGGAGTAAACCCCAACACATGGCAATCCCCCCTTCCACGAGGGGCCACTGGACTCTTCAAAATACTCATGCTCTGACATCACTGATGAAACTCTTTTAAGCTACTTTCACACTTGCGTTGTGCGGCATTCGTTGCACTCTGCCACCTTGAGGAATTACGGTAACCGTTGCAGAAATCTGTTTATTCCTCATAGGCTTCTATTAAGGCCGGATTGCAACGGATGGTCTTGCGTTGCATCCGCCCCACGGCATATCAGTCATTTAGTGACTGACTGTCAGGCGGGAGGAACGCACAATGTAACGGTTTTCTTGTTGCTGTAAAAAAACGCACTCCGCACGATTCCATCGGGATCTGTTAAGAGGCACAATGAATGTCTATGGTGCTGGATTCCGTCGTCATGCGTCTGGCGACAGATTCCAGTGCAGAATTCCGTCACGTTCTACTGAGCATGCTCAGCATGTCCATCAGATCGTTATGAATCGTGTAAAAGCACTCCTGGTCTCTCTCTCTCACTTTCTCTCCCTCTTTCTCCTCCTGAGCCACAAATCTCCTTTCCAGGCTAAGGAAACATAAAAAACACAAAAACGCAAAACGTTCTTTCACAGGAATCCGTTACCTTTATTACCACACTATTTGCAACGCATCAGTGACATTCGTCACACAACGCACTGTGACGGATGCCGCACAACGCAAGTGTGAAAGCGGCCTTACCAGATGATCATCATGCAGATCTTCTGCATTAAGCCAGGAGTTATACACGACTGTAACCGTTCCATTTATCAAGATACTGCAACCGGTGTCTGACGCCTCTGGCATCCAGCGCTCGCTCCACCTCATACTCCTGATCCTCCTCTATTTCCACCTCAATCATGTCCTGAGAATCAGGCACCCCCTCAAACCTTCTAAGGGGAGAGGAATGGAAGGAATTTTTGATCTTCCATGCTACCAGGAGTTGGAGTTTGACCATCACAGGAGGAAGGATTAAAACTACCCTATACGGATGGAAAAATTTGGGAGCAAATTTCTTAGATCGTACTTTAAGGAATAGATTTTTTAAGAATGACAAAAAAAATTGTCCCACCATAAAGACAGTAGCCCTCCTACGTCTGTGGTTCGCAGCTCTCTTCATTTTGTCACAAGTTACCATAAGGCCCTGTGCGCACTAGAAGATGGAATTTTCTTAAGATAATTCCGCAGGCTCTGAAAGATTTCCACACCCGCGGAAAAAAAACGCAAAAAAACCACACCGAAATCCGCATGCGTTTTTTTGCGTTTTGTTGCGGTTTTGTTGCGTTTTTTCCGTGGATTGATACGTGTGTTTTAATGCATTCAATGCAATAAAGCACATTGAGAAAAAAAAAAGGTAATTTCCTTTTGAGATAAATAGATAGATAATGGATAGATAGATAGATACATAGATAGATAGATAATGGATAGATATATAGATAGATATAGATAGATAATCAATAGATAGAGCACAGATCAATAGATAGAGTCCCTGTGAGGACACACTGCTGTTCTTGCGAGCGGTAGTGTGCTCACATTACCAACCGTGACAAATGACCTGTAATTACCTCTGCAGGCTCGTTAGGAGGCTGCATTCTGTACAGTGTGTCAGTCACGGCTGGATGTAAGCGTTGTGGGACCTGCGTGGATTATGCCGGAGCTGTGTGTTGGGAGAGGTTAATAAAGGGGTGAAAGAGGGGGCTTTTTTGTGTTTTATTTAAAATAAAGGATTTTTCGGTGTGTGTTTATTCACTTTACTTATGGGTTGATCATGGAAGCTGTCTCATAGACGCTGCCATGATCAAGCCTGGACTTAGTGGCAGCGATCCGCTGCCATTTAACTCCTTATTACCTGGATTGCCACCACATCACGGCAATCTGGAAGAGCCGGGGACACTCCGGGACTGTCGCATAATGGATGCGACAGTCCCGGGGCAGCTGCGGGCTGATATTCTCGGCTAAAGGAGGGGGGGTATTAACCCTGGCCCTCGCCCTCCCCAGCCTGAGAATACCGGGCCGCCGCTGTGTGTTTACCTCGGCTGGACGGTAAAAATACAGCGGAGCCCGCGTTTTTTTTTTCTTTTTTTTCTTTTTATATGTTCGTTTGATTTCAATGTGTATTCTATATGTTTGTGTCTGTGTGTGTCTGATATGTGTGTGTTTACTCTCTGCTCCGCTTCCTCTTCCTGTCATAATGACATCACTTCTTTGCAAAACGCAGGCAGTGATGAACATTATGTCCCGAAAATGCAAAATACCGCAGGGAATAACGCAGGAAAACACAATGAACCACACAGAATTTGCTGCCTGCGTTATTCCCTGCGGGATTTCACGATTACATGGCAGTCAATGCAGTGAAATCCCGCAGCGACGTGCGGAAAAGAAGTGACATGCAATTGTTTTTGCTGCGGGAATCCCGCAGCAAAACATGCAGCTGTCAAAATCCGCATAGTGCGCACAGCATTTTTCCCATAGTATTTGCTGGTGAATCACTGCAGAGATGTTATGAACATAACATGCAGCAAAACCGCAGGAAATCCGCAGGAAATCCGAGGCAAAAACCAGCAAGTGCGCACAAGGCCAAAGACGTTTTTCAACCTCCGTCCAGACCTTAATCATACGTAAAGAAACTCTCTCTTCCCCTGATCAGAGGACTGCAAACCGGAGAACATTCCAAAAACAAGATGGAAATTATCTCTTTAGTGAGGAAGAATACGAACTCTGGTGCCACCTATTGGAGGTAGCAATCCTAAAAGTCAAATATGACCCTTTAACGAGCCTTGTCATGTGACGTAGGATTTATACAAGATCGGAACCTCAATTTGCAGACACGGTGTTTTGGAATGGTTGTCCCTCGTCAGTGTGGAACCGAGAGGTCACTTCCAGGATACAGCGGGCCATGAACGAGGAACGAGACCAGACTAGGGCTGCGTGCAAACTCTTTTTCTTTATAAGCCATTTACGGAGTGGGAAATGCAACACGGCATCAAGGTGGGATTCACCACAAACAAATGTACATACACCTGGCTCAGAAAGCCAGGATCGGTGTGCTAGACTAGAGACCCTTTCCAATATCACAGGAACTACTGGAAAACAAGTTACCTAACAGGAAAACCCAAACAATGAATAGTACCTATAAACTAACAGAGTGTAAATTACTGAGTGCAACTAGGACCTGTCTGTGGACCAGTACACTGATCAGCAACCTTATCTATACTGCTATTCCCCTCCCTCTCCCCTCATTACATGTGCACATTAACAGCTCACACGGGGTTAAACACTTGTTTGCAGTACAACAGTAGCTCCAGTTCAGTTATTTATTAAAAGTTTACTTTATTTGGTACCTATCTTTGCTTTTTTGGTTCCAGTTCAGTTCTGCTTAAGTGACTGCAGTGTACCTTAACCATTTTGGTGCCAAAACCACAACCACATGTGTGCGCATGTGCCCGCAAAAATAGAAAAAAATATGTGCGGGGCCTGAGCTCAGGACTTACAATATTGATGGATGGATTCAGGGAAGTCTCAGGTATAAAGGGGAAAACCTGGCAGCTTTACCTCTGCAGCAAGTCCATAAGGCACTGGTAATTACAGAGACAGGTCACCTCAGGGAAGGATCACCACACGGATGACCACCACAGAGATATATCTCCTCAGGATCGAGTCATCTCAGGAATTGAACAGCAGACCGGTGGGAAGGCCCAAGTAACCAGGGAAACCGCTCCAATCACAATTTTCCCTATCCCTGGCAACAGCCTATGAATGCCGGCACTTAGCTGTGTGGCCTCTCTTTGCAAAACAATCAACAGGCTGTCTCCAGCAGTCCCAGGGATTTCACACCATTGCAGGGAAAGGCCACATCACACTTCAGGTCTCCCTCAATCTGTCTCTCTCTCACCTTCCCCCTTCCTGACGCTTGTTCCTCACAGAATCCTCAGCTCAGACTGAGCAGACCTCCCTCTGGTGGATGAGAGGAGACACAGCAGCTATGCAGGCAGACCCCTAATGGATGTGAGGAGACACTGCAGCTGGAATATCAGCATACTCACATCATTGCAAAGTATGAGATCTGATCTGACTTTAGAAGCAGCTAAGATGTGGTGTAAAGAGGAAAGCTGTTCTTGCCGCAGTGCTCCTCTGCTTCTCAATGCTCCTCTGCTGGCTTAAAGTCTCCTCACCACTGGCATGCTGCTATGGTGTTTCAGTCTCCTCAAGGAGAATAGCTTCCACTTTAGACCCCCAAAACAAGATGAAAACCTCAGCAGCAGAAAAAAGGCTACATACCGGTAGTTGTAGAGGTGCAATTATTGAGAGCAAACTCAGCAAGAGGCGGAAAATTCACCCAGAAAATCCACCCAGCCCTCCTGATTAGATGAAACAAAACATCTTAAATCTTGTTCTAGCTCTTGGTTCATTCTTTCTGTCTGTCCATTAGTCCCAGGATGATAACCTGGGGAAATGGAGGTTTAAAGGATCTGTCTGTTTTTTATATTAAACCGCTCCCAATGTTTTTTAAATGATACAATTTAAAAAAAAAATCCATGTATATATCTTAAAATCAGACTTTATGTGCTTAGGTGAATGCAGTATATATACCTTAAATTTCAGTCATAGGGGCGGAGCTTCTGCTGGGATCAGTCACTGTTACTCCAGTTCAGGTATGATTCTTTTTTTAACTTAGTCACGCCCCCTGCATTGTAATTGGTTACACTACAGGTCCTTCAACATCACTTCTCTGATGAGCTCCGCCCATTACGATCACATGATTGTGACATCATCACAGGTGCTTCACTACCACTTCTCTGATGAGCTCCGCCCATTACGGTCACATGATTGTGATGTCATCACAGGTTTTTCAACATCACTTCTCTGGTGAGCTCCGCCCATTACGTATCGCATGATTGTGACGTCATCACAGGTTTTTCAACATCACTTCTCTGATGAGCTCCGCCCATTACAGTCACATGATTGTGACGTCATCACAGGTCCTTGACTAACACTTCTCTGATGAGCTCCGCCCATTACGGTCACATGATTGTGACATCATCACAGCTGCTTCACTACCACTTCTCTGATGAGCGCCGCCCATTACGGTCACATGATTGTGACGTCATCACATGTCCTTGACTAACACTTCTCTGATGTGGAGCTCAAGAGCTCAACATTGCACACTTATAGGATATAGAAGCTCGGGGAGGCTTTAAAAAGTGACACTCGCCGGGTGATAGGACAGACTGAACTACATAATTGGAAACACTTGTTGGCAGAATGGAAATTCACAGAAACAAAGTGTTCAGAACCAGGACAGCAGCTGAACCTGACTGTGGCTCAGTGGAGAGGGAAACGGGCCACAGCACAGGAGGCTGCAGGATCAAACCCAAAGCAAGACAGTAGGTTCACATCCGCTATGAGAGCGCACAAAGCTTAACTCATAATATATATATATATATATACAAACCCTGTGTTACCTCCAAAGGAAATACATATGGTCATATAAAATAAACATAGTTGTTATTGTCGTTTCTGAAAGTCCAAGCTTTCAAGTTATAACGTTATTTATGCTGCGCGGTGAGCACCATAAACCAAGTGTTAGACTTGCTTTTTTCAGTAATCTCGCCTCTTATGTGGTGCAAAATGGTATCAATAAAAACCAAACTAGTGGCAGAAAGATAAAGTCCACACAAAACTCAGAAAAATAAAAAGTTTGGCTCTAGCAAATCGCTGTGTCTGGTCCTGCAGCAGCTCCTCTGTGCGAATGACACAGCTGCCCTGGATCCGGCATGTTCTCCCCTCACACCGGTCTGCTCCATGTTGAGTTTTGCAGGGGGCCTGGTGTGCTCTGATGTGACGGTCTGCCTGGGCCTATATAAAGCTGACTAAGACACACCTGTGTATTGATATTAAGACTTTTAGAATTCCTGAGTCCTGTCTGCCTGCGCCCGTCAGAGCTTCTCCTACCTATTTCGCGTGTGAGTTACCTGTCTGCTCCTCGGACACCGTGGTGAGTGGTGTAACCAGGGTTTGATGGGCCCCCGCTGCAAAGTTTGGATCTCGGTCCCCACCCAACCATACACCGACACTTGGGGTATGGGATAGTGTGGCTGACATTTGTCTTTTCCCTCAGCACCCAGGTTTCCCTTGGGGGTTAAATCCCTCTTTCTATCAGTACCCAGGTTTCCTATGTTCTGATATCCATCTTGTCCTCAGCACTCAACTTCCCCATGCTCTGCTATCGATATCCATATTTGCCTCAGCACCCAGCTTTCCCATGAAATCAGAGCATGGGAAAGCTGGTTGCTGAGGGAAAGATCCTTTTTTCCTCAGCACAAAACTTTCCCATCCCATGCTTGTATCTTTATCCCCCATCATACACAGCTCTCCAAATACTATAATGACCCCCAAATAGAATTCCATATAGTATAATGGGTCCCACATAACCCTTCATATATTAGGATGCACCTCCATAGTTCTCCATGTATTATAACTCACCCCACAGTCCTCCATATATTATACTGCACCTATAGTCCTCTATGTATTATAATTCATCCCACAGTTCTCCATATATTATAAGGCTGCCCCTATAGTCCTCCATATATTATAAGGCTGCCCCTATAGTCCTCCATATATTCTAATGCAGCCCCTATAGTCATCCATATATTATAATGCAACCCCCATAGTCCTCCAAATATTATAATGCAGCACCCATAGTCGTCCATATTTTATAATGGACCCTATACACCTTCATATTGCATTATACATCACACATACCAATTAATGCACACCCATAATCCTCCATATATTATAATGCAGCCCCCATAATCCTCCATATATTATACTGCACCCCATAGTCCTGAATGCATTATAATGCACCCCCATAGTCCTCCATATATTATAATGCACCCCCATAGTCCTCCATGTTTTTTAATGCAACCCCATTGTCCTCCATATATTATAATGCAGCCCCATAGTCCTCCATGTTTTAAAATGCAGCCCCATTGTCCTTCATATTCTATTATGCAGCCCCCATACCGTTTAATGCACCCATATTGACCTGTGGCCACCATGTACTGATTAAAAAAATAAATAATTAAAGAAATCCTCACCTCCCCTCGTTCCTCTACTGCTCCGGTCACTGCTCTGCTGCAGTGAGACATTGAACGCAGGCACAGGGGGAGAATCATGAAGCATGGAGCATAGCGCTCTGCTCCATCTTTCATCATTGCTGTGTGCGATGACAGGCATGGGGTATCAAATGCTGCCGCTGGCACCAGGCCTCCCTCACTCGTAGGCCCCATAGTGGCTACTTGTACTGAATAGCGCAGCTCCTCTCTCACCCTGCGGGTCTGGTCGCAGTCGCAATCTCTGCGATTGCAGTCATTACGCCCCTGGCAATGGTCCATGTGCCCATTCGGACTTGAGCTTGAAGGATCTACCTCATCAGGTAAGCCGAAAGACTGTACCTGGTGCTGCAGCAGATGGTCTGTACATAACACTATGCCTGGTACTGTGACATGGCCGGGGGCAGTAGCCGGTGGTGAGGTAGGTGTCTTCCACTCCAGCCTCATTACATGACAATGGGTTGCTCACTTCCTCCCACCCTGGCATCTTCCCAAGTATAACCACTTTGGAGAAAAAAACCCAGTATTTGCACTCACGGGGCAGCTGCATGGCCTCTAGATGTTCATGTCAAATAATAATAGAGTATTTATTAATAGGACATCAATGTTACAACCCTTTAAGAACAGACAAACACCGGTGACCCTACTGGACTCCACATGGCTCTGTGAGGCAACACATGATTTGTGGAGGCCATGTTTTCATGATTTGTGAAGGCCATGCTAGTCTGCTTTGTGGAGGCCATGTTTTTCTGATTTGTGGAGGCCATGTTTTCATGATTTGTGGAGGCCATGTTTTCATGATTTGTGGAGGCCATGTTTTCCTGATTTGTGGAGGCCATGTTTTCTGATTTGTGGAGGCCATGCTTGTCTGCTTTGTAGAGGCCATGTTTTTCTGATTTGTGGAGGCCATGTTTTTCTGATTTGTGGAGGCTATGTTTATCTGATTTGTGGAGGCCATATTTTCCTGATTTGTGGAGGCTATGTTTATCTGATTTGTGGAGGCTATGTTTTCCTGATTTGTGGAGGCCCTGTTTTCCTGATTAGTGGAGGCCATGTTTATCTGATTTGTGGAGGCCATGTTTTCCTGATTTGTGGAGGCCATGTTTTCCTGATTTGTGGAGGCTATGTTTATCTGATTTGTGAAGGCCATGTTTTCTTGATTTGTGGAGGCTATGTTTTCCTGATTTGTGGAGGCCATGTTTTTCTGATTAATGGAGGCCAGGTTTTCTGATTTGTGGTGGCCATGTTTTTCTGATTAATGGAGGCCAGGTTTTCTTGATTTGTGGAGGCCATGTTTTCTGATTAGTGGAGGCCATGTTTTTCTGATTAATGGAGGCCAGGTTTTCTGATTTGTGGTGGCCATGTTTTTCTGATTAATGGAGGCCAGGTTTTCTGATTTGTGGAGGCCATGTTTTCTGATTAGTGGAGGCCATGTTTATCTGATTTGTGGAGGCTATGTTTTCCTGATTTGTGGAGGCCATGTTTACATTATCTGTAGAGACCATGTTATTCTATTTCTCACCAGTTCCCCGGTGAGTCCGCAGTTGCAGCCTTCCTCCATCCTATTTACTTAATCCACTTTTTCAATAAAACTCTCGTGTAATAAAAACAATTGTAAAATCTGTTCCAGCTTCTTATTTTCCGTCAAACCTCCTTCAATTCTCACGACTCAGGAGGAATCAGCTTTTTATTCTTTCTCCTGTTGTTTTAAAGCGCCGGGCGTTGTGTAATAAACTGGTTTCACGGGCCGAGGAGACGGCAGATGATACATTATTTATCATACATAAAATACAATCACTGAAAGATGTGAAGAGTCTGCACACGACGACCCGAGAGCAATGCTTCTTCTGGAGGAGCGATGAGGAGAACATAGAAGGGAGCGTAAGGCAGAGCCCAGCGATATCACCGAGACGCAGGGAACAATGAAACTTACAAACATGGACAGGGGCAGCTCTCAGACTGACACAAACATTGGTTGTCACATTTTGATACTTCAGTAATCTTTTAGTCAGATGTTTCTATAGTAACTGAAATCCAATTATAAACATTCCATAAGTTGTTACATTCCATGAAGTTTCTGTAAAGACTTATTATTTCCAGCCCGGACCCTGAATTTTCCAGACTTCTTCCTTTTCCTTCGCAGCTTGATATCGGCTTCAAGAAGATGGGTTGATGAATGAATGGATAGATGAATGAATGAATGTATAGATGCATGGATGGCTGGATAAATGAATGAATAGATGAATGGATGAATGGATCTATGAATGAATGGATGGATAAATGGGTAGATGGATGAATGAATGAATGAATGAATGAATGGATGGATGGATGGATGGATGGATGAATGAATAAAAGAATGGATGAATGAATGAATGAATGAATGGATGGAAGGATGAATGGATGGATGAATGAATGGATGAATGAATGGATGAATGGATGGATGAATGAATGGATGAATGAATGGATGAATGAATAGATGGATGAATGGATGGATGGATGGATGGATGGATGAATGGATGGATGGATGGATGGATGGATGGATGGATGGATGAATGAATGAATGAATATGTCACGGGGTTCTTCTCCGATTTCATACTATCAACAGAGTGAGAGATGGATGAACAATCCAAAGAACATTTATTCCAAGCAAAATCAGACAGTCCATAAAATAATCCACCACACAGAGGGTAAAATAGTCCAAAAACATGGATACAGTCCAGTAAGTGATGTGTCCAGGTCTCTCTAGGGAGCCTCAACTTCTCCCACAGAGGATGAATCTTCTTGCTTCTCTCTTGAAGTTCTCAGACAGACTGAATAATCCCCAGGTAAACAGAGAGTTTGGTTGGATTCCAGGCCCCCCTCCCCTAGACCAAGGGACTGAAACACTGTAGGGGGTAAGTACCAGTATTTGGATAACTGGGGAGTAAACAATGGACAGTCAAGAAGGGGGGGGGGGGTTAAAAAAAACAAACAAACAAATAGTAACTGAGCTAAGTTAATTAACTTGCAGACAAGATAAGGAATGCACAGAATGAATGGAGCAAGACTCCTAAAATATGAACTTACACAAAATTATACACAACCCCACATATTGCACCATCACAGAATGAATAAATGGATGGATGGATGGATGCATGGATAAATGGATGGATGGATGGATGCATGGATGGATGGATAAATGGATGGATGGATGGATGCATGGAAGGATGAATAAATGGATGGCTGGATGAATGGCTGGATGAATGGAGTGATGAATGGATAGATGGATGGATGGATGGATGGATGAAAGAATGGATGGATGGATGAATAGATGGATTGAGGAATCAATGAATGAATGGATGGATTGATGGATCGATAAATGAGTGGATGAATGGATGAAAAGATGAATGGATGGATGAAAAGATGAATGGATGGATGAAAAGATGAATGGATGGATGAAAAGATGAATGTATGGATGAATGAATGAATGAATGAATAAATGAATGAATGAATGAATGAATGAATGAAAGAATGGAGTTATGGATGAATGAATGAATGGATGGATGGATGAATGGATGGATGAAAGAATGGATAGATGGATGGATGAAAAAATGGATTAATGGATGGACAAATGGATGGACGAATGGATGGATGAATGGGTGGATGGATGGATGGACGGATGGATGAATACGTGGATGTGGATGAATGGATGGATGAATAGATGGATGGATGAATACATGGATGGATGGATGAATAGATGAATGAATGGATGGATGGGTGGATGGATGGATGGATGAACAGGTGGATGTGGATGAATGGATGGATGAAGAGATGGATGAATAGATGGATGGATGGACAGATAGATGAATGGGTGGATGGATGGATGGATGGATAGATGGATGGGTGAAAGTGTTGATGAGTTGATGGATGAATAGATGGATGGATGGATGGATGGATGGATGAATGGGTGGATGAATGGATGGATGGGTGGATGGATGGATGGATGAATAAATGGATGGATGGATGAATAAATGGATGGATGGATGAATGAATGAATGGATGGATGGATGGATAGATAGATAGATAGATAGATGGATGGATGGATGGATGGATGGATGGATGAATAAATGGATCGATGGATGGATGGATGGATGGCTGGATGGATGGATGGATGGATGGCTGGATGAATAAGTGGATAGACGGTTGCTGGTTCAATTTCTTCCACGACTCCGTTGCTTTCCTATCTCACTAGGACCGCACTCGTTGATGGCATCATTGGTTGTCAGCTCACAGGGTCGGTGCAGTGTCATCTTTATGACACCGGTGTGAGCCTGTGCCGGGAGCGCACCCTCATCTTCCCCAGTCCGCAGGGCACAATGTCCAAGGTAATTGCTTCCTTTGGAGCGTCAGTTTTCATAAAAACAAAGTAACAAAAACAGCACTTTTTGACAATCCATATTTTGACCATTATTTTTACATTTTTTCATCTCATCGGGTAAAATATTTGCAATTTAACATGAAAGGAATAAACCCTTTGGTTGCGTTCGAGCTGTAATGTTTCCCCGCAGCCGCTGCCGCGTGGGTAATGACTGAATTTACTTCTGTAGTTAATAATAAAAGCTTTCCAGCCGAGTTGGTCTCATTCAGACCCAGAAAGCCTCTTTTGGTGACCAGATTCATGCACCTGTGTAAATGTGGGGCAGCGCAGCAAGACACGAAATGAGCAGGAAGGAAAAGCCGACCGAAATGTTCTATTAAAATCTGACCTTCTGCAAAAAAAGCTGAAAAATATGATTATGTAAAGCAAACAGCTTCTGCGGAGAGGGGCCGCGCCGCCGGGGGCCGCCTGGAGACCCTGCTACGGGAGAAATACCACTATTATGTATAATGTAAGGGGTGAGCAATAACACTGTGTTGGATGATTGGGGGCACAAAGGGCACATTGCGGATCTCCGGGGGGACGCGACAATTGATTCCAAACAAACTGAATTTGCAATGGATTTCCCCCAATAATCAGATTCTGAGGCTAGGTTCACACGGGGCGTTTTTGCAGTGTTTTTTAGCATTTTTTTTGCTTTGGTTTTATGCAAATCCATGATAATAAAACACTGCCTTTCACAGTCCTAACAAAGTCTAGGAGATTATAGAAATCCAGAGCAAACAAACACAAAATAGCTGAGGTTTTGCTGCGTTATTAAAAGAATGAACATGTCCATTCTTTTCAGTGGTTTTGCCTTCATTTTTCACCCTAGTGACAAGTGGACTCGCAGATACCCTGGATCGGCCGGTCTAACCGAGTTATTTGCAGTCACTGGTATCTCCAGCTGTGACCGCAAATCTCCTGAGTGACGTCACCGCTGATCCTGGCTCATTCATTCTCTCCCTGGAGCTCACAGTGGGCGGTCATGTTCTATGCCCGCTCGCTGTGAGATTCAGATGTAGGGGAGCTGAATCGTTGTGAGACCTTGTGTGGATTACGTCGTCAGACCTGCAAGGGGGGTAATATATAATAAACTGGTGAAAGAGGGTGATTTTTTTTCTACTTTATTTCAAATAAAGGATTTTATTCAGTGTTTGTGTTTATTTCTTTTCACTTATTACAGATTAGTAATGGTGGTGTATTATAGATGCCTGCCATTACTAATCTAGGGCTTAGTTACAGCTGTGAGCTGCAATTAACCCCTGATATTACTCTGATTACCACCGCACCAGAACAATCGGGAAGAGCTGGTAAAGTGCTGGGATTGTCACATTTAATGGATGCGACAATCCTGGGTGGCTGCAGGCTGCTATTTTTAGGCTGGGTCTCCCCAGTCTGAGAATATCAGACCCCTGATTTCGGCCTTTATCTTGGCTGGGTATCAAAATTGAGGACACCGCATGCTGTTTTTTTTTCATTATTTATTTAAAGAATAAAGAAACAGCATGTGGTTCCTATTATTTTGATACACAGCCAAGATGAGCGCAGGGCTGGTGCTGCAACCTGTAGCCATATGCTTTATCTGTGATGGGTATCATAATATGGGGGGACCCTACACCAATTTTTCTATTTATATATTTATTTTTTACTGTACAATAGACTTGCAGACCAGGTCTGTGATTGGTTGCAGTCAGATTCAGTCACACAGGCTGGGGACCCGTCTGACTGCAACCAATCACCTTCAGTAATGGTGAGGAGAAACGGGATTAAAGCCACGCTGCTGCCGAAGTAATAGTCGGTTGATTTAATCAATCGTTTTTATTTTACAGGTCTACGCGTTTCAGAGGTCAGAGCCTCCTTCATCAGGACAAAGGAAGCTATGTCCTGATGAAGGAGGCTCTGACCTCTGAAACGCGTAAACCTGTAAAATAAAGAAGATTTATTAAATCAACAGTCTATTACTTAGGCAGCAGCGTGGCATTAACCCTTTTTCGCCTTGCCAGCATTGAAGTTTAACCCATGTGTGGCTGCGGCAGCTGCCATTACCTCAGGTTTGCATAGGGGTTGTGACTTACACAACCTCTTCAGGTGAGTGTCTCTTTATGTACATCTCCCTATAATATCTGGTAAGACCCTATTGACGCTCTTTTTCCTTCAGTTTGCAACCAATCACCAATGCCGGTGGGCAGGGAAAGCAGTGAATATGCATGAGGCTAATGAGCGGCCCCAGATGTAGGAGGGGTCACGGGAGCAGATCCAGTTGAGCCTAGAATTACGGCCTCCTTCCAGGTTAGTGGACATGACTGGCTTGGTTAGTCAACTTAGCGATGTTTTCTCCCTTTCACTATAATCATGCAACGGGAGGCTTGCCCCCCCCCCCCCCCCCCGTACCTCCCTATATGATAGGGGTGCGTTGAAATTACGTCATGCCTGGAAAGAGTCTGTACACTCTAGTTATTACCCGAGTGCCGGATCCAGGTCAATCCCGGCCCAGGCCCGGTACTTGGGTACTTTTGAAACCCCACGGGTCTCAACTTGATCCAGACATCACAGAAGTACAAAAAAAAATACTGAAAAGATGCTGTAAAAACTATTGCACAGCCTCTAGCTTCCCAGGTATAGAAGAAAGTTCACAGAGCAGATTACATGGGATAACAAGCTCTTTACTTCTTGAAGAACTTGAGTTAATAATATGCACAGTCATAGAGCATTGCATCAGGAAGAGAAAGTGAAACCAGAAAGAAACAAAAGACTTTTTACAAACACAGTGAGTAAAGAAACTCTACACAACATTGCCATCTACTGTTAGATCAGCATAAAGTCCTCCTTCACACATACATAGAAGTCCTTGTCTGTTTCATATACCAACAAAAACGCCATAAAAGCCTGGCCAAAAACCATTCCAAAAATGCAGAAGACCCCCTATAGAATCCAAAATGTGAGGCATTTAGCAACTATAGAGGACTTCCAGCTATAGTCTAATGGTCGGGAAGAGGTTAAAAAAATAAACTCATATTATTCACCTTTCTTTGTTCCCTCTCAGGGCCCGGTCCTCTCTCTTCGGATCTTTCGGCCGGTGCTGCCGCAGACTGGGTCTTGCGATGTTACATGGGGGGCGTCTGGCAGTCAGGAGACTCTTAATGACTTGGCTGATAGGTGCATGTAGCAATGTAGAAATAGAGAGAAAAATAAAAGGGTTCCGACTCTTATCAATCACAGGAGGATGCAATATTAAAAAGCATAGTAATATCACAGCAGAATGCGTAAAATGCTACATTTATTGGTGCGTTATTACAGAAGATACCATCACACACAGGCTCCTCCAGGAAATTGAAATTAAGAAGGAAATACAGCAAAACGGCTCCAGAAAATTGTTTTTTTGTTTACACGAGATTGAGGAAGCGAGCGCGGCCGGAGCAGATAAATAAAAGCGTGTTTGTAGGATTAGGAGGCGGCTCCAGATGTGTCCGGAATAACCACCGGCAACTGGAGCATCTTCTGATCTGATCATTCCTGTTTACACTGTGGCTTTTTGATTGATTTCTTTAGATAACGGCTGAGGATATTAGTACAAGGTGTATAATTCTTATCTACATAAAAAGTAACAGTACAATATCTGGTGGTAGGGAATCTATATCACAGATGGGGTCCATCAAAAAGAATTACCGCAGGTCAAGGCTTCCAGGGCAGAGGCTTGTCCTCTCTGATTAGTAGGCTTGCCACTAGGCCATTGCCGCGGTGCAACACACTCATGACGTAGTGCCAGGCCGAGCATGGGAGGTATTCTATCATGACGGGAGCTCTGCCATGTGCATGTTCTCAAGCACAACATGCATTTTTCCTATCTGGAATTCTATTATTCTTTTCCTTCTCTATTTTCATCTACATTTCATAAAAAAAACCTCATGTATATTGTCATCCATGTCCATTTGCCATGTCTATTTTTTTCATGTGTGCAACATCCATTTTTAGACATAAAGATGTTTAAAACGTGCATGATAGAATACAGTTCACAGACGCTCCCCATACAGTCTTCTCACACATTTCTGCTCCACTCTTCACTCATTTAAATTCTCCCTTGCTCCCTTTATTGTCTCTTCACACGTTTTCCTCCACCTTGTCCCCATACTGTCCCCTCACACATTCACCCCCCATATCCGTAGTGTCTCACCACACCACTCCCTATACTGTCTCCCCACCCATTCTCTTCCTTATATAAACTTTCATTCCCTTCACTCCTATGCCTTCTCCTCAAATATTTCCTTCCATCTTGTCCCCATACTGTCTCCTCACACATTTACCCCCCCACAGCATAAAGAAGGTTAAAATGTGCATGATGAAATACAGCTCACAGACGCTCCCCATACTGTCTCCTCACACATTGCTGCTCCACTCTTCACTCATTTCATTCTGTCCTGCTCTGCTCCCCTTATTGTCGCTTCACACATTTTTCTCCACCTTGTCCTCATACTGTCTCCTCACACATTCACCCCCCCACAGCTATCCATACTGTCTCATCATACCACTCTCTATACTGTCTCCCCACACATTACCTTCCTTATATAAACTTTCATTCCCTTCGCTACCTTTTCCTTAAACATTTCCTTCCATTTTGTCCCCATACTGTCTCCTCACACATTCACCCACCCACAGGATAAAAAAGGTTAAAATGTGCAAGATGGAATACAGCTCACAGACACTCCCCATACTGTCTTCTCACACATTGCTGCTCCACTCTTCACTTGTTTCATTCTCCCCCGCTCCCCTTATTGTCTCTTCACACATTTTCCTCCACCTTGTCCCCATACTGTCTCCTCACACATTCACCCCCCACAGATATCCATACTGTGTCACCACACCACTCCCTATACTGTCTCCCTACACATTCCCTTCCTTATAAAAACTTTCATTCCCTTCACTACCTTTTTACAGCTCACAGACACTCCCCATACTGTCTTCTCACACATTGCTGCTCCATTCTTCACTTATTTCATTGTCCGCCACTTCCCTTATTGTCTCTTCACACATTTTCCTCCACCTTGTCCCCATACTGTCCCCTCACACATTCACCCCCCATATCCATAGTGTTTCACCACACCAATCCCTATACTGTCTCCCCACACATTCTCTTCCTTATATAAACTTTCATTCCCTTCACTCCTATACCTTCTCCTCAAATATTTCCTTCCATCTTGTCCCCATACTGTCTCCTCACACATTCACCCCCCACAGCTATCCATACTGTGTCACCACACCACTCCCTATACTGTCTCCCTACACATTCCCTTCCTTATAAAAACTTTCATTCCCTTCGCTACCTTTTTACAGCTCACAGACACTCCCCATACTGTCTCCTCACATTGCTGCTCCACTCTTCACTCATTTCATTCTGTCCTGCTCTGCTCCCCTTATTGTCTCTTCACACATTTTTCTCCACCTTGTCCTCATACTGTCTCCTCACACATTCACCCCCCCATAGCTATCCATACTGTGTCACCACACCACTCCCTATACTGTCTCCCTACACATTCCCTTCCTTATATAAACTTTCATTCCCTTCGCTACCTTTTTACAGCTCACAGACACTCCCCATACTGTCTTCTCACACACTGCTGCTCCATTCTTTACTTATTTCATTCTCCCCCGCTCCCCTTATTGTCTCTTCACACATTTTCCTCCACCTTGTCCCCATACTGTCTCCTCACACATTCACCCCCCACAGCTATCCATACTGTCTCACCACACCACTCCCTATACAGCTTCCACAAACATTCCCTTCCTTATATAAACTTTCATTCCTTTCGCTCCCTATACCTTCCCCTACCCTATACACATTCACCCCACACAGCATAAAGAAGGTTAGAATGTGCAAGATTCTATACAGTTCACCCCAGTCATTTACCAAGCTATCATCTCACACATTGCCCCCCCCCCACTCCTCACACATTTCTCTCCACCTTGTCCCCATAATGTCTCCTTACACATTCACCCCCCACAGCTATCCATACTGTGTCACCACACCACTCCCTATACTGTCTCCTCATACATTCCCCTCCTTATCTATACTGCTCTCTACACATTCCCCCCACTCTCCATACTGTCTCCTCACACATTCCCCCCACGCTCTATATTTTCTCCCCACACATTTGTCCCCTCCTCTCCCCATACTGTGACCTCACACATTTACCTTTTCACTACTCCTACCGTCTACTCACACACTATCCTCTCGCTCTCCATACTGCCGTCTCACACATCCCCCATCCCGTTCCAAATACTGCTTCTACAAAATCCCTCATTCTCTCCCTTTCTCACTGCCTATACTGTTTTTTCATACTTCCTTCCCCTTGCTCCTTATACTGTTGCCTCACTAATTTCCCTTTCCACATAGTGCTACCTCCTCAATCGTCAACTCCCCAGTGGTATCTTCTAGAAAAAAAATGCCTTTTTCCATCACAATACATCTTCAGTTTCTTCAGCTTTATTTGAGTTCTTGCCATACCAAAATACACCACTTGTGCAGTGCAGGAAAGTGATGTCAGCAGCATGATCAGGTTACCTGATCTCGCTTCTGATGTTGCCCTGACCCAAAAGTTCTGCAAGTATAATTGAAAGCCTGCATATTACACCTTCTCTGAGAAGGCTACACGCTTGATAGCCAGCTCAGAAAATAACCGAACCCCACTTTTGGGGAGAGGGGCGGCAAAACGCAGTTGCCTGGGAGACACCTTGGACTGCTCCATTCCCGCTGCGCCTGGGGCAAATGCCCCACCTTCCTTCAACCCTAGACATGCCCCAACCTAGGAGGTCACCATGAAGAAAATATTCTTTGCACTGCAAGAACAAGCACCCAACTGTGATGTACCGTTACAACATTGGAACATGGCCAGAATATGGCGCATGCTATAATCACTCCTCTCATTGTCTATAATACTGCCAGAGACAGCTGAGATCAGTGTCAGTGGAGCTGTTGTGATGCCCTGGACTGGCCAGGTAGTCACTCACAGACAGGCCCTTGCACAAACACCAGTCACATAAAAAGGTAACAGCAGCCAACCTAAAAAAAACCCTGAGTCACCCCTCTCAGGCTTTGACGTTCACACCCGGGGACGGAGCCAGGCGGTTGGCCATGCCCACCGAGGAGTTCGGATAGCCTGAGGCAAGAGAAGCAAGCAGATGAAGTTAGGGAGGAGAGGAGGCAGTCTAGAAGGTGAAAGGAGAGGTGTTAGAAGGAGAAAACGTCTGTCGTGGATCTGGGTCGTAGCCCGGATACCCCGTGGCCAGGAGGCAGACGGTGGTTGCCACCTGCAGGAGCCGGGAAGACGGCTGGTGGAACCCTAAGGGATCGGGACAGGGTAGTGGCCCGCCGGTACCGAACCGGGGAACTAACTGGAAACCAGAGCACCATGAGTTGTACTCAGACCCAGAACGAGGCCCAGAAGCCACTAGACCGAGTTAAATTCACTGATTGGGGTCTGGACCTTAGGTTCTTTCCCACCCAAGTCCCGACTGAAGACAACAGCCCAACGAGGGGGATAGAAAGCCACCGCTCAGGCAGAGAGATCCCACGGGCCAGCGTCTGCGGGCAAATGGGCTCTCACGACACACACAAAGCCGGGAAGCGGACTCCGGTCGCTGAAGCGCAGGCAGTCAAAATCTACAAACGAGGTGCAGGAGAAAGGCGGGGACCATCAAACCGGGTGGGGGACCAAACACAGCTGGCTGCGGGCACTGACCACCATCCTTTTGGTTTACCAGAGACTCCGGTGTATCTGTCATAGTGAGTACAACAGTGCCCTCGGACCGCGCACCGCCCCGCATCACGCCAACACGCCCGCACCCCCACATCCTAACCCCAACAACCGAGCCCCGGGACCATCAACCCCCTACCTACGGAGGGGTCAACACCTGGCTGCGCAATACCGTCGCCGGGAGCCTAGTCAATGGCAGCGGTGGTGTCCACACTCACCACGACCTGTGGGTGGCGTCACGAACTTAAACCCAATACCACGGCTCCGGACGTGAACCTCCCCACCGAAACCACCCCTCACGTAGCGCCAGCCTCCCTTCAGAGCGACATGACCCCCGGGTCCGGAGGCGCTCGAGCCACCCACCAACAAGCCCGGATCCGAGCGGCTCGGCTGCGGCCGAGCGGCTCGGCTGCGGCCGAGCCCAGGGGTGGTACACTGTCATGGGCAGTCATCTTTCCAGCTGAGTATTTTAGAGGCCCATTCTCAAAATTTGTGGGATCCAACAATGAGAAAGTCAAAATTTGATACATGAAAACAACAAAAATAAATAGAATGTATAAACCACCACTGTCCCTGACCACTGACTATTGTACATTGCCCTAATGGTTAATCGAAGACACTTCTGTGGCGCCCCTGACCTGGTCAGGCACCACTGAGTACTGCACCCATGCTGGGGACAGTACAATACAGGTAATCCAGAAGGCTGACCGGGGTGTGGAACACAGGCGCATAGTGATCAGGTCTCACACATGTACCCATGAGAGGACCCCTGGGGATCCCAGGAGGGGGAAAAGCCTTGACCTTCACTGGAATAGTGGAGGGGGCCAAAAGCCTCCATCTCCTCTCAAGGGGTGTGGTAAGAGAATCTGGTTGCTAGGTGGCGTAGGCAAGAACAGGAGAGGAGGGGCAGTGAGTCAGTTAGAGCAGAACTCCATAGGGCTCAGTGAGGAGCAGACCTGTGGGGCTGTTGCTGTCTAACAGCGCCCGCGCAGTGGCTACCGACGGGGGAGAACGGTCAACTAGGAGTGCTACCCGAAATCCATCTTCAGCTAGAGAGAGAGCAACGGAGTGGGAAGTAAGGAGACTGCTAGAGAGTACCAGGCCCAAACGGGCGGCAGATCCCGAAGCGGAGATAGATCCAGCTTTCTTTTGCTAAACCTGCCGGTGTGGGGCTCTCAAAGCCCACGCCACAACACCACAAAAGCCGCAGCCACGTAGCCACAGTTAGGGCCCATAGCTCACAGGAGGCAAGAAGCTGGAGTGATCTGGCCCAGGCGACAAGCACACGGCGAACGAAGGGGAGAGAGGCTGCAGCATCTTCCCTGGGTGACCCCCATAGGGACTCAAAGTCGGGGTCACCCCAAACCACCAAGGGCTAAGGAAGGCGAGTTGGTAGTCACCCTCATAAAGTCAGCCTGAAGGACACCTGGTTCCCACCTGGTTCATCTCAGCTACGCCCGGGCTACTCACCCTGCCATCAAATGTGAGTAAAGCCCTTGAAAGACAGTTCTGCCTGTGTGAGTCATTCTGCGACTTGTAGTACTACGCATCTACACCGGGCCCTGGGGCTTGCCTCACTCTCAGGAGGCTATTCCAACTAACTGCACACACCATCAGCCCCAGGCGACCCTCAACCTGCAGTGGCGGTCCCTACTGGCCGCAATACTGAGAGTGGCGTCACGACAAGAAGAAGATCTCCTACCTGTGACCAGATCCAGCTACGTGGAGTCCCTGAAGGTAATGCACCGACACAACACCTGTGGGGCTTCACATCTGGCGTCACGAACAGGATAAGGACTAGACCTGTTCAGACAGGTGACCATGTGCCTGGGCGGTCCGCTTGAAAAATGGGAAGCGCCGCCATATTGCCACCATGAGAAGCGCGCTGAAAAACAACAGCAGCCCGCGCTGGAAGAAGTCACCGCCCACGAAGAGGTGTGGCTACCCAGAGATCCCCTGCAGAGTTCTGACCTTGCCAGCTATGAGAGTGGAAGCGTCCAGAGACGTCGGGACAGAAAGGGAGCCACAAGCCTGCTGCTGGGAGAGGAGCTGCTGAAAGAGGCAGAGCAGAAACTGAACAGCTTGCTATCAGAGGCAACGGCGAGTCCACAGCTGGAGAGTCGTGCAGAAGAGGGCGCAGAAGAAATGGCGTCTGACCGCAGAAATCCAGAACCGGGCTCCGCTGCCTGGTGGTATCGGGAGCTGGCCCAGTTCTGCGACCGACTGGAGACCCGGGTTGTGGAGCAGATCCGGGAAGAACGAATGGAAATGCTGGAGATGACCGCGGCGGTTCGGGCCTATGAAAGGAGAGCCGCGCGCCGAGTGCCAGACAGGACGGCGATGACGCAGACCCCGATGCTGCCACCGGTGGGTGAGTCGAGTGATGCCCCGGCCAGCGCAAGTGCCCCGACCCCTGCTGCCACGCCCGCGGTCCCCGAAGAGGCGTCCGGTGCGGCGACGCTGAAGCAGGCCGCAGCCACGCCAGGTGCGGCCTTCCAAGCCCCAGCGGCCGCAGCGATGCCCTGCTCGGCCCACCAAGACCCGGTCCCTGCAGCAACGCCCAGTCCGGCCCGCAAAGAACCGGCTGCCACCGCGACCCTCATCCGCGTCGCAGGCGTAACGCTGACCCAGGCCGCCGCCCTGCTAGGCCCGGCCCGCCGAGACCCCACCGCCGCAGCAACGCTCGTCCGCGCCGCAAGTGAGGTGCTGAACCAGGCCGCAGCCACGCCAGGCGCGGCCCGCCAAGCCCAGACTGCTGCAGCGACGTCCAGCCCAGCCTGCACAGAGCCCCCTGCAACAGCGACACAGATCCAGGCCGCCGCCATGCCAGGCGCGGCCCGCCAAGACCAGGCCGCCGCCATGCCGGGCGCGGCCCGCCAAGACCAGGCCGCCGCCATGCCGGGCGCGGCCCGCCAAGACCAGGCCGCCGCCATGCCGGGCGCGGCCCGCCAAGACCAGGCCGCCGCCATGCCAGGCGCGGCCCGCCAAGAAGAGATTACCTCATCATTTACCCCGGCCTGCAAGGCCAGAGCAGACACCGCTCCCCAGTCCAAAGAGGTCCCTGCTAGGAAGACCTTGATAGGAGAGGACCCCGAATACTGGAAGCTGAAGGCTGACCTAGAGGCCCAGTTCCCACAAGAGATGGTGGATCGGTATCTGCTCCCTCCGCATACCCCCAAGGAGATTCAGGCAACCCCTGCAGCCGCGCCAGAGAGTCCACCGCCCAGACCAGCTGAGGACCACTCATCTCCAGCGCTACCACAACCAGAGTGCTCAGAAGCACTAAGGGGGAGAGGAGGCCAGGAAGCTGAGGAGCTGACTCCGGAGCCACCGGCAGTGGAGCAATACTCAGAGCCGGAGATGTTACCCTATTCCCGTTGGGATGAGGAGGACTTGACACCGTCTGCAGATGAAGATCAGCCCAGAAACCTCACCTGGGGCCCTGCAGGCATTGAGGTAACAGCCCAGCAGAACCCAGCCCGCAAGACAAGGCGTCGCAACAGAACAACGCTGTCCCCTGCACCGCCATCTCCAGAGCAGAGAGAAGTCACAGCCAGAGACCTACAGGAGAAAAGGTTACTGAGAAGGTCCAAAGCCCAGGTTAGAGGACCCCTTTGCAGAGGAGTAGTAGAGGACTTTAACTTGAAAAGCGGATATGGCTTTATTGTAGCCCCTGGTATCAAAGAAGGGATATTTGTCAACAGAAGAGATGTGAGCGCTCATCTGCCTAGAGGACACCCTGGCAGAAACCTAAAGATGGGGGATTCAGTACAATTCACTATGCATGAAGGCGAAAGAGGACTGTACGCGCTTGACGTAGCACTATGTACCAGCAAACCTTACAGCCACCCCATGCTACAGGAAAGAGAAACAGATACAGGAAAGGAAACAGATGAAGATCAAGAAAGCAGAGACAAGGAACCTACAGATGAGACAACAACAGATGAAGAAAGAGGCCAAGAAAGCAACAGGAGCCGCAGCCCAACAGGCCCAAGCCCTGGTATGGAGGAGTAAAGGAAAGTAAAGAAAGAAGTTATCAGTTAAAGTTTTGAAAAAGTTTGTTTTGCAACGTTTACGTTTAAGCATGTGCCCACAAAAACTATTGTGAGAAAACCATAAACCTTAAGGCTATGAACTGGCTATAGCCACAAACTCTCGCAGTGTAAATAGTTACACTAAAAGGGCACCACCACCACCAGAGTCAGCCTGTTTAGGGGCTTGGCTCGTCTGCAACCAGGAGGAGCCCGTCCGTATATAGGGCCTTGGCTCACCTGCGACCAGAGAGCATGCCTGTTTATGGGGCCTGGCTCTCCACCACAAAGAGGGTACCTGGTCAGCACCAACTGTGGAGGCCGCCTCTGCATCCTGCCAGAAGAGGCTGAAGGCGCGGATCCACCAGGCCAGGTATACCCTGAGACTACCAGCCCATGAAAGCCGCCTCTACATCCTGCCAGGAGTGGCTGAAGTCGCGGCCAACGTGAAAGGGTTTTGGGTGGGTTAACGGACTTGTGGGTGGAGGGTGGTGATGTATGGTACCTGGTGCTTTTAAATGTTTTACATGTTTTAATGTTTTATGCATTTTAAAAATGTTGTCTTGCAGCCCGAGGACGTGCTGGTGATAACTAAGGGGGAATGTGGCGCCCCTGACCTGGTCAGGCACCACTGAGTACTGCACCCATGCTGGGGACAGTACAATACAGGTAATCCAGAAGGCTGACCGGGGTGTGGAACACAGGCGCATAGTGATCAGGTCTCACACATGTACCCATGAGAGGACCCCTGGGGATCCCAGGAGGGGGAAAAGCCTTGACCTTCACTGGAATAGTGGAGGGGGCCAAAAGCCTCCATCTCCTCTCAAGGGGTGTGGTAAGAGAATCTGGTTGCTAGGTGGCGTAGGCAAGAACAGGAGAGGAGGGGCAGTGAGTCAGTTAGAGCAGAACTCCATAGGGCTCAGTGAGGAGCAGACCTGTGGGGCTGTTGCTGTCTAACAGCGCCCGCGCAGTGGCTACCGACGGGGGAGAACGGTCAACTAGGAGTGCTACCCGAAATCCATCTTCAGCTAGAGAGAGAGCAACGGAGTGGGAAGTAAGGAGACTGCTAGAGAGTACCAGGCCCAAACGGGCGGCAGATCCCGAAGCGGAGATAGATCCAGCTTTCTTTTGCTAAACCTGCCGGTGTGGGGCTCTCAAAGCCCACGCCACAACACCACAAAAGCCGCAGCCACGTAGCCACAGTTAGGGCCCATAGCTCACAGGAGGCAAGAAGCTGGAGTGATCTGGCCCAGGCGACAAGCACACGGCGAACGAAGGGGAGAGAGGCTGCAGCATCTTCCCTGGGTGACCCCCATAGGGACTCAAAGTCGGGGTCACCCCAAACCACCAAGGGCTAAGGAAGGCGAGTTGGTAGTCACCCTCATAAAGTCAGCCTGAAGGACACCTGGTTCCCACCTGGTTCATCTCAGCTACGCCCGGGCTACTCACCCTGCCATCAAATGTGAGTAAAGCCCTTGAAAGACAGTTCTGCCTGTGTGAGTCATTCTGCGACTTGTAGTACTACGCATCTACACCGGGCCCTGGGGCTTGCCTCACTCTCAGGAGGCTATTCCAACTAACTGCACACACCATCAGCCCCAGGCGACCCTCAACCTGCAGTGGCGGTCCCTACTGGCCGCAATACTGAGAGTGGCGTCACGACAAGAAGAAGATCTCCTACCTGTGACCAGATCCAGCTACGTGGAGTCCCTGAAGGTAATGCACCGACACAACACCTGTGGGGCTTCACACTTCTACATATAAACATGGGACTCCAAGAGCATTTTTTGTTTGCTTTTGTCTTTCTGCATTTTAGCAATCATAACATTTTCTTTTCTTTTCATTTTTCAAGGCTGGATGAGGCTTTCTATTATATGGCACAAATTGTATCAAGTATTTTTTTAAGCTGTGTGGTATATAAAAATTGTAACATAGCGACGGGTATGTATCGCGGAGGTGGTGTGAGCCTGCATATCTGCTCTGGTACTTGTAATGCCACAAGGCTTATTATGGCATCCAAGGGGCAGGTTTTACAGATAGCTGGAGGGACAGGCAGGTCTGACTATCCACATACATCCGCCCATGGGTGTGTTCCATGTGTCACAATGGAGACTGATTGTTTGACACATGGTCAATGTGGGGAGGCTGTGTTGTCTCCAGACAAGGAATCCTCTGTGAGAAAGAGAGGATTAGCTTGTCCTGACCTGGACCATGTTTAGAGGTTGTGACTCCTCTGGAAGGAATCTTCTGAGAGTTTGCTTCTTCTGACTAGGGTCAGTGTATGGAGGTTTGTGATACCTCCGGAAGGAACCTATGGAGAGGAATTCTGTGTTCTGACCATGGTCAATGAATGGAGGCTAAGGCTTGAAACACACATCCGTGAAACACGTGCGTGTTTGGTCCGTTTCCGTGTATACTGGAGACACGGCCAAACGTGCACCAATGTTACTATATCTCTGCGGTTACAATTGCGTTTTTGGTTATGTCCGTGAGTCCGTCTCCGTGATGCGTTTTTTGGTCCGTGTCTCACGCCAGCATGTCCGTTTTATTCACGCAACACGCAGCACGGACCCAATGAAAGTCAATGGGTCTGTGCGCACGTCCGAGTGACACGGACGCATCTCTGTTTGTTCCCTGTATGTTTTGTGCTTTTTTCATGTGATGTCAGTCTTTTTTCTTTTTATGTTTCGTTCTCTCCCTCAGTCCGTCGGTCGGTCTCTATGTCTGTCTGTCCCTCTAGCTGTCTGTCGGTCAGTTCCCCCCTCTCTCATACTTACCATTCCCCGATCTCCGGCGCGGCGCTGCACGGCTGTTATAAAAACTCCCGCGGCTTTTCCTCTTTTGAAAAAGCCGGCCGCCCATTAATCAATCTCGTATTCCCTGCTTTACCCGCCCACCGGCGGCTGTGATTGGTTGCAGTGAGACACGCCCACCACGCTGAGTGACAGGTGTCACACTGCACCCAATCACAGCAGCCGGTGGGCGTGTCTATAGTGTGCAGTAAAAAAAATAAATAAATAATTAAAACAAACGGCGTGCGGTCCCCCCCCATTTTAATACCAGCCAGATAAAGCCATACGGCTGAAGGCTGGTATTCTCAGGATGTGGAGCTCCACGTTATGGGGGGCCCCCCACCCTAACAATATCAGTCAGCAGCCGCCCAGAATTGCCGCATACATTATATGCGACAGTTCTGGGGCTGTACCCGGCTCTTCCCGATTTACCCTGGTGCGTTGGCAAATCGGGGTAATAAGGAGTTAGTGGCAGCCCATAGCTGCCACTAAATCCTAGATTAATCATGTCAGGCGTCTATGAGACACCTTCCATGATTAATCTGTAAGTTACAGTAAAAAAACACACACACCCGAAAAATCCTTTATTAGAAATAAAAAACACAAACACATTCCCTCATTACCAATTTATTAACCCCGACAAACCCTCCATGTCCGGCGTAATCCACGGACCTCCAGCGTCGCGTCCAGCTCTGCTGCATGCAGGTGACAGGAGCAGCAGAAGACATTAGCTGCGTGGAGGTGACCGGAGCGGCGGTGTCTTCTGCTGCTCCTGTCAATCGGGAAGAGCCGGGTACAGTCCCAGAACTGTCGCATATAATGTATGCGGCAATTCTGGGCGGCTGCTGACTGATATTGTTAGGGTGGGGGGCTCCCCATAACATGGAGCTCCCCATCCTGAGAATACCAGCCTTCAGCCGTATGGCTTTATCTGGCTGGTATTAAAATGGGGGGGACGCTGGTTTTTTTAATTATTTATTTATTTTACTGCACAGTATAGACACGCCCACCGGCTGCTGTGATTGGGTGCAGTGTGACACCTGTCACTCAGCGTGGTGGGCGTGTCTCACTGCAACCAATCATAGGCGCCGGTGGGCGGGTAAAGCAGGGAATACGAGATTGATTAATGGGCGGCCGGCTTTTTCAAATTAGAAAAAGCCGCCGGAGCAGTGTGAACGCCGTGCAGCGCCGGTGATCGGGGATCGGTGAGTATGAGAGAGGGGGGGACACTTCAGTCACTCGGGGGATTAGTGGTCACCGGTGAATCCTTCACAGGTGACCGCTAATCAGTACACGGCACAAAGACAGAGCCGCGGCATGACTATGAAGTCGGGTGAAGTTCACCCGAGTTCTTTCTCATCCCGCTACTCTGTCTTCCGACATGTAGTAACGACATTTTGCATCACACACGTACATTTCACACGGACAACACATACACATGTCAGTTATTTCACTCACGCACACACGGACATTCCACACGCACATACGGCTAGCATACGGGATACACACGCAGGCCACACATACCATAAAAACGGACCTAAAAAACGGAAAACGGACCCGAAAAACGGCCCGTTTTACACGGACGTGATTTTCACGGATGTGTGGCGGAGCCCTGAGATGTATCCCAGTGTACCTTTCTGTGGAGAAGTTGTATCCAAACCTGTGCAGACGTACCACAGGTTAACCGGACAGCAAACTGTGTGATGTTTTGTGAAGCTGAAGGAAGGCTTGTGCTATGTTCCTGATGAGCCATTTACATACATTTTAATAAATTGCTTGGACTTTTAAAGCTGAGTGTATGTATGTGTTTGTATGTTTATGTGTGTATGCCCACTAAAGGAATCCGCACCAACGCATTTACAATCACAACATTTTGCACAGATGCCTTGTGACCCAGGGAACATCATAGACTATGTTTTAAGGTGAAAATTTACCCGGGGCTTTAGAGTTATTCGCCAAAAAACTGCCTCCATTAAAGTCAATGGAGCTGGGAGCTACAGGTCATTAATAGGAGCTGTGATTGGTTACTATAGGAATGAAGGACATTGTTCGTATAAGAAGCTTATGTGGGAGGTAACATGATATCGGTGGAGAGACAGACAGAGACGGACAGGGAAAGAGGCAGAGACAGTCACAGAAACAGACACACTGAGTCAGACACAGAGACAGATACAGACATACAGACCGACACAGAGACAAACACAGGGACACATACAGACAGAGACAAAGAGACAGCCACAGAGACAGATACAGATACACAGACAGACACAGAGACACATACAGACAGAGACACAGAGACAGACACAGAGACAGACACAGAGACAGACACAGAGACAGACATAGAGACAGATACAGATACACAGACAGACAGAGAGATACATACACACAGAGACACAGAGATAGACAGATACAGAGAAAGACAGACACAGAGACAGAGACTAACAGAGACACAGAGACAGACACAGAGAGACATATAGAGAGAAAGAGGGATAGAGAGACAGAGGGAGATAGAGAGACAAATATACAGAGACAGACAGACACATTTTTTCTCATAGTTTCTATCCTGGGCAATGCTGGTTAGTACACCTAGTGTATATATACTGTATGTATATATATATTTTATTTTTTTTATTTTTTTTCCACTATAACTAGAGTATCCACCGGAGCCCCAGTTACAGGGGAAGACAGTCCACTCCCATGACAGACATCACATACAAAGGTGATCTGGGTATTCTAGTACTGAGCAGCTCTGCTGTGCTGTGCAGACACCTGCAATTATTTGATTGCCAGATCCTTCAGAAGTATCTAGTGCCGACACTTCTTTACACTAGATAGTGCTCACTGAGTGCAATTACCCTGCAAAAGATAAGACAGTAGCAGTAATATCCCACTCCTGTCTTCTCTCTGGAGTTGCTGGCTGTGATTGACAGTCAGTCATCGGACCTGCTCCTGTTGAATCGCAGGAACAGCCGCTTTGACCCTGCACTTATAATGTACTGCGCTTAGTTGCTATCTGGCTGCATCTGCCATCATCGATCTGAGTTTATTGAGGATCTTAAGTTAATTTAAGAACAGACAAAATTACAGCATCTGGATATTATCTATCAAGGTTAATGTGACCTTGACTAATTCCGCGCTGTTTATCATCACATTTCTAATTATAAAGAATTTTCGAGCTGCAATTTATCATTTTGCCGCTTTTCACCTGGAATAACCTTGTTTTAATGAAAACATTACTTAAGTTACTTTTCTCCCATCGGAATCTACATCTTAGTCCCACAAATGAAATTAAAAGCAATTGGGTATTCAATTAAAGCTCCTTTAAATCATAGCGGTGTGAAGCGCGCGGATTAAGGACATCAATAGCGCATTTAGCAGAATGACGCGATCGGCGGAGAGCAAATCAATCATTATCAGTTTATTAAAGCTCATTCTGGAAGTGTTTAGACTCGGCCGGGTCCATTCTGGATTGTGTATATCACCGCCATATGACTGTCATTAATTCACCTTTCACTGGACTGTCTATAATGGGAATATAATGTCACCGCAGCGATGATGTGAGAGAAAAGAGGCGAAAGTTTATGTCCGAAAAATAGTAGGAAAAGTGAATGGAGGTGATAAATGTGCGTATATTTACTGATAGAGACCAAGGCCGCGCACTACATGCAGGAGCGAGCAGTATGTAAAGCCTAAGAGACTCTTCATCTGTTGCTCCATACATCCCTTATGCTTTAAACTGCAGCTGCTTGCTGTGATTGGCTAATATACTGTATTATATTACCGCCATATAGTGACCACAGTGTTACATATCAGTCCTACAATAAATGTCAGAGATAACAGGACAGTTATATTCAGTGCAAAATTTGGATCAGGGTCCTCACCAGCATGTTGGTCAGATGTAGGGTCACCAGTAATAGTGTTTTCTATCCTGTAAAAATAACGTCCCTCATCCTCGCCCCGTTCTGTAATAATGTCCCTTTACAGTAACAATGTATCACATACTGGGGCCTTGCTATAACACGGTCCTCGATCCTAGGCCCATCCTGTGATAATGTCCCCCATCCTGGGAACCTTCCTGTAATAATATTCCCCTTTGTGGCCCTCTTCCTGTAATAATGTCCCTCAAATTTAGCCTTTGCTGTAATATGGTCACCAATCCTAGGCCCTTCCTGTAATATTGTCCCTCATCCTGGGCACCTTCCTTTAAAAATATCCCCCTTCCTGTAATAATGTCCCCCAAATTAATTACTTTTTGTAATAATATTCCCCATTGTGGCCCTCTTCCTCTAATAATGTTCTTCTAATTAAGCTCTTGCTGTAATACTGTCCCCATCCTAGGCCCTTCCTGTAATAATGTCCCCAATCCTGGGCCCTCCCTGTAATAATGTCCCCCATCCTGGGAACCTTCCTGTAATAATATTCCCCTTTGTGGCCCTTTTCCTGTAATAATGTCCCTCAAATTTAGCCCTTGCTGTAATACTGTCCCCCATCCTAGGCCCTTCCTGTAATAATCTCCCTCATCCTGGGAACCTTCCTTTAATAATATCCCCCTTTCTATAATAATGTCCTCCAAATTAATTCTTTCTTGTAAAAATATCCCCCATTGTGGTCCCCTTCCTGTAATAATGTTCCCCAAATTAAGCACTTGCTGTAATACTATCCCCATCCTAGGCCCTTCCTCTAATAATGTCTCCGATCCTGGGCACCTTCCTGTAATAATATCCCACTTTCTGCAATATTGTCCCCCGAATTAAGCCCGTCCTGTAATAATGTCCCCCTTCCTATAATAATGTTCCCTGAATTAAGCAGTTGCTGTAATACTGTCCCCATCCTGGGCACCTTCCTGTAATAATATCCCACTTTGTGCAATATTGTCCCCTGAATTAAGCCCTTCCTGTAATAATGTCCCCCTTCGTGGCCCCCTTCCTATAATAATGTTCCCTGAATTATGCCCTTGCTGTAATACTGTCCCCATCCTAGGCCCTTCCTGTAATAATGTCCCTCGAATGAAGCCCATGCTGTAATATTGTCCCCTATCCTAGTCCCTTTCTGTAATAATATCTTTATATTTGGCCTCGTCCTGTAATAATGTCCCTCATATTAAGCCCTTGTTTTAGTCACTTGTCATGATAGGTATGGGGAAATATCAAGGGAACGGCAAAAGGGAAGTGAAGGGAAACCCTGTGTCTAGGGAAGGAGGAGATGGTGACCCCTGATAAAATCTTCTGATGGCCCCTGGCTCCCCTGAGTCCCTAGATAGGTTCCGAGAAAGATACCTTGCCCTGGGTTGACCCTAAACTAGGCCCTAGGTAATGAACAGGTGTGATGAGCACTAGTCCGCCCCACTAAGTTCTAAAGAAGACAAAGGGAAAACAAACAGAGGAAAGCAAACAAACAACTTAGGGGTGCTTCACACACAGCGAGATCGCTACCGAAATCGCTGCTACGTCACGGTTTTTGTGACGGAGCAGTGACCTCATTAGCGATCTCGCTGTGTGTGACACTGAGCAGCGATCTGGCCCCTGCTGCGAGATCGCTGCTCGTTACACACAGCCCTGGTTCGTTTTTTTATTGTTGCTCTCCCGCTGTGACGCACAGATCGCTGTGTGTGACAGCGAGAGAGCGACGAAATGAAGCGAGCAGGGAGCAGGAGCCGGCGTCTG
Source organism: Anomaloglossus baeobatrachus (assembly GCF_048569485.1). Taxonomy (NCBI): domain Eukaryota; kingdom Metazoa; phylum Chordata; class Amphibia; order Anura; family Aromobatidae; genus Anomaloglossus; species Anomaloglossus baeobatrachus. Next base: position 14,982,000 of record NC_134355.1, on the reverse strand, counting down.
GCAGCTGCGGTAAGCTGTAACCAGGGTAAACATCGGGTAACCAAGGTGGTTACCCAATATTTACCTTCGTTACCAGCCTCCGCCGCTCTCACGCTGCCAGTGCTGGCTCCTGCTCTCTGCACATGTAGCTGCAGTACACATCGGGTAATTAACCCGATGTGTACTGTAGCTAGGAGAGCAAGGAGCCAGCGCTAAGCAGTGTGTGCGGCTCCCTGCTCTCTGCACATGTAGCGACATTATGATCGCTGCTGCGTCGCTGTGTTTGACAGCTAAGCAGCGATCATAACAGCGACTTACTAGGTCGCTGTTACGTCACAGAAAATGGTGACGTAACAGCGACGTCGTTATCGCTGTCGCTATGTGTGAACCCAGCCTTACTTCCAAGATGACTTAAGGAAAGGAACAGCGACATAAAATGTTTCTCCAGATGATTACAAGCCGACTGTATAGAAACTAAACTCTATCATCGGCAATATAACAAGGGAAAAGCAGGTATATGAAGACACAGAGGGTGAGGTATAATGATTAGCAGGTCAAAGGAAAAAATCTTCGTAGGGTCCTAAAGGGGAAAGAGTAAACCCTAACAAAGAAGACACACAGAACTTTATTCACACCACAGAGGAAAGGATGGACTATCAAGGAGCAGTTTGTGCAGTCAAAGGCAGTGACCTTTTGCAGCCGGACACCACAGGGTTGCCTGTCAACCGTGACACACCCGTGACAAATGTCCCCTGTCGTAAGCCCTTGCTTTAATACTTTCCCCCATCCTGGGTTCCTTGCAGTGATAATGTCCTTATCATGGGCCCTTTCCAGTAACAAAGTTTCCAATCCTGGGCCCTTGCAGTAATAATGTCCTCCATCCTAGGCCCTTGTGTCCCTATCCTGGGCCCTGACAGTAATAATATCCCTTATCATAGGCCCTTGTGTCCCCATCCTGGTCCCATATAGTAATAATGTCCCCCATCCTGGTCCCATATAGTAATAATGTCCCCCATCCTGGGCCCTTACAGTAATAATGTCCCCCATCCTGGTCCCATATAGTAATAATGTCCCCCATCCTGGTCCCATATAGTAATAATGTCCTCCATCCTAGGCCCTTGTGTCCCTATCCTGGGCCCTGACAGTAATAATATCCCTTATCATAGGCCCTTGTGTCCCCATCCTGGTCCCATATAGTAATAATGTCCCCCATCCTGGTCCCATATAGTAATAATGTCCCCCATCCTGGTCCCATATAGTAATAATGTCCCCCATCCTGGTCCCATATAGTAATAATGTCCCCCATCCTGGGCCCTTACAGTAATAATGCCCCCCATCCTAGGCCCATGTATCCCCATCTTGGGCCCTTGCTATAATAATGTCCCCCATCCTAGGCCCATGTGTCCCCATCCTGGGCCCTAACAGTAATAATCAGGGGCGGACTGGCCCACCAGGAGGTCGGGAGAATACCCTGTGGGCCCCTGCTATTGATGGTTACTCCCCCTGGGCCCCTATGGATATGTGTGAGAGGCCCCGCCCCCCCCCGGCCGGTAATTTCACTAATCAAATCGGCACATTGCCGATATGATTAGTGACAATCCCATTCCCTCTGCAGCGGCAAGCAGGGGGAGCGATCTCCAGCTCTGCCTGCTGTCACTGTCAGTGCCGCTCTGACTGTGCGCAGCGACACTGCAGGAGGAGGCAGTCTCAGAGCGATGACTGCTTCCTTCCTGTGCAGGTGCTGGCAGCATCGCGCGGCGGAGGACGGACCCGGCGTCGCCCCAGGCCAGGCTGCAGGAGCAGCAGCGCGTGAGTATAGAAGGCGGGGGCCCGGGGGGGGCGGGGGCCCGGGGGGGGGCGGGGGCCCGGAGGGGGGGGGGCTCTTCTTCTTGAAGTGACCAGGCAGGGAGGCCTCTGGCTGTGTAGTCGTGGCAGCACTATGGTGCAGGCACATCCCTGTCTTCATCACTTCTTTAGGAATAAAACAGTGTGTGTCAGTGTCTTCGTTCTCCATTACACAAATAGACTTCAGGCAGGAGTTGAATGCAATAAAAGAGAACATTTATTCAACACAGTCCAATAATCCGGACAGCAGACAGTAAAGTAGCAGGCAGTTGCAGACTTTAAGTGGAGCTGGGGACACCCTGACCAAACGCCACCTCGGGTGGGGATATGCCCTCCGTACTCTTCTTCCTTCGGGACACCCACTATTCAGCCAAGCATACACCGGACCCACACCGGCAGAATAGGCTCTGAGGTTACGTCCACCTCCTTATCTCCGGTGTCCCGTGCTGTTTCGCTCACACTCTGCCCAAGTGCACACACTGCTGTCCCGGATCTCACAGCTTGACAGACACTCCGGTAAAAGCCACTCCGGTCAGCGGATCACGGCAATATTAGTGGAGCTGGGGACACTCTGACCAAACGTCACCTCGGGTGGGGATATGCCCTCCGTACTCTTCTTCCTTCGGGACACCCACTATTCAGCCAAGCATACACCGGACCCACACCGGCAGAATAGGCTCTGAGGTTACGTCCACCTCCTCCTCCTTGGTGTCCCTTGATGTTACGCTCACACAATCGCACTTGCCGCTGCAGATGCTCGCACTCCGCTGACCAGGATCTCTCTACCCCACACACACTCAGACCTAGCCTAGATATCCGGCCGACTCCTCCTCCCCGGTGGCAACAGCCGTCCCACCCGGCCACTAGGGGGTGCCCTCACACATCACATAAAAACATAAAATTCAACATTTTTAATAATCACAGTGCCAGGTAACTATGTTAAACTAGTAGGGGGTAGGCCCACCCACTACATGCCTCCCCTCTTAAAATCCGAGCCTCCCGGCAAGGCTCTTAAACACATAAAAACATAAACACATAAAAACCTTTCGGTTCAGTCCTCAACAGCGGCACCAGTTCAGCGGCGCTCCCGGTCTTGAGGGGCGCTTGATGGCGCAACAGCGCTCCCGGTCTCTGGATAGCGCCCGGAGGCTCGACAGCGCTCCCGGTCTTAGATGTGCGCCCGGAGGCTTCAATAGCGCTCCCGGTCTTTGCTGAAGGTGCCCGGAGGCTTCAATAGCGCTCCCGGTCTTTGCTGGAGGTGCCCGGAGGCTTCAATAGCGCTCCCGGTCTTTGCTGGAGGTGCCCGGAGGCTTCAATAGCGCTCCCGGTCTTTGCTGGAGGTGCCCGGAGGCTTCAATAGCGCTCCCGGTCTTTGCTGAAGGGCAACAGGCCCGTGAAACTTTCCAACCAAAAAAACAACTTTCTGCCGGTTTACAACCATCCCGGTCTTAACAGGTGCTGGAGCGAACAGCTTACTCTGGGGGCCAGGCTCTCTTCCATTCTTCCGCTTGAGCCTGGATATAGGCCCCCAGAGTTTGTCCTGGCTGGCGGCGGATCCGCCTGAAAGTCACCGGAGCGTAGCACGGCTCCTCCGGCACAGCTGCTGCAGCACCTCTTGGTGGTGATGGCGTCTCCGCACGGGACGGTGGTGGTGCGGCGGGCGACGCGTCCAGCATAAAAACTGGCCTGTTGTTAACATTTTGCGTCACCGCCACCACGGGTGGAAGCCTCTCCGGATCGAGGGCTGGCTCTGCCTCTGCTTCCGGGGCAGCCGTCGGTACGCGCCGGGGTTGAGGAGGCGCGGCCGGTCTGGTACGGCTCTGTCGTCGCTCTTGCTGCTCTTCCCAAGCAATCTCCTCCTGCCACTGCTCCGCTTCCCGGGTGGTGGGCATGCGGGAAACACACACCGCGAACAGACCGCGGCTGCCTTTGTCCGGCAAGAAGCTGACTTTCTCGCCCGGCCACAGGGTATGGAGTCGCTTGGGGAGTCCTTCTACATCCAGGTGAACTCGGTTGTAAAAGTAGTCATCCCCGGTCTCTACTTCACGGATGAATCCATACCCCTCCTGCTGGTTGAATTTGACAACCACCCCGGTCACGAACTGCTGAGCCAGATCTTCTCCACCGGGGCCGGACAGCATTTCCCGGACTATGGTCTCAGCCATGAGCCGTTCCCGGACGGGATCAGGCTTCGGGGGCGGAACACTGGGACGCGCTCTCTCCGGCGGGGCGATGACTGGGTCCCAGAAGAAGCCCAGGTGGTCCTCCTCTAGACGCTCGGCTAACTCTTCGGCCGACTCCGGCACCGGAACAAATGGTGTGGCAGCGGCGTTAAGCTGCGGGGTGTCCCAAGGGAAAACAGCAACTCCCGGACGGCTTGGCATGGGCGGGGTAGCATAGGTCGCCTTCACTTCCGTAATGGTGCTCCCGGTTTGAGCGTCCCACGAGGTCTTCCAAGAGACCTTGTCCGGTCTGGTAGAGCCTCCCGGCCCAATGGGGAGATCCGCTATCGCGGCCTCGTTAGCAGGGGCAAACCGGGGTCGGCCTCGGCCAAGGCTGATGAGGGCCATGGTCGTCGCCAACTCCGCAGGCTGCCCAAAGTTCTCCATCTCAACAATCACGGGTAATGGCGGTGATGTCGACACTGAGACTGGAGGAAGTGGAGGCGGGTCTTCGTTTCCCGCTTTTGAACAGACTCCACCCCCAGCCTCACGCATCATCTTGACTCCTCCGCCGAGGTACTTCTTTTTCCTTTTCTTAGTCTCCAATGCCCTGGAGCTGGCGCCTCCCCTCTTTGGGCGGAGTACTCTGTCCTTTTTCTTCGGCGCCGGCCAGCCCCAGGCTCTTCTTTCGGCGCCAACTTTTCGCGCCCTTTCTTCCTCACAGATAACGGCCTCCTTGCCGCCATCTTGTGCCCGGTCCAACGCCTTGGGCACTTCTTCCTCCCACCGTGGGACTGGAACTCTTCTTTCATCGTCCGAATTCCGTGCTTCAGGCACTACTTGGTCTTCAGACTCCTGGTTCTCCGGCAAGGGACTTGTATCCTGCCGACTACGCCACATGAAGTGACCAGGCAGGGAGGCCTCTGGCTGTGTAGTCGTGGCAGCACTATGGTGCAGGCACATCCCTGTCTTCATCACTTCTTTAGGAATAAAACAGTGTGTGTCAGTGTCTTCGTTCTCCATTACACAAATAGACTTCAGGCAGGAGTTGAATGCAATAAAAGAGAACATTTATTCAACACAGTCCAATAATCCGGACAGCAGACAGTAAAGTAGCAGGCAGTTGCAGACTTTAAGTGGAGCTGGGGACACCCTGACCAAACGCCACCTCGGGTGGGGATATGCCCTCCGTACTCTTCTTCCTTCGGGACACCCACTATTCAGCCAAGCATACACCGGACCCACACCGGCAGAATAGGCTCTGAGGTTGCGTCCACCTCCTTATCTCCGGTGTCCCGTGCTGTTTCGCTCACACTCTGCCCAAGTGCACACACTGCTGTCCCGGATCTCACAGCTTGACAGACACTCCGGTAAAAGCCACTCCGGTCAGCGGATCACGGCAATATTAGTGGAGCTGGGGACACTCTGACCAAACGTCACCTCGGGTGGGGATATGCCCTCCGTACTCTTCTTCCTTCGGGACACCCACTATTCAGCCAAGCATACACCGGACCCACACCGGCAGAATAGGCTCTGAGGTTACGTCCACCTCCTCCTCCTTGGTGTCCCTTGATGTTACGCTCACACAATCGCACTTGCCGCTGCAGATGCTCGCACTCCGCTGACCAGGATCTCTCTACCCCACACACACTCAGACCTAGCCTAGATATCCGGCCGACTCCTCCTCCCCGGTGGCAACAGCCGTCCCACCCGGCCACTAGGGGGTGCCCTCACACATCACATAAAAACATAAAATTCAACATTTTTAATAATCACAGTGCCAGGTAACTATGTTAAACTAGTAGGGGGTAGGCCCACCCACTACATTCTTACCAGTCACCTGCCTGTATCTGCAGCCACCAGCGCGCTCCTCATCAGTGTGTGCATGCCGGGCACACTAGCAGGAGGCAGCGCGCTCCTCATCAGTGTGTGCATGCCGGGCACACTAGCAGGAGGCAGCGCGCTCCTCATCAGTGTGTGCATGCCGGGCACACTAGCAGGAGGCAGCGCGCTCCTCATCAGTGTGTGCATGCCGGGCACACTAGCAGGAGGCAGCGCGCTCCTCATCAGTGTGTGCATGCCGGGCACACTAGCAGGAGGCAGCGCGCTCCTCATCAGTGTGTGCATGCCGGGCACACTAGCAGGAGGCAGCGCGCTCCTCATCAGTGTGTGCATGCCGGGCACACTAGCAGGAGGCAGCGCGCTCCTCATCAGTGTGTGCATGCCGAGCACACTAGCAGGAGGCAGCGCGCTCCTCATCAGTGTGTGCATGCCGGGCACACTAGCAGGAGGCAGCGCGCTCCTCATCAGTGTGTGCATGCCGGGCACACTAGCAGGAGGCAGCGCGCTCCTCATCAGTGTGTGCATGCTGGGCACACTAGCAGGAGGCAGCGCGCTCCTCATCAGTGTGTGCATGCCGGGCACTCTAGCAGAAGGCAGCGCGCTCCTCATCAGTGTGTGCATGCCGGGCACACTAGCAGGAGGCAGCGCGCTCCTCATCAGTGTGTGCATGCCGGGCACACTAGCAGGAGGCAGCGCGCTCCTCATCAGTGTGTGCATGCTGGGCACACTAGCAGGAGGCAGCGCGCTCCTCATCAGTGTGTGCATGCCGGGCACTCTAGCAGGAGGCAGCGCGCTCCTCATCAGTGTGTGCATGCCGGGCACTCTAGCAGGAGGCAGCGCGCTCCTCATCAGTGTGTGCATGCCGGGCACACTAGCAGGAGGCAGCGCGCTCCTCATCAGTGTGTGCATGCCGGGCACACTAGCAGGAGGCAGCGCGCTCCTCATCAGTGTGTGCATGCCGGGCACTCTAGCAGGAGGCAGCGCGCTCCTCATCAGTGTGTGCATGCCGGGCACACTAGCAGGAGGCAGCGCGCTCCTCATCAGTGTGTGCATGCCGGGCACACTAGCAGGAGGCAGCGCGCTCCTCATCAGTGTGTGCATGCCGGGCACACTAGCAGGAGGCAGCGCGCTCCTCATCAGTGTGTGCATGCCGGGCACACTAGCAGGAGGCAGCGCGCTCCTCATCAGTGTGTGCATGCCGGGCACACTAGCAGGAGGCAGCGCGCTCCTCATCAGTGTGTGCATGCCGGGCACACTAGCAGGAGGCAGCGCGCTCCTCATCAGTGTGTGCATGCCGGGCACACTAGCAGGAGGCAGCGCGCTCCTCATCAGTGTGTGCATGCCGGGCACTCTAGCAGGAGGCAGCGCGCTCCTCATCAGTGTGTGCATGCCGGGCACACTAGCAGGAGGCAGCGCGCTCCTCATCAGTGTGTGCATGCCGGGCACACTAGCAGGAGGCAGCGCGCTCCTCATCAGTGTGTGCATGCCGGGCACACTAGCAGGAGGCAGCGCGCTCCTCATCAGTGTGTGCATGCCGGGCACACTAGCAGGAGGCAGCGCGCTCCTCATCAGTGTGTGCATGCCGGGCACACTAGCAGGAGGCAGCGCGCTCCTCATCAGTGTGTGCATGCCGGGCACACTAGCAGGAGGCAGCGCGCTCCTCATCAGTGTGTGCATGCCGAGCACACTAGCAGGAGGCAGCGCGCTCCTCATCAGTGTGTGCATGCCGGGCACACTAGCAGGAGGCAGCGCGCTCCTCATCAGTGTGTGCATACCGGGCACACTAGCAGGAGGCAGCGCGCTCCTCATCAGTGTGTGCATGCCGGGCACACTAGCAGGAGGCAGCGCGCTCCTCATCAGTGTGTGCATGCCGGGCACACTAGCAGGAGGCAGCGCGCTCCTCATCAGTGTGTGCATGCCGGGCACACTAGCAGGAGGCAGCGCGCTCCTCATCAGTGTGTGCATGCCGGGCACACTAGCAGGAGGCAGCGCGCTGTGCTGTTCCGGCCCTGCTGTGTGCTGTGTGCCCGGCATACACACAGTGCAGAGGAGCGCGCCGGTGCCGGTGACCGCAGCTTCTTCCTATTCAAATGTATTTTAGTGATGGGTAGCTCCTGAACGAGCCGGCTCTTCATAGTGAATCATATGAGTCGGCTCCTGGCAGGGAGGAGCCAATTGAAATGTAAACGGCTCTTTGCCAGTTCCGTTCCACAGTCAGTCCCCTCTTGCCCCGCCCCTCTCGGCCCTTCCCTCCCGGCAGTAGTCACTCTGATCTTATCCAGGAGACTGAGAATGCTCCTCCTGCTGCCGCACATAGCACTGACTCACAGCCCCGCCCCTCTTGCCCCGCCCCTCCCATCTTGCCCCGCCTCTCCCCTCTTGCCCCGCCCCTCTCGGCCCTTCCCTCCCGGCAGTAGTCACTCTGATCTTATCCAGGAGACTGAGAATGCTCCTCCTGCTGCCGCACATAGCACTGACTCACAGCCCCGCCCCTCTTGCCCCGCCCCTCCCATCTTGCCCCGCCTCTCCCCTCTTGCCCCGCCCCTCTCGGCCCCGCCCTCCCGGCAGTAGTCACTCTGATCTTATCCAGGAGACTGAGAATGCTCCTCCTGCTGCCGCACATAGCACTGACTCACAGCCCCGCCCCTCCCCTCTTGCCCCGCCCCTCCCATCTTGCCCCGCCTCTCCCCTCTTGCCCCGCCCCTCTCGGCCCCGCCCTCCCGGCAGTAGTCACTCTGATCTTATCCAGGAGACTGAGAATGCTCCTCCTGCTGCCGCACATACGGTAGCACTGACACAGCCCCGCCCCCTCCAATCTGTGACAAGCAGCAGTCAGGCAGTCACAGCCCCGCCCCCTCCAATCTGTGACAAGCAGCAGTCAGGCAGTCACAGCCCCGCCCCCTCCAATCTGTGACAAGCAAGCAGCAGTCAGGCAGTCACAGCCCCGCCCCCTCCAATCTGTGACAAGCAGCAGTCAGGCAGTCACAGCCCCGCCCCCTCCAATCTGTGACAAGCAGCAGTCAGGCAGTCACAGCCCCGCCCCCCTCCAATCTGTGACAAGCAAGCAGCAGTCAGGCAGTCAGGCACTTTATTAAAGGAACACTGACATCTGGATTTAGCCTGATTATAGTTATTTCCCGCCAGCTTGTAAATTCTCGCTGAGCGCGGGAGAAACAGCGGATGTAAATGTGCGTCCCTTGTTCTCTCCCATTCACTTGAATGGAAGAGAACAAATGATCCGCGCTGCTGGATTGAGCATCACTGGATCGCAGGCTCGGGGGCTGCAGCGACTGTGTATATGCACCATTAGCTAGTGCAGCTTGGAATGGTTCTGTTGTTGCTGGTATGTGAATAACCTCCCAGCAGCCCCTGTTACATGATCGCAGTGCCAATCTGAGGGACCACCTTCATGCACAGAACTAGTCCTATACCAGGCAGTGCAGCCTCTCACATCACATCCCATTCTGCATACAATTGCCAGTAGTGTTGAGCTCATTGAATTGCACTTGTTTGATTTCTGCACTTTTTTTTATCAAACATTGTGTTTGTTAAAGTTTTTACAGCAAATAATATAAAATCTGGTTATTCTGGAAACTATTCTGTTTTATGTCATAAATTGGCACATGTGTAGATTTTTACTAAAAGGTACAATCATGGGTTACAACATACCAGAATTGGGCTTCAAATTTAAAGCCAAAGGTAATAGGAAATGAAGAGCCGTTTTCGGAGCCAAAAGAGCCGGCTCACCAAAAAATCGCATTTTACCCATCACTAATGTATTTGCGTCTTTCAGACGTAAATACATTTGAACAGCGCGCTGGGACTGGGCCCCGCCCCCGACGTGCAGCAACGTGATGAGATCAGCACCTTGTTGACGTCATCACAGTGCTGCGGGCTCCACACTGGATTCATCAGGAAGTGAGCGCTCCATGGAGGAGCCGAAGAGACAGGTGTAATTAATGGGGATGTGTGGGGAGGGGCTGAGGGCACATAACGGGGAACATTTGTGAAGGAACACAGCTTTGTGACAGACAGAGGAGGAGCACTGTATTCCGAGGGAGGCAGGAGTGTGTAGTGATGGGGCAGTGTAATTTGTGTCTGCAGGGGGTGGTGATGTGGGGTGCAATGTATTATGTCTGGGGAGGGGGTAATGGAGGGTGCATTGTATTGTATGTGGGGGAGGGGTAATGGAGGGTGCACTGTATTGTGTGTGTGTAGGGAGTGATGGGGGGCTGCATTGTGTGTGTGTAGGGGGTGATGGGGGGGTGCATTGTGTGTGTGTGTGTGTGTGTGTGTGTGTAGGGGCTGATGGACAGTGCATTGTGTGTGTGTGTGTGTGTAGGGGGTGATGGGGGGGTGCATTGTGTGTGTGTAGGGGGTGATGGGGGGGTGCATTGTGTGTGTGTGTGTGTGTGTGTGTGTGTAGGGGCTGATGGACAGTGCATTGTGTGTGTGTGTGTGTGTAGGGGCTGATGGACAGTGCATTGTGTGTGTGTAGGGGGTGATGGGGGGGTGCATTGTGTGTGTGTGTGTGTGTAGGGGCTGATGGACAGTGCATTGTGTGTGTGTGTGTGTAGGGGGTGATGCGGGGTGAATTGTGTGTGTGTGTAGGGGCTGATGGACAGTGCATTGTGTGTGTGTGGGGAGTAGTGGGGGTGCATTGTATTGTGCGTGTGTGTGTGTAGGGGGTGATGGGGGGTGCATTGTATTTGTGTGTGTGTAGCAGGTGATGGGGGAGATGTATTGTGTGTGTGTGTGTGGGGGGTAATGGAGCGTGTATTGTGTGTGTGTGTGTGTGTGGGTAATGGGGGTGCATTGTAGTGTGTGTGTGTAGTGGGTGATGGGGGGATGTATTGTATGTGTGTGTAGTGGGTGATGGGGGGATGTATTGTATGTGTGTGTGTAGGGGGTGATCGGGGGTGCATTGTGTGTGCGTAGGGGGTGATGGGGGGTGCATTGTATTGTGTGCGTGTGTGTGTGTGGGTAATGGGGGTGCATTGTAGTGTGTGTGTGTGTGTAGGGGGTGATCGGGGGTGCATTGTGTGTGCGTAGGGGGTGATGGGGGGTGCATTGTATTGTGTGCGTGTGTGTGTGTGGGTAATGGGGGTGCATTGTAGTGTGTGTGTGTGTGTGTAAGGGGTGATCGGGGGTGCATTGTGTGTGCGTAGGGGGTGACGGGGGGGTGCATTGTATTTGTGTGTGTGTTTGGAGGGGGTGATGGGGGTGCATTGTATCGTGTGTGTGTGTGTGTGTGGGTAATGGGGGTGCATTGTATTGTGTGTGTGTTTGGAGGGGGTGATGGGGGGGTGCATTGTATTGTGTGCGTGGGGAGATGGTAATGGGGGTGCATGGTATTTGTGTGTGTGTATGTAGTGGGTGATGGGGGGATGTATTGTATTGTGTGTGTGTGTGTGTGTGTGTGGGGGAGAGGGGCGCGGAGTCATTAATCGAGCTATAGTTACATTTAATTCTCAAAATTTTCGTTTCATTCACCTTTTCTGTTCTAATATTTTACAACGTGAATGACCATGGCTTGCCCCCCCCCTAGTTTTGATCCTGGGTACGCCCATGCACAGGCCTGAGTGGGCCCCGGCACCCAGCCTTTCAATCGTAAACTTCAGTGATCGTACAAGTTCTGTATGATCACTGAAGTTCTCGCAGTTGCAGGACCTTTAGTGACATCATATGTGTCATGTGAGTCCTAGCGGTGCACTGCGGGAGTCCCCAGGCCTGCACCGACCGCGCCGGTATTCAGATGTATGCGCGTCTTTCAGGCGCGCAATACATTTGTACAGTGCGGCCGGTGACAGGAGGGAGAGCAGCTCTGCTCAGCCCCGCAACGTGCCGTCATCGCCAGGGCTGCAGAGGAGCGCGCCTCAGTCCTGCACCGACATCATCATCACCGGGGCCGCAGCTGCAGGGATGAAGAGGAGGACGCGCAGGCACAGGTAAGCGCTCCAGAGGAGCCGAAGATGTACTTTTATATGAGGGGCTGCGGGTGGGGGAGGAGCAGTGTTATTTTACAACTGGCATTAAGAAGCGGTGGGGGACTTTATGGAGCATATTATGGGGCAGTGGGGGACATAATAGGGCAGTGGGGGGCATAATAGGGCAGTGGGGGACATAATAGGGCAGTGGGGGACATTATAGGGCAGTGGGGGACATAATAGGGCAGTGGGGGACATTATAGGGCAGTGGGGGACATTATAGGGCAGTGGGGGACATTATAGGGCAGTGGGGGACATTATAGGGCAGTGGGGGACATTATAGGGCAGTGGGGGACATTATAGGGCAGTGGGGGACATTATAGGGCAGTGGGGGACATAGTAGGGCAGTGGGGGACATAATAGGGCAGTGGGGGACATAATAGGGCAGTGGGGGAGATTATAGGGCAGTGGGGGACATAATAGGGCAGTGGGGGACATAATAGGGCAGTGGGGGACATAATAGGGCAGTGGGGGACATAATAGGGCAGTGGGGGACATAATAGGGCAGTGGGGGACATTATAGGGCAGTGGGGGACATTATAGGGCAGCGGGGGACATTATAAGGCAGCGGGGGACATTATAGGGCAGTGGAAGGACACTATAGGGCAGTGGGGGACATTATGAAGCAAATTGGGGCATTATAGGTCAGTGGGGGACGTTGTGAAAGAAATTGGAACATTATAGGGCAATGGGGGATATTGAGGCATCAAAGATTTTGGAAGGCAGCATAGTATAATGAGGAGGGGGGATTTATACAGGGATGTAGTTGGGGGAGATATTATAGAAAGGGAATTTTTTGGGGGCATATTTTGGAGAGCAGGATTATGGGGTGATATTTTGTGCAGGAAGCAATTAACAACCCCTTCTCATTCCACTTGTTTCCCCAGACATTATTAAATAAAAGGGGCCAGAATGAGGGACATAATTACTATATGGGGCCAGAATGAGGGACATACATTATTGGTTTATGGAGGCACGTGGGGCATAATTACTGTAGGGGCAAATTAGGGGACATTATTACTGATGAAATATAAGTTAATTTTGAGGATACTGTCTCCAATGGGGGAACAAGAGTCTGACGTGGTGTAGAAATTGGGGAAATAGTGAGGAATGTGTTCTGGGAGTGATCGGCTATAGGTGACTGTTATTTTCTGCAGAGTCGCATCATGGCAGGAAGAAGTGATGGCGGTCAGCGCCGGATGAAGAGAAAAAGCGAAGATGAATAAAGTCAGCTAGAGACATCACTGGTAAGTCAGTCACGGTATTTCTCCCTTGTATGTGGTTGTATTCGGTCACTATGTGGTCTGGTCACGGTGTGGTGGTATTTCTCCCTTGTATGTGGCTGTATTTGTTCACTGGTGGTAATATGTGGTCTGGTCACGGTGTGGTGGTATTTCTCCCTTGTATGTGGCTGTATTTGTTCACTGTTTGGTGGTAATATGTGGTCTGGTAACAGTGTGGTGGTATTTCTTCCTTGTATGTGGCTGTATTTGGTCACTGTTTGGTGGTAATATGTTGTCTAGTCGCGGTGTGGCGGTATTTCCCCCTTGTATATGGTATTATTGGTTTTGGTACAGTGGATTGTGTTGTGTATGGAGGTCACTTTTTCTCTCTATAAGGGGGAGATTTTTTTCCAGTAGAAATTAAATACTTAAACATTTAACCCCTCCCTGTCCTGCCCTGTCCTGTGACTATTACACTGCAGTAAATATGCACTTACAGAGATTCTCCAGTGAAAACAAGTAATCACCTTTATTAAGGCCACGTGCACACACTGAGTATTCAGTGAGTTTTTTTTTACCTCAGTATTTGAAGCCAAAACCAGGAGCAGTAAAATCAGAGAAAAAGTGTGTGAACGTGGCCTAAAGATAAGTGATAACTTATTCATCAGTGGGGTCTGATTGCTGGGACCTGCACCGATCATGCAACTTTTATCCCCCATTACGTCGTGTCCGACTCAACCCCTGATCCATTCATTCCCTCAGTGGCTGTGAGCGCTGCGCTTGTTATTATCTGTCTGCTGTCCACAGAGGATGAATGGAGCTGCGGTCACACATCCCACCCCACAGAGGATGAATGGAGCTGCGGTCACACATCACACCCCACAGAGGATGAATGGAGCTGCTGTCACACACCCCACCCCACAGAGGATGAATGGAGCTGCGGTCACACATCCCACCCCACAGAGGATGAATGGAGCTGCGGTCACACACCCCACCCCACAGAGGATGAATGGAGCTGCGGTCACACATCCCACCCCACAGAGGATGAATGGAGCTGCTGTCACACACCCCACCCCACAGAGGATGAATGGAACTGCGGTCACACATCCCACCCCACAGATGATGAATGGAGCTGCGGTCACACACCCCACCCCACAGAGGATGAATGGAACTGCGGTCACACATCCCACCCCACAGATGATGAATGGAGCTGCGGTCACACACCCCACCCCACAGAGGATGAATGGAGCTGCTGTCACACACCCCACCCCACAGATGATGAATGGAGCTGCTGTCACACATCCCACCCCACAGAGGATGAATGGAGCTGCTGTCACACACCCCACCCCACAGAGGATGAATGGAACTGCGGTCACACATCACACCCCACAGATGATGAATGGAGCTGCGGTCACACACCCCACCCCACAGAGGATGAATGGAGCTGCGGTCACACATCCCACCCCACAGATGATGAATGGAGCTGCGGTCACACACCCCACCCCACAGAGGATGAATGGAGCTGCTGTCACACATCCCACCCCACAGATGATGAATGGAGCTGCGGTCACACACCCCACCCCACAGAGGATGAATGGAGCTGCTGTCACACATCCCACCCCACAGAGGATGAATGGAGCTGCGGTCACACATCCCACCCCACAGATGATGAATGGAGCTGCGGTCACACACCCCACCTGCTGCTGCAAAAAGTTCCCCAATCTTCCGATCGGTGCGGTTTCCACTGGTCTGGTTCCACCGATCAATAAGTTATCACCAACCTACCCTGTGGATCGGTGATAACTTGTTTTCACCAAAGACCCCATTACTGCAAACGACTATAATTGTACATCCCAGTTATGGTGCACAATATAGAGGTGCAGGAGCCGCCTGTGTATACAGTCAAAGCAACACAATAATGGGGATAACGCTAATGGGTGTTTATATTTAGCTGTAGGGTGGGCCCCTGGAGTCAATTCTCCTGGTGGGCCCCAGACAGCCCAGTCCGCCCCTGGTAATAATGTCCCCCATCCTTGCCCCTTTACAGAATGTTTCCAATCTTTTTGCCTTGCTGTAATAATGTTCATTCTTCTCGGCTCTTTCCAGTAATAATGTCCCCCCCATCCTTTGCCCTTTACAGTAGTAATGCTTCCAATTCTGGGCCCTTGCTGTAATAATATCCCCTGTCTTGAGCTCCTTCCAATAGTAATGTCGCCATCCTGGGCCGTTGCTGTTATACTGTCCCCTGTCCTAGTCCCTTGTGTCCCCAACCAAGGCCCTTGCTGAAATGATGTCCTCCAACCTGGACCCTTTCCAGTAATAATGTCCCCAATCACACACTTGCTGTAATAATGTTCCATTTATTAGAATATGACCATTTTGTGGTCATCCTTATGTTGGGGGGGAGGGTAGACTCACAATCTCAGTGGTGTTGGATGGGGTTGAGGTCCGGACTATGTATAGTGCCATGCTCTCCTTCCTCCATGTCTGTATGAGCTTCGTGCTCTGAGCACACTCATGAGGGAAAATAGAAGGTTGTTCCCCAAACTGTTCCCACAAAATTGGAAGCTGCAATTGTCCCCAATGTCTTGAGCCGAAAGTTGAAATTTTCTCTCACTAGAACTAAGAAGCCGCAGTCGCCTCCTGATACTTGGCGATGTACGGCTCGGTATTGTGCTTGGTGATGTACGGCTCGGCATTGTGCTTGGTGATGTACGGCTCGGCATTGTGCTTGGTGATGTACGGCTCGGCATTGTGCTTGGTGATGTACGGCTCAGCATTGTGCTTGGTGATGTATGGCTCGGCATTGTGCTTGGTGATGTATGGCTCGGCATTGTGCTTGGTAATGTACGGCTCGGCATTGTGCTTGGTGATGTACGGCTCGGCATTGTGCTTGGTGATGTATGGCTCAGCATTGTGCTTGGTGATGTACGGCTCGGCATTGTGCTTGGTGATGTATGGCTCAGCATTGTGCTTGGTGATGTATGGCTTGGCATTGTGCTTGGTGATGTACGGCTCGGCATTGTGCTTGGTGATGTATGGCTCGGCATTGTGCTTGGTGATGTACGGCTCAGCATTGTGCTTGGTGATGTATGGCTCAGCATTGTGCTTGGTGATGTATGGCTCGGCATTGTGCTTGGTGATGTACAGCTCGGCATTGTGCTTGGTAATGTACAGCTCGGCATTGTGCTTGGTAATGTACGGCTCAGCATTGTGCTTGGTGATTTACGGCTCGGCATTGTGCTTGGTGATGTACGGCTCGGCATTGTGCTTGGTGATGTACGGCTCAGCATTGTGCATGGTGATGTACGGCTCAGCATTGTGCTTGGTGATGTATGGATGGGGCATTGTGCTTGGTGATGTATGGCTCGGCATTGTGCTTGGTGATGTATGGCTTGGCATTGTGCTTGGTGATGTACGGCTCGGCATTGTGCTTGGTGATGTACGGCTCAGCATTGTGCTTGGTGATGTATGGATGGGGCATTGTGCTTGGTGATGTATGGATGGGGCATTGTGCTTGGTGATGTATGGCTCGGCATTGTGCTTGGTGATGTATGGATGGGGCATTGTGCTTGGTGATGTATGGCTCGGCATTGTGCTTGGTGATGTATGGCTTGGCATTGTGCTTGGTGATGTACGGCTCGGCATTGTGCTTGGTGATGTATGGCTCGGCATTGTGCTTGGTGATGTACGGCTCAGCATTGTGCATGGTGATGAACGGCTCGGCATTGTGCTTGGTGATGTACGGCTCAGCATTGTGCTTGGTGATGTATGGCTCGGCATTGTGCTTGGTGATGTATGGCTCGGCATTGTGCTTGGTGATGTACAGCTCGGCATTGTGCTTGGTAATGTACGGCTCAGCATTGTGCTTGGTGATGTATGGCTCGGCATTGTGCTTGGTGATGTACAGCTCGGCATTGTGCTTGGTAATGTACGGCTCAGCATTGTGCTTGGTGATGTACGGCTCGGCATTGTGCTTGGTGATGTACGGCTCTGCATTGTGCTTGGTGATGTACGGCTCAGCATTGTGCATGGTGATGAACGGCTCGGCATTGTGCTTGGTGGTGTATGGCTCAGCATTGTGCTTGGTGATGAACGGCTCGGCATTGTGCTTGGTGGTGTATGGCTCAGCATTGTGCTTGGTGATGTACGGCTCGGCATTGTGCTTGGTGATGTACGGCTCAGCATTGTGCTTGGTGATGTATGGCTCAGCATTGTGCTTGGTGATGTATGGCTCGGCATTGTGCTTGGTGATGTACGGCTCAGCATTGTGCTTGGTGATGTATGGCTCGGCATTGTGCTTGGTGATGTACAGCTCGGCATTGTGCTTGGTAATGTACGGCTCAGCATTGTGCTTGGTGATGTACGGCTCGGCATTGTGCTTGGTGATGTACAGCTCGGCATTGTGCTTGGTGATGTACGGCTCTGCATTGTGCTTGGTGATGTACGGCTCAGCATTGTGCATGGTGATGAACGGCTCGGCATTGTGCTTGGTGATGTACGGCTCTGCATTGTGCTTGGTGATGTACGGCTCAGCATTGTGCATGGTGATGAACGGCTCGGCATTGTGCTTGGTGATGTACGGCTTCAGCAGTTGCTCGGCATTGTGCTTGGTGATGTACGGCTGCGGCAGTTGCAAGGCTAACAAGATTAGTTTTGTTATACAAAGATACAATGATTATAGATAGATAACAGCTAAATTTCGGGTTTATCAATTGGGAAGAATAGTGATATGGTTTCAGGGCGTGGAGACAGTTTTTTTTACAAGTTGGAGGATCACAGATTGCGATTCATTCTTGTAGGTTACTTGTATATTAAGAAATCTCATGACTTATGAAGCTGAATGTAAAAATCATTTAAATACACTGTAGGTTCGGATATAAATAAAAAAATATTTCTCCAGTTCACTTTTCGGAAAATGCATTAATAGGGGTATAATAATGAGATGAGATCAAAGCACAGTGCGGCTCCATCAGCAACCGACGTACCGCCATAGCCAGCCACTACGGTCTAAAAGACTACAATAAAGAAGTATTGTCAGGGAATCATATTCTGAAAATAGGGTCAAGAAAGTAGATAAAGCTCAAAAGGCAAAGCCAACTGACCATGTGACACATCACAGAATGTTCTAGAAAGAATCAGTGAGAAATGAAAAACAACACAATGACAACAAGATCACAGGATGATAACTGTATCATTCTAGGAAAATCATTGTACATATGAAACAGTATTATAGCAGTTATATTCTTATACATAAGAGCAGTATTATAGTAGTTATATTCTTGTACATAGGGGGTAGTATTACAGTAGTTATATTCTTGTACATAGGGGCAGTATTATAGTAGTTATATTCTTGTACATAGGGGGCAGTATTATAGTAGATATATTCTTGTATATAGGAGCAGTATTATAGTAGTTATATTCTTGTATATAGGGGGCAGTATTATAGTAGTTATATTCTTGTACATAGGGAGCAGTATTACAGTAGTTATATTCTTGTACATAGGGGCAGTATTATAGTAGTTATATTCTTGTACATAGGGGGCAGTATTATAGTAGTTATATTCTTGTACATAGGGGGCAGTATTATAGTAGTTATATTCTTGTATATAGGGGCAGTATTATAGTAGTTATATTCTTGTATATAGGAGCAGTATTATAGTAGTTATATTCTTGTACATAGGGAGCAGTATAGTAGTTATATTCTTGTACATAGGGGGCAGTATTATAGCAGTTATATTCTTGTACATAGGGAGCAGTATTATAGTAGTTATATTCTTGTCTATAGGAGCAGTATTATAGTAGTTATATTCTTGTACATAGGGAGCAGTATTATAGTAGTTATATTCCTGTATATAGGAGCAGTATTATAGTAGTTATATTCTTGTACATATGGGCAGTATTATAGTAGTTATATTCTTGTACATAGCGGCAGAATTATAGTAGTTATATGCTTGTACATAGGGGCAGTATTATAGTAGTTATATCCTTGCACATAGGAGCATTATTATAGTAGTTATATTCTTATACATAGGGGCAGTATTATAGTAGTTACATGCTTGTACATAGGGGCAGTATTATAGTAGTTATATCCTTGCACATAGGAGCATTATTATAGTAGTTATATTCTTATACATAGGGGCAGTATTATAGTAGTTATATGCTTGTACATAGGAGCAGTATTATAGTAGTTATATGCTTGTACATAGGGGCAGTATTATAGTAGATATATTCTTGTACATAGGGGCAGTATTATAGTAGTTATATTCTTGTACATAGGGAGCAGTATTATAGTAGTTATATTCTTGTACATAAGGACAGTATTATAGTAGTTATATTCTTGTACATAGGGGCAGTATTATAGTAGTTATATTCTTGTATATAGGAGCAGTATTATAGTAGTGATATACTTGTACATAGGGGGCAGTATTATAGTAGTTATATGCTTGTACATAGGGGCAGTATTAGAGTAGTTATATTCTTGTACATAGGAGCAGTATTATAGTAGTTATATGCTTGTACATAGGAGCAGTATTATAGTAGATATATTCTTGTACATAGGAGCAGTATTATAGTAGTTATATACCTGTACATAGGGGCAGTATTATAGTGTTTATATTCTTGTACATAGGAACAGTATTATAGTAGATATATTCTTGTACATAGGAGCAGTATTATAGTAGTTATATTCCTGTACATAGGGGCAGTATTATAGTGTTTATATTCTTGTACATAGGATCAGTATTATAGTAGTTATATTCTTGTACATAGGGGCAGTATTATAGTAGTTATATTCTTGTACATAGGAGCAGTATTATAGTAGTTATATTCTTGCACATAGAGGGCAGTATTATAGTAGATATATTCTTGTACATAGGGGCAGTATTATAGTAGTTATATTCTTATACATAGGAGCAGTATTATAGTAGTTATATTCCTGTACATAGGGGCAGTATTATAGTTTATATTCTTGTACATAGGAGCAGTATTATAGTAGTTATATTCTTGTACATAGGAACAGTATTATAGTAGTTATATTCTTGTATATAGGAGCAGTATTATAGTAGTTATATTCTTGTACATAGGGGGCAGTATTATAGTAGTTATATTTTTGTACATATGGGCAGTATTATAGTAGTTATATTCTTCTACATAGATGGCAGTATTATAGTAGTTATATTCTTGTACATAAGGGCAGTATTATAGTAGTTATATTCTTGTACATAGGAGCAGTATTATAGTAGTTATATTCTTGTATATAGGAGCAGTATTATAGTAGTTATATTTTTGTACATATGGGCAGTATTATAGTAGTTATATTCTTCTACATAGATGGCAGTATTATAGTAGTTATATTCTTGTACATAAGGGCAGTATTATAGTAGTTATATTCTTGTACATAGGGGCAGTATAATAGTAGTTATATTCTTGTACATAGGGGGCAGTATTACAGTAGTTATATTCTTGTATATAGGGGCAGTATTACAGTAGTTATGTTCTTGTACATAGGGGGCAGTATTATAGTAGTTATATTCTTGTACATAGATGGCAGTATTATAGTAGTTATATTCTTGTACATAGGGGGCAGTATTACAGTAGTTATATTCTTGTACATAGGGGGCAGTATTATAGTGGTTATATTCTTGTAAATAGGATCAGTATTATAGTTGTTATATTTTTGTACATAAGGGCAGTATTATAGTAGTTATATTCTTGTACATAGGGGGCAGCATTATAGTAGTTATGTTCTTGTACATAAGGGTCAGTATTATAGTAGTTATATTCTTGTACATAGGAACAGTATTATAGTAGTTATATTCTTGTACATAGGAGCAGTATTATAGTAGTTATATTCTTGTACATAGGAGCAGTATTATAGTAGTTATATTCTTGTACATAGGGGGCAGTATTATAGTAATTATATTTTTGTACATATGGGCAGTATTATAGTAGTTATATTCTTCTACATAGATGGCAGTATTATAGTAGATATATTCTTGTATATAGGGGGCAGTATTATAGTAGTTATATTCTTGTACATAGGGGCAGTATTACAGTAGTTATATTCTTGTATATAGGGGGCAGTATTATTGTAGTTATATTCTTGTACATAGGGGCAGTATTATAGTAGTTATATTCTTGTACATAGGGGCAGTATAATAGTAGTTATATTCTTGTACATAGGGGGCAGTATTACAGTAGTTATATTCTTGTATATAGGGGCAGTATTACAGTAGTTATATTCTTGTACATAGGGGGAAGTATTATAGTAGTTATATTCTTGTACATAGGGGGCAGTATTACAGTAGTTATATTCTTGTATATAGGGGCAGTATTACAGTAGTTATATTCTTGTACATAGATGGCAGTATTATAGTAGTTATATTCTTGTACATAGGGGGCATTATTATAGTAGTTATATTCTTGTACATAGGAACAGTATTATAGTAGTTATATTCCTGTACATAGAGGCAGTATTATAGTTTATATTCTTGTACATAGGGGCAGTATTATAGTAGTTATATTCTTGTAAATAGGATCAGTATTATAGTTGCTATATTTTTGTACATAAGGGCAGTATTATAGTAGTTATGTTCTTGTACATAGGAACAGTATTATAGTAGTTATATTCTTGTACATAGGGGCAGTATTATAGTAGTTATATTCTTGTATATAGGAGCAGTATTATAGTAGTTATATTCTTGTACATAGGAACAGTATTATAGTAGTTATATTCCTGTACATAGAGGCAGTATTATAGTTTATATTCTTGTACATAGGGGCAGTATTATAGTAGTTATATTCTTGTATATAGGAGCAGTATTATAGTAGTTATATTCTTGTACATAGGGGCAGTATTATAGTAGTTATATTCTTGTATATAGGAGCAGTATTATAGTAGTTATATTCCTGTACATAGAGGCAGTATTATAGTTTATATTCTTGTACATAGGAGCAGTATTATAGTAGTTATATTCCTGTACATAGAGGCAGTATTATAGTTTATATTCTTGTACATAGGAACAGTATTATAGTAGTTATATTCTTGTACATAGGGACAGTATTATAGTAGTTATATTCTTGTACATAGGGGCAGTATTATAGTAGTTATATTCTTGTATATAGGAGCAGTATTATAGTGGTTATATTCTTGTAAATAGGAGCAGTATTATAGTTGATATATTTTTGTACATAAGGGCAGTATTATAGTAGTTATGTTCTTGTACATAGGGGCAGTATTATAGTAATGTTCTTGTACATAGGGGGCAGCATTATAGTAGATATATTCTTGTACATAGGTACAGTATTATAGTAGTTATATTCTTGTACATAGGGGGCAGTATTATACTAGTTATATTCTTGTACATAGGGGGCAGTATTATAGTAGTTATATTCTTGTACATAGAGGCAGTATAATAGTAGTTATTTTCTTGTATATAGGTGCAGTATTATAGTAGTTATATTCTTATAAATAGGGGCAGTATTATAGTAGTTATATTCTTGTACATAGGGGCAGTATTATAGTAGTTATATTCTTGTACATAGGAGCAGTATTATAGTAGATATATTCTTGTATATAGGGGCAGTATTATAGTAGTTATATTCTTGTACATAGGAGCAGTATTATAGCAGTTATATTCTTGTATATAGGTGCAGTATTATAGCAGTTATATTCTTGTATATATGAGGTAGTATTCTAGTTAGTAGCTTTGTAAGGGACATGTAATCCATCTAATGTGAGTAGCTTTGTGCTGCATTTACTATGAATTTAGTCTTTGTGATTAATATGAGGTAGTTGAGCGTCTTTCTTTCCATATTTTTAGTTATGTAATTTATAATTAGTTAGAGGAGCTCCCGCAGCGTCAGGACAATGGAGCTCAATAAAATAATTATTACATGAAACTTTTAAGTGGCAGGAAACTTGTGGGAAAAAAAACTCAGTAAGAACAAAGAAAACAGAGGGAATCCGATACTGAGACTATTGTGAGGATTTATTCTGGGGTTCATCAATTTTTTTAATGTAATAAGACCCTGAGATTTATATGATAGGGATGAGTGAACCCAAATGGTTTTTGGGGCTCGGGCTCGAACATAAACTTTTATAAAAAAAATCATTGTCTGAGTTCGGTGTTCGGATCATGGGTACTGTTCGTATGTTAATAAAATTTATTGATAGGCTGCAACGCAACCAATCAAGCTTTACTGCTTCTAGAAGATGCATGTATGCTTCTGTCAACAATAATGAAAAAAAAATGAGATGGGTTCCCCCCCTATTTTTGAAAACCAGCCAAGGTACAGCAGGCAGCTGAGGGCTGGTATTAGCAGGCTGGGAAGGTCCATGGTTATTGGGCTCTTCCCAGCCTAAAAATAGCAGCCCAAAGCTGCCCCAGAATTGACGCATCCACTTTTTTCCTGTTTGTTTTTTAACGGTACATTTGGTGCGTTAGTAATGTGGGTATCTTGTATATACCTCTGCATTACTAACCCCTGGCCTTGTTGCTAGCTGTCATTTCACAGCTATCATCAACCCCAAAACTATTTTGAAAGACATTACTGAACTTGAAAGGGTTCAGAGGCGGGCTACTAAAATAATAAATGGACTGGGTGCATTACAATACACGGAAAGGTTATCAAAATTAGGTCTATTTACTCTAGAAAAGAGAAGACTTAGGGGAGACCTAATAAATATGTACAAATATATCAGAGGGCCATATAGAGATCTCTCCCATGATCTGTTTGTACCAAGGACTATGACAAGAACAAGGGGGCATTATTTTCGATTGGAGGAAAGAAAATTCCTACATCAGCATAGAAGAGGGTTCTTCACGGTAGAGCAGTGAGGCTCTGGAACTCTCTTCCTGAGGAAGTGGTGATGGCCACTCACTGAATGAATTTAAGAGCGGAATGGAGGCTTTTCTTGTTAGCAAAAGTATAGAAGGTTATAAATAGCATAATCTTACAGGTAGATAGAAGAGCGACCTAGATTATTAGAGGAATGGGGGGGCTGCAATACCAAGACAGGTTATTAAACTTGGGGTTAGTTAGTTAGGAAAAACAAAGGCTTAGGGGGATCTAATCACAATGTATAAATATATGAGGGGACAGTACAGAGACCTTTCCAAAGATCTCTTTACACCTAGGCCTGCGACTGGAACAGGGGGCATCCGCTAAGTCTTGAGGAAAGAATGTTTAATCATAATCACAGATGAGGATTCTTTACTGTACGAGCAGTGAGACTATGGAGCTCTCTGCCGTATGATGTTGTAATGAGGGATTCACTAGTAAAATTTAAGCAGAGCCTGAACGCATTTCTTGAAAAATATAATATTACCAGTTATGTATATTAGATTTTATGACAGGGTGTTGATCCAGGGAACTAGTCTGATTGCCGTATGTGGAGTCAGGAAGGAATTTTTTCCCCATTGGAGCTTATTTGACACATTGGGGTTTTTTTGCCTTCCTCTGGATCAACATGTTAGGCTACAGGTTGAACTAGATAGACTTAGAGTCTCCATTCAACCTTAAAAACTATGAAACTATGAAACTATTACCCAAATTACTACCGCAGTACGGTAATCGGGAAGAGCTGAGTAAATCACCAGAATTGAAGCATCTAATGGATGCGCCAATTCCAGGGTGGCTGTAGACTGCAATATTTAGGCTAGGAAGAGTCAAAAACCATGGACCTTCCCAGCCTGATAATACCGGCCATCAGCTGTCTACTTTACTTTGGCTGGTTATCAAAATATGGGGGACCCCACACAGTTTTTTTAGTATTATTTATTTTAAATAATTTAAAAAAATTCTGTGGGTTCCCCTCTATTTTGATAACCCGCCAAGGTAAAGCTGACAGCCGAGGGTTTTGGCCCACAGCTGTCTTGTTTACCTGCGCTGGTTATCAGAAATAGGCAGAAGCCCAAATAATGTTGTCTTATTTATTCCTTATGCACATTTGTTTGCAGGGGAATTACCCCCATATTTCTTCCTTTTCAGCCCCCCTAGCCCCCCTAGCCCTTGGTCTGGTTGCTAGCTGTCATTTCACAGCTGCCATCAACAAAAAATATTACCCAAATTGCAACCGCACCATAGCAATCGGGAAGAGCTGAGTAAATCGACTAAATTGAATCATCTAATGGATGCGCCAATTCCAGGGTGGTTGCAAGCTGCTATTTGTAGGCTGGGAAGAGCAAAAAAAAAACATGGACCTTCCCAGCCTGATAATACCAGCCCTCAGCTGTCTACTTTACTTTAGCTGGTTATCAAAACAGGGGGGTCCCACACAGTTTTTTTATTATTTATTTCAATAATTTTAAAAACGGTGCGTGTTCCCCTCTATTTTTGATAACCAGCCAAGGTTAAGCTGACAGCCGAGGGTTGCAGCCTACAGCTGTCTTGTTTACCAGCGCTGGTTATCAAAAATAGGCAGGAGTCCACATAATGTCTTATTTATTACTTATGCTCACTTGTTTGCAGGGCAATTGCCCCAATTTTGCTTCCTTTTACATCTCTCTAGCCCTTACTATGACCATTTTACAACACAGAATTTAGGGTTTCCATTGACTTATATGGGGTCCGGGGTCAAGTCTGTATCCCAAACCCTACTTTTAACTAAAGTGCATCTGAATCCATCAAACCCGAACATCCGTTCATCACTATTGGCTGCCAAAATAACATGAAAAATCCATCATAACCACTCTTTCTCACCAGTTTTATTTTTCCTTAACATTTTTTATTGCTTAATAACACTAATGCAACACATTTCATTTGTGACAAAATCTCTAATGCAATTTTTTGACATGGATAACACCAATACTTCAATACTTCTAAGCTGTGTAGTCTGGAGATGATTCAGTTATAGAATACTACACTTGGCAGATCAATGTATATATATATAGATATAGATATAGATAGAGAGAGACATATATAGATAGATAGATATAAATTTATATATATATATATATAGATATATCTATATCTATATATATATATATATATAGATACATATATATAGATAGATACATATATATATATATATATATATATATATATATATATATAGATGGATATATGTATATATTTATATATATAGATAGGTAGGTAGATAGATAGATATAGATATATATATATATCTATATCTATCTCTATCTATCTATCTATCTATCTATCTATATATATATATATATATATACAGATATATCTATCTCTCTCTATATATATATATATATATATATATATATATATATATATATATATATATATATATATATATATATATATATATATATATATATGTTAAAAAAGCTCATTCACTGCATAATTAGTTTTCTTCACCTTTTTTTCCCCAGATTGCTCAGTCTACATTGACTATTGATTTGAGATAGGAAATCCGAAAAATCAGGAGGAAGCCGAAAAATAAATTTGGACTGATGTATAATTCTGCTATCGACCTGTGATTAAAATGAAGGAACTCTCTGAACTGCTGCTAAAAAAGTAAAATAAAATAAAAATATTATTTAGAAAAAAAATTAATGAAGGCTGACTCCTAGCATTTTGTTTGTGTATTAGTTATATTGTGATGGTACATACTTGTAA
Source organism: Anomaloglossus baeobatrachus (assembly GCF_048569485.1). Classification (NCBI taxonomy): domain Eukaryota; kingdom Metazoa; phylum Chordata; class Amphibia; order Anura; family Aromobatidae; genus Anomaloglossus; species Anomaloglossus baeobatrachus. Next base: position 14,955,369 of record NC_134355.1, on the reverse strand, counting down.
GTGTTGTGAAGCTTTTCTGCACATTTTTCTTTTTTCATTGTGCCACAATTTTTGGAACATATTGAGAAGTTTTTTCTTGGTCCCTTAATTTGCTGATTTACAGGATAAGTCCGTGCGGAGCTTCATACAACCCCTGTGCTCACATATTCAGGAGAAACTCACTATGATCCCTACAGGAAACACTAATTAGCCTTATTAATTAATGTGTTTTATTCTCATGTTTATTTGAGGCCTTTTCAAAGATTTCAAATGTTTCGTTTAATGTCAGGAAGAGTTTGAATTTTTTTTATATATATTTTTATATTTATTTTTTATTTAGATTATATGTATAAATTTGTATTTCAATTTGAATATAATAAGTAGGTTTATTCCCGCCATGCTCTGCATGACTGCGATACATTGTATCACCCGTCTCATCTCATCACTGAGCCGTCGCTCGTCTAGCGGGAAAATTGTTTCCGTTCTACAGGAAACCCAAGGGATGAACTTCAGCTCCTCGTCCAGTACAGAAGAAACAATTAATCAATCTAATTAAAGGCCACTTGAGACAAGAAACATTGCGGGTTTCTTCTTTTTACTGTCTAATACTTTAGATATTCCGGAGCCAATTCTTTGCTTTTTGTATTTCAGTTTTTAGAGCCAAATTCTTCTTCATACCGGTTTAGAAGTTGACAAGAAACATTGACTTTCTTCTTTTACCGGTCTAGAACTGTAAATATTCGGGAGCCAATTTTTCTTAATGACTAAGGTTAGGATTTGGGAACTGTGATATTATGTACAGTTTCAGATAGGGAATGCATTATTTTGGAATATTTTGACATGTCGTTGACTGGTACAGTAATATACTCTATGTGGAGACATGGTCAGTGGGTGCTCTTGTCCGCTGGCCCAGCCACCTTTAGAAAGACCGCATGGACCAGGGTTTATCCCAACTGAATTCCGTACCCATGGGCAGAACACTACTCGGACATCACAGGGTGTGGGAACCACAATAATTAGACTTTATTGGATCCCCAACAGTCAAAACCATGCAGCTCATACAACGTAACAGGCAACAGAGTCTCACCCTTCCGCTGGCTCACTAGGGAGTAGAAGATTTGGGCCTTCGGAGCTTGCAGGGCCACATACACCAAACCAGCAGCACCCTGGTTTTGGCAGGCACCCACCGAGAATAGGATAGTGACAAGCATAGGAAGCTTCACGAGCACAGCAATGTCCATAGCCAGGTAACCGAATCGTCCCCAACCTGGGTTCCTTCCAGCCGAATCCTAGGAACTTTGGCGGTGCTCCTGCACAATGTAATCCAGTTTCAGATTCCCTATCCGATGCTGAAGTGCCTAGGCTGAGTAATGGACTTCCAACCGGGATGAATGCCTCTAGATTGGAGCCATGTAGCAAAAGAACAACCTGGAGACCCCAACAGTCTCTTTTTATATGTCCCGGGCACTCATTCCAGGGAATGTGGCCTCACTGGTTTGGTGGAGTAAGGCTGTGCTCTGTTTGGATGGTAATTCTCTTCTGAGTGAGGTAGACAGAGAGGCTGGGGGAAGCTACATTAATTTAGCAATCCATATTCTCAGACAATGGGAGGCACCAATAGTCCTGGGGAAAACAATGACTCAACAAACATGAGTTAACACACAAAAGGGACTCTTGTCTGGCCAAATTAAGACTATTAACCCCTGACAGACATTTTACAGGGCCGTGTCTTCACAATATACATACCAATTTTTTGGTTACATCACCTGCCTGTCCACTTTAAACCAGCTGGGGTTGTTGTGGTTTTTCCTGTTTTATGTCACTCATGAGACCCATTGGGTTATATTTTTCCTGTGATTTTAGTCTTTTGTAGAATAAAGTTTAACATTTTAGGAGTAGACTTTTCCTCTGTGATTTCATTTGTCCTTTGGTTACACCGATTCACTTTTTTTTTCGGTGATTGTTTTGGCTTATAAGTAATGGACAACCCCATTAAAGAGCACCGTCCTGGGAGACCTCGCAGTGTTACACCCGTCTTATCACGGCATTCAGAGGTTTTGGAATATTTTCGGTGAATAAATTCACAATGTATCAATTTAGTTTTCACATTTGGTGAATCTGGTGAATTTAAATTGTAAAATATTCGCTCATCTTCAGTTTTCAGGCGTTATCAAATGATGATTGAGTAGAACATCGCAACCCTCAGTTTGCAATAGAAAAGATAGTTGTTGCTTTTTTAAAGATCAGCAATTATAAATATACGAAGAAGACAAAAGTTTCAGTCTCTCCCGAAGGCTCAAAACATCTCCATGCTCTCTTGTGTTGGTGTCTCCATGAGACCATAGAAACAAAGTAAGAATTAGGAAGGGAGCGAGGTCCGGGAAGGGCTGTAGTATTGTCCGTCTCCGGGATCACAAGAGCTAAGAGTGCAGTTCTGCACCGGCTGATGGAATAACATTGGTCCGAGTGCGATCCCTTCTATCGGATTGCACTCCTCCGATTTATATGCCCATGTCAGCGAGACCTTATACTGATTTCCCAATGATCAAAAATATCCTTATAAATTATAAGGATGTATCTCACAGTTTGAAATCCTGCCCCGGGGCATCAGTAGAGCGCTTCTAGTGCCGGCATGAACCATTCCCAATAACCAGACGATCATTCTATTGATATTTGCCAGTTATGGAAAACCGCAAAAAACTTCAATATTACACAAAGAAATTATTTTTGGATGATGTCAACTGCTCGGTTAAGTACCAGCACACTCGCTCATCACCATTGATTGTTAGTGGAAAACCCCTTTAAGAATCTATGAAAATTAATTCCCTCCATAAAGGGAGTATCCAGGACTTGGCTCGTTGATGACCTATGCTTAGCATAGCTCTTCAATATCAGATTGGTGGATGAGAATCCCCCTCTCGGTTTTCAATAAACGAATCTTGATTTTAGGTCTGGAGTGATTTCTGCTTTTTACCCCTACCGTGATCAGTGGCTCAGAAGATTTCTTTTGACAACACATTGACTACATCATTGTATCAATTTTGTCTTAATGCCTTTGTTTCTAGGATTCCATGAGTCCAGGAATCAGAATTATGGGGAATCTAGGATCTGTGCTTTCCTTAACCAAGAATCAACAAAAACATTAGTGCATGCCCTCATCATCTCCCGCCTCGACTACTGCAACCTCCTGCTCTGTGGCCTCCCTTCCAACACTCTTGCACCTCTCCAATCTATCCTAAACTCTGAAGCCCGCTTAATCCACCTCTCCCCTCACTATTCCCCAGCCTTTCCTCTCTGCCAATCCCTTCACTGGCTTCCCATCGCCCAACGACTCCAGTTCAAAACACTAACCATGACATACAAAGCCATCCACAACCTGTCTCCTCCATACATCTGTGACCTAGTCTCCCGGTACCTACCTGCACGCAACCTCAGATCCTCACAAGATCTCCTTCTCTGCTCCTCTCTTATCTCCTCTTCCCACAATCGCGTACAAGACTTCTCCCGTGCATCCCCCATACTCTGGAACGCTCTAACCCAGCATATCAGACTCTCTCCTACCTTGGAAAGCTTCAAGAGGAACCTCAAGACCCACCTCTTCCAACAAGCCTACAACCTACAATAACCCTCAGTCCAGTACACCACTGCGCAACCAGCTCTGTCCTCACCAATTGTACCATCACCCATTCCCTGTAGACTGTGAGCCCTCGCGGGCAGGGTCCTCTCTCCTCCTGTAGACTGTGAGCCCTCGCGGGCAGGGTCCTCTCTCCTCCAGTAGACTGTGAGCCCTCGCGGGCAGGGTCCTCTCTCCTCCTGTAGACTGTGAGCCCTCGCGGGCAGGGTCCTCTCTCCTCCTGTAGACTGTGAGCCCTCGCGGGCAGGGTCCTCTCTCCTCCTGTAGACTGTGAGCCCTCGCGGGCAGGGTCCTCGCTCCTCCTGTAGACTGTGAGCCTTCGCGGGCAGGGTCCTCTCTCCTCCTGTAGACTGTGAGCCCTCGAGGGCAGGGTCCTCTCTCCTCCTGTAGACTGTGGGCCCTCGTGGGCAGGGTCCTCGCTCCTCCTGTAGACTGTGAGCCTTCGCGGGCAGGGTCCTCTCTCCTCCTGTAGACTGTGAGCCCTCGAGGGCAGGGTCCTCTCTCCTCCTGTAGACTGTGGGCCCTCTCGGGCAGGGTCCTCGCTCCTCCTATACCAGTCTGTTTTGTACAGTTAATGATTGTTGTACGTATACCCTCTTTCACTTATAAAGCGCCATGAAATAAATGGCACTATAATAAATAATGATAATAATCACTCATGGTCGTTGAGTCCCCATCAGGTCAGGATATTGGATGTTCCAGATTTTTTAATAGAACCAGTTCCTTTGACCAAAGACGACGTTCTCTGTAGACCTGACAAGAGCTCAGTTTTCAGAGTCAGTTGTGGTTGGCTCTTGTAGCTCGCAGTGGTGGTGATTAGCAGTAGGCACTGACCCTCAAGACATAGGTAAAAGAACTGTGCCACTCATTAAAAATTGCATTTCAAGTGTAAATATTGATTGATAAGTCTTGTAAAAGCAACAGCGGCCAATGCCTCAGTCCATTCTAGACTGTTTAGCAGCCAGTTTGAAGACTTAGGTGCACACCATTAGAACACAAACCATGGCCAAGGTCTGGGATACACTAAAATGTTGGCCATCCTAGTTTGAATTAGGACCTCGCTGACCATAATCTACAGAAGAGAGTGAGGATCCCGCTGACCATAAGAGCTTACATTCTACAGAAGGGAGAGGACCCCAATGATCACAAGAGCTTACACTGTACAGAAGAGAGTGAGGATCCCGCTGATCATAAGAGGCTGCACTCTACAGAAGAGTGAGGAGAGAGAGAGGACCCCACTGATCATAAGAGCTTACAATCTACAGAAGGGAGAGGACCCAACTGACCATAAGAGCTTACACTCTACAGGAGAGAGAGAACCCCACTGATCATAAGAGCTTACACTCTACAGGAGAGAGAGGACACCGCTGACCATAAGAGCTTACACTCTAGAGGAGGGAGAGAGGACCCCACTGACCATAAAAGCTTACACTCTACAGGAGAGAGAGAACCCCACTGAGCATAAGAGCTTACACTCTACAGGAGAGAGAGGACCCCACTGACCATAAGAGCTTACACTCTACAGGAGAGAGAGGACCCCACTGACCATAAGAGCTTACACTCTACAGGAGAGAGAGGACCCTGCTGACCATAAGAGCTTATGCTCTACAGAAGAGAGAGGACCCCACTGACCATAAGAGCCTACACTCTACAGAAGAGAGTGAGGACCCCGCTGACCATAAGAGCTTACACGCTACTGGTTAGAGAGGACCCTGCTGACCAAAAAAGCTTACACTCTACAGGAGAGATAGACTTACCCAGTGGAGATAGAAAATAACTGCTGTACAAACTGAGAACCCCTGATCTGTGATGGCCCTGGTACTGACCACCACTGCAGAAGGTGTGATAATCCACTAGATGTCATAGCTGCGGGGCATTATGGGGTGGTTGCACTGCCATGCACAATGATGTTAACTTACTTCTCAGACATGCAGGAAATGATGTCTTGCAGGTACAGTGTTTCCCCGAAAATAAGACTCGGTCATATTATTTTGTGCCCGAAAAAAATGCACTAGGGCTTATTTTCGGGAGGGTAGAGCTTATTTTTTGGAGAAACACAGGTAGTGGGTAAGTTTACCCCCCAATAAAGGAACACACTCCCTAGGAGAAGCAAATTTACCAGACCCCAGACATCTGCATCACTCCCAGGTCCTCCTACGATCCACAGTGGGCGCTCCCAGCAGGTGTTCCACAGTGGTCCTCCCCTACTTCTGGCCGGTATCCCTCCGCTCACAGACATACATCTGATCTCAGTAACACCACACGCACACATTCGATAGCAGTAACATAACACACACAACCTGTGATACCATTCCAGCCACAGGAGTTCTGGGATGCTGTGGAACACGAGGACCTGCGGTGGAACGCATTGAGGATCTGCGGTGGAACGCATCGAGGACCTGTGGTGGAACGCATCGAGGACCTGCGGTGGAACGCATTGAGGATCTGCGGTGGAACGCATTGAGGATCTGCGGTGGAACGCATTGAGGATCTACGGTGGAACGCATTGAGGACCTGCGGTGGAACGCATCGAGGACCTGCGGTGGAATGTATTGAGAACTTCTGGTGGATCGAATCAAGGACCTGCGGTGGAACGCATGGACGACCTGCAGTGGAACGCATGGACGACCTGCAGTGGAATGCATGGAGGACCTGCGGTGGAACGCATCGAAGACGTCCGGTGGAACGCATCGAGGATTTGTGTTGGAACACATCAAGGGCCTGCAATGGAACGCATCAAGGGTCTGCTCCTAATGCGTTCCATTGCAGGTCCTTGATGCATTCCACCACAGGTCCTTGATGCGTTCCATCGCAGGTCCTTGATGTGTTCCACCACAGGTCCTCACATTTCACAGCATCCCGTGTACGAGATGGAAGCAGTATGGTATCATAGTGTGTGTGTGATGTTACTGTGATCGGATGTGTATATGAGAGCAGAGGGAACCTGGACCTGACAGCAACGCAGATTACTGTGGGATAACCCCCCCACCATCGGCACTCGCCAGCTGCAGCTGTTCGGGGGTTGGTGAGTGCGATTGTGGAGTCAGTCTTCTCTATTTTGAGGATGTCTGCTTTCTATAATGAAGTGTCCTGCGGTATTCTTTTACTTTTTTAGCTGCACGGACACTTCATTACTGAACCACAACTAGGGCTTATTTTTGGGGGAGGACCTATATTTAAGCCTTACTCCGACAACGCCAAAAATTCCTGCCAGCGCTTATTTATAGGGGAAACACTGTCATTGTTTTGCAAACTATAAATCATTTCTCAAAGTCTCCAAATTTGTGAAAAACTGCAAATATCATGAAATTTGATTTGACATTAATTATTTGGGGTTTGATCCTGTCACCCCGACCGCAGACTTACTGGCCCTCTCATCTTTTAATGACAAGATTGTATCAATGTGTAAAAGGGATGTGCGTTTAAAGGGATGTGCCTTGTTTAATAAGATGGATCAATTAATTGCTTTTCTCCTTCTGTTCTAGGTAGAAGGAAGATGTGTGCTGTCTGCGAACTAGAGGAAAGAAAAATGCAATGCACAATGTAAGCATATTCTTGTACATAGGGGCAGTATTATAGTAGTTATATTCTTGTACATAGGGGCAGTATTATAGTAGTTATATTCTTGTACATAGGGGCAGTATTATAGCAGTTATATTCTTGTACATAGGGGGCAGTATTATAGTAGTTATATTCTTGTACATAGGGGCAGTATTATAGTAGTTATATTCTTGTACATAGGGGGCAGTATTATAGTGGTTAAATTCTTGTACATAGGACCAGTATTATAGTATTTATATTCTTGTACATAGGGGCAGTATTATAGTAGTAATATTATTGTACATAGGAGCAGTATTATAGTAGTTATATTCTTGTACCTAGGGACAGTATTATAGTAGTTATATTCTTGTATATAGGGGGCAGTATTATAGTAGTTATATTCTTGTATATAGGGGGCAGTATTATAGTAGTTATATTCTTGTACATAGGAGCAGTATTATAGTAGTTATATTCTTGTACATAGGGGGCAGTATTATAGTAGTTATATTCTTGTACATAGGGCCAGTATTATAGTAGTTATATTCTTGTACATAGGGGCAGTATTATAGTAGGTATATTCTTGTACATAGAGGCAGTATTATAGTAGTTATATTCTTGTACATAGGGGCAGTATTATAGTAGTTATATTCTTGTACATAGGGGCAGTATTATAGTAGTTATATTCTTGTACATAGGGGGCAGCATTATAGTAGTTATATTCTTGTACATAGGAGCAGTATTATAGTAGTTATATTCTTGTACATAGGGGCAGTATTATAGTAGCTATATTCTTGTATATAGGGCGCAGTATTATAGTAGTTATATTCTTGTACATAGCGGGCAGCATTACAGTAGTTATATTCTTGTACATAGGAACAGTATTATAGTAGTTATATTCTTGTACATAGGGCGCAGTATTATAGTAGTTATATTCTTGTACATAGGGGGCAGCATTATAGTAGTTATATTCTTGTACAAAGGGGCAGTATTATAGTAGTTATATTCTTGTACATAGGGAGCAGTATTATAGTAGTTATATTCTTGTACATAGGAACAGTATTATAGTAGTTATATTCTTGTACATAGGAGCAGCATTATAGTAGTTATATTCTTGTACATAGGGGGCAGTATTATAGTAGTTATATTCTTGTTCATAGGGGCAGTATTATAGTAGTTATATTCTTGTACATAGGGGCAGTATTATAGTAGTTATATTCTTGTACATAGGGGGCAGCATTATAGTAGTTATATTCTTGTACATAGGGGCAGTATTATAGTAGTTATATTCTTGTACATAGGGGGCAGCATTATAGTAGTTATATTCTTGTACATAGGGGCAGTATTATAGTAGTTATATTCTTGTACATAGGGGCAGTATTATAGTAGTTATATTCTTGTACATAGGGGGCAGCATTATAGTAGTTATATTCTTGTACATAGGAGCAGTATTATAGTAGTTATATTCTTGTACATAGGGGCAGTATTATAGTAGCTATATTCTTGTATATAGGGCGCAGTATTATAGTAGTTATATTCTTGTACATAGCGGGCAGCATTACAGTAGTTATATTCTTGTACATAGGAACAGTATTATAGTAGTTATATTCTTGTACATAGGGCGCAGTATTATAGTAGTTATATTCTTGTACATAGGGGGCAGCATTATAGTAGTTATATTCTTGTACAAAGGGGCAGTATTATAGTAGTTATATTCTTGTACATAGGGAGCAGTATTATAGTAGTTATATTCTTGTACATAGGAACAGTATTATAGTAGTTATATTCTTGTACATAGGAGCAGCATTATAGTAGTTATATTCTTGTACATAGGGGGCAGTATTATAGTAGTTATATTCTTGTTCATAGGGGCAGTATTATAGTAGTTATATTCTTGTACATAGGGGCAGTATTATAGTAGTTATATTCTTGTACATAGGGGGCAGCATTATAGTAGTTATATTCTTGTACATAGGGGCAGTATTATAGTAGTTATATTCTTGTACATAGGGGGCAGCATTATAGTAGTTATATTCTTGTACATAGGAGCAGTATTATAGTAGTTATATTCTTGTACATAGGGGCAGTATTATAGTAGTAATATTATTGTACATAGGGGCAGTATTATAGTAGTTATATTCTTGTACATAGGGTCAGTATTATAGTAGCTATATTCTTGTATATAGGGCGCAGTATTATAGTAGTTATATTCTTGTACATAGCGGGCAGCATTACAGTAGTTATATTCTTGTACATAGGAACAGTATTATAGTAGTTATATTCTTGTACATAGGGCGCAGTATTATAGTAGTTATTTTCTTGTACATAGGGGGCAGCATTATAGTAGTTATATTCTTGTACAAAGGGGCAGTATTATAGTAGTTATATTCTTGTACATAGGGAGCAGTATTATAGTAGTTATATTCTTGTACATAGGAACAGTATTATAGTAGTTATATTCTTGTACATAGGGGGCAGTATTATAGTAGTTATATTCTTGTACATAGGGGGCAGCATTATAGTAGTTATATTCTTGTACATAGGAACAGTATTATAGTAGTTATATTCTTGTACATAGGAGCAGCATTATAGTAGTTATATTATTGTACATAGGGGCAGTATTATAGTAGTTATATTCTTGTACATAGGGTCAGTATTATAGTAGCTATATTCTTGTATATAGGGCGCAGTATTATAGTAGTTATATTCTTGTACATAGCGGGCAGCATTACAGTAGTTATATTCTTGTACATAGGAACAGTATTATAGTAGTTATATTCTTGTACATAGGGCGCAGTATTATAGTAGTTATTTTCTTGTACATAGGGGGCAGCATTATAGTAGTTATATTCTTGTACAAAGGGGCAGTATTATAGTAGTTATATTCTTGTACATAGGGAGCAGTATTATAGTAGTTATATTCTTGTACATAGGAACAGTATTATAGTAGTTATATTCTTGTACATAGGGGGCAGTATTATAGTAGTTATATTCTTGTACATAGGGGGCAGCATTATAGTAGTTATATTCTTGTACATAGGAACAGTATTATAGTAGTTATATTCTTGTACATAGGAGCAGCATTATAGTAGTTATATTCTTGTACATAGGGGGCAGTATTATAGTAGTTATATTCTTGTACATAGGGGGCAGCATTATAGTAGTTATATTCTTGTACATAGGGGGCAGTATTATTGTAGTTATATTCTTGTACATAGGGAGCAGTATTATAGTAGTTATATTCTTGTACATAGGGGGCAGCATTATAGTAGTTATATTCTTGTACATAGGAACAGTATTATAGTAGTTATATTCTTGTACATAGGAGCAGCATTATAGTAGTTATATTCTTGTACATAGGGGGCAGTATTATAGTAGTTATATTCTTGTACATAGGGGGCAGCATTATAGTAGTTATATTCTTGTACATAGGAGCAGCATTATAGTAGTTATATTCTTGTACATAGGGCGCAGTATTATAGTAGTTATATTCTTGTACATAGGGGCAGTATTATAGTAGTTATATTCTTGTACATAGGGGCAGTATTATAGTAGTAATATTATTGTACATAGGGGGCAGTATTATAGTAATTATATTCTTGTACATAGGGGCAGTATTATAGTAGTAATATTATTGTACATAGGGGCAGTATTATAGTAGTTATATTCTTGTACATAGGGGCAGTATTATAGTAGTAATATTATTGTACATAGGGGCAGTATTATAGTAGTTATATTCTTGTACATAGGGTCAGTATTATAGTAGCTATATTCTTGTATATAGGGCGCAGTATTATAGTAGTTATATTCTTGTACATAGGGGGCAGCATTATAGTAGTTATGTTCTTGTACATAGGGGCAGTATTATAGTAGTTATATTCTTGTACATAGGAACAGTATTATAGTAGTTATATTCTTGTACATAGGAGCAGCATTATAGTAGTTATATTCTTGTACATAGGCCGCAGTATTATAGTAGTTATATTCTTGTACATAGGAGGCAGCATTATAGTAGTTATATTCTTGTACATAGGAACAGTATTATAGTAGTTATATTCTTGTACATAGGAGCAGCATTATAGCAGTTATATTCTTGTACATAGGGCGCTGTATTATAGTAGTTATATTCTTGTACATAGGGGGCAGTATTATAGTAGTTATATTCTTGTACATAGGGGCAGTATTATAGTAGTTATATTCTTGTATATAGGAGCAGTATTATAGTAGTTATATTCTTGTACATAGGGGCAGTATTATAGCAGTTATATTCTTGTATATAGGGGCAGTATTATAGTAGTTATATTCTTGTACATAGGGAGCAGTATTATAGTAGTTATATTCTTGTACATAGGAACAGTATTATAGTAGTTATATTCTTGTACATAGGGGCAGTATTATAGCAGTTATATTCTTGTATATAGGGGGCAGTATTATAGTAGTTATATTCTTGTACATAGGGAGCAGTATTATAGTAGTTATATTCTTGTACATAGGGGCAGTATTATAGCAGTTATATTCTTGTATATAGGGGCAGTATTATAGTAGTTATATTCTTGTACATAGGGGGCAGTATTATAGTAGTTATATTCTTGTACATAGGAACAGTATTATAGTAGTTATATTCTTGTACATAGGAGCAGTATTATACTAGTTATATTCTTGTACATAAGGGGCTGTATTATAGCAGTTATATTCTTGTAGAATTTCTGAATTAAGATAATCATGTACAACAAATTGTGACATTTCTTAGTATAAGGGAACAATGTAGTGAAACTTTTGCAGTAATTACCGCCATGTTCTGCTCACATTTTGTACTGATATAATGAATTCATTAGTGAGACGTTTGTGTTGCTTTTTCTTCCATTGTTCGGTTCTTTTTGAATTATAAAACGTATTAAAGTGTAAACCCTGCCGGCTGCTTCCGCCTTCATCCTGATGTCAGATCGTGCGCGTTGTTTAGAAATCCTCAGTATTATCTTTTGTTCACAAAATCAATGTGAAATGAAGAGTCAAAACAGCGGCGGGTCGATGGTCGTCCAGGGCTGATTCTCTATATATTGTTCACGATGCGGCTGTTCCGCTGCCTCCTCCTACAACCGCTATTACAATATTGATCCGCACCTTGTTGGGTTTGTTTCTGATAGGAGAGAGCGCGCGTCCTCTTTAATGTTTGGGCCCCAAATAATCGAGAATTGGATTCATATTGTGTCTTGTCTTATAATTATGGAGGTGATGACGCCCGGCGAGGTGTGAACGGAACCGTCCATAACCTCAGATTAACAAAACAGAAAGACAATTACATTTATCCCAATTATATTTACAAATAGCAAATGTGCGCAACTTTTAGAAATTTTACAAATTTTGATTTTTTTACAAAATCAATTACAACTCGTTTTCTGCCAGATTTTGTGAGTCAGTTCTTATGGTTCAAAGGGAAATATGAGATTTCATCCCCATTAGACATAATTTATGCACATTGCATAGTGATATTTGAATATGCATCATATAGCATTATTTGCTAGTGGTATTCCTATCTGCACCATATGGCAGCTTTATTAGTCCTGTGTTACTGCATTAATTCTTTGTATACATTAATATGATATAATTACGCATTAGGGCATCTATAATGTCATGTAAAACTCTTGAAGGTTCCTTACCCCCCTCTTTGACATCAGCCCCAGATCGTCATGACGATTATCTGATCGGCATGAAAGTTTAGGTATTTATGACTTTGGGTGATGGTAGAGCTGCAGCCAAAGGATGCATAGAAAAGACATTGTTCTGTTGGAGGGAAAAACTTCTAAAACAGTTTTTAAGCACTACGTTAATGCTAGAAAAATTAAAAGCATATTGCCAGAATCCCTGTGTCGTGCTGAACCCAGCGCACCGTTTAGCTTCACTGGAAGATCGCTGGTAGCGCAACAAATGAGTATTGGCCAGTAAAATCATGCTAGATGCGTTGTTTGGTATCTATGTAAATGTAAAATCGAGATATAAAATATTACGCTACTATCTTTCACCTGTGTGGCCCAGGGGCAAAGGTATGTGAAAAGCTAGAATTAAAGAACTTTGTGACAATCTCGGCACAGACCCCAAGAGACTGTAAAATGAGGTCACAGAGAGGGGGGGGTCACCTGAGGGCTTAAGAGCGACTAGCTCCTTGATGAGGGGAGTCAGTATTGGAAGGCATCAATAAGTGGTGACGCTGGCCGATTCTACCATCTTCTTTTCTTCTCTTGGAGCCCCTCCCTCCCTAAATTCGGACGTCACATCTATGGCACGAGTTTAGTAAGTTTCACGTTTATACCTTTTATTTTTATGTAACTGTCTATACTGTATTTGTATTGTTCCCTTTTGTAAACTCTTGTATATTTTTTAAACACTGCCTATTTTCGGATTAAATATATATATATATATATATATATATATATATATAAAAAAGTAGTTTCTTTTCTCATGCTTTATATACAAATCCAAAAACCCGAAGGGCCTTATGCTATCTGTAACGGGCGCCCGGACTGCCTGTAAAATGTCCAGTGGTGGCAGCATAATTGTTAATGCATAGAATTATTGGAATGCTATTATTAAGGGTACCGAGGTATACGGTATATATATTCCATTAGCAGGAATCGGTGATATATACATTTACCCTTGCTGCGAGACCTCCAATATTTGGCAGTATTAGCTCAGCAGCCGTATTCTGTTCATTGTCCTGCAGTACCAAAAGTGGCCTGCCGGCAAGAGGGGCACTAGAGAGTAGTCGTGTTTGTGACAAATCAGCGAACAGCTGCGGGATAGATATCTGAGTAACCCCCCCGGCTGTTCATGACATATAATATAGTGTTTACAGTGTTACAGTGTATGGCAGAACTATTTATGTGCAGATGGTAGTGGTGTTTCTTCCTGCACCATATATTTATTTATTAGTACTGTATGACTTCATTATTTCTTTGTGCAGTATATGATACAATTTCACATTAGGACACCATTTATAAGGATAATATAGTGATATTTATGTTTACACTGTATGGCAGCACTATTTATGTGCAGATGGTAGTGGTATTCCCATCTGCACCATATAGTGGCTTTATTTATTAGTACTGAATTACATTATTATTTCATTGTATAAAATAATATGAGATGGTATTGGTATTTCAATCTGCACCATATAGCGGCTTTATTTATTAGTACTGTATTACATCATTATTTCATTGTATATGTGAATATGATAGCATTACTCATTAGGGCATGTTTTATAAGTATAAAATAGTGATATTAGTGTGTACAGTTTATGGCAGCACTATTTATGTACGGCTGGTATTGGTATTTCTATCTCCATCATACAGTCATATGAAAAAGTTTGGGCACCCTTATTAATGTTAACCTTTTTTCTTTATAACAATTTGGGTTTTTGCTATTTTAGTTTCATATATCTAATAACTGATGGACTGAGTAATATTTCTGGATTGAAATGAGGTTTATTGTACTAACAGAAAATGTGCAATCCGCATTTAAACTAAATTTGACCGGAGCAAAAGTATGGGCACCCTTATCAATTTCTTGATTTGAACACTCCTAACTACTTTTTACTGACTTACTAAAGCACTAAATTGGTTTTGTAACCTCATTGAGCTTTGAGCTTCATAGGCAGGTGCATCCAATCATGAGAAAAGGTATTTAAGGTGGCCACTTGCAAGTTGTTCTCCTATTTGAATCTCCTATGAAGAGTGGCATCATGGGCTCCTCAAAACAACTCTCAAATGATCTGAAAACAAAGATTATTCAGCATAGTTGTTCAGGGGAAGGAAACAAAAAGTTGTCTCAGAGATTTAAACTGTCAGTTTCCACTGTGAGGAACATAGTAAGGAAATGGAAGAACACAGGTACAGTTCTTGTTAAGCCCAGAAGTGGCAGGCCAAGAAAAATATTAGAAAGGCAGAGAAGAAGAATGGGGAGAATAGTCAAGGACAATCCACAGACCACCTCCAAACACCTGCAGCATCATCTTGCTGCAGATGGTGTCACTGTGCATCGGTCAACAATACAGCGCACGTTGCACAAGGAGAAGCTGTATGGGAGAGTGATGCGAAAGAAGCCGTTTCTGCAAGCACGCCACAAACAGAGTCGCCTGAGGTATGCAAAAGCACATTTGGACAAGCCAGTTACATTTTGGAAGAAGGTCCTGTGGACTGATGAAACAAAGATTGAGTTGTTTGGTCATATAAAAAGGCGTTATGCATGGAGGCAAAAAAACGCGGCATTCCAAGAAAAGCACTTGCTACCCACAGTAAAATATGGTGGAGGTTCCATCATGCTTTGGGGCTGTGTGGCCAATGCCGACATACACACACACACACACACACACACATACATGCACACATTCAGCTTTATATATTAGATATGCTCGGTTTTGATGGTATTGACTCTCAGGTACACCTATGTACATTATACTATTTGCAGAAAGTCTGAACTGTGTGATAAATTCCCCCTTTGATTTCGCCGTGTCTCCGGGCCGTTATGCAGGATAATCCGGTGAATACTTTTTACATTCGTGGTGTATGCAGCACTTTGGATAATGATATAACAATCAATGCACACAGCGTGAATGTGCAAAAGAGAGAAAAGATAAATCTACTCAAATATTGATTCTAACAGATCGATCTTTTCCTTTTATTTTACAAAAATATTTTGACTACATTCTGACATTTATACTGAACTTCTCCAGACAGTGAGTAAATAATGATTAGAAGTAGAGTTCCGGCAGCGTCTTGTGCCGGAGCGGCGGCCGGCGGTGGCACCATGTCATTTACTCACCGCTCCCGGTAGAGCTGGAAGCGGAGGCAGCGGGCCCATCACCCTCCAGGTACTGCCGGCGGGGACGATAGATTTCCACCGCGAGATCCTGAACAAAGCCGCTCCCTCCGCAAGATTCCACTGGATGGAAGATTCTCTTACTAACTCGTTTCTTCAGCCGGTAAAATATTTAATAAAGAACAAACATCCGGCCGCGAGAGGGATTAATTACAGGCAGCAATTAGTCTGCGATGGAACAATTACTGCCAGTGATTTGTGTCTCCAGAATCTGTGAAATCCTCCGAACAGAGATTTATCACAGATCAAAGATGGAAAACAAAGGTCTTCAAGAAAAGGTGGACATTCGGGTTATTTTGCAAATTTTTGCTAAACATGAGAAGAACAGGACAAGTCAGAATCATCCGGGTGATGGCCCCAGGATACAATGTGTTAAATATTATTTTTATTACTAGGCCTTGTGCACACACTGCAGTTTTTGATGCTTTTTTTATGCTTTTTCCCAAAATCTGCACGAAAATCTGAATGCTTCTCCTGAAGCCAGCAACGTCTAGGAGATTTCTGAAGACCTGTGTCAACATTGCTTTTTTTTGTTGCAGATTTGGTGCAGGTTTTGATTTTTTAAATTTTGAATTTTGAATTTCAGGGTTCAAAAAGTCGTCTTATACGCCGAAAAATACGGTACATCACAGGAAGTAGAGTGGCAGCCATCTTGGGAGGAGTTGTGAGTTGGCAGTTACTGAACGGAGAGAGAGAGAGAAAGAGAGAGAGGACGTGCAGGACAAAGAGTCAATCATATCGGGACATAGACGTTTATCACCTTGACCAGAGCTGTGCAGAAGCCACAGTTAGCAGCAGTATGGCTCCTCTGTTGGAGAGGCCTCTCACCCGTCTGTGTACTTCAGACGTATTGTCCAGCACAGACCCGGGTCGATAAGATAACAAAGGCCCAGTGCGCCATCGCAGTCAGTAACCGTGCATGCACCTCACAGCAGCTTGGCGCCAGAATATTTGACACTAAGGCAGGGCCTGTAGTCAGGTTGCCATAGTTACTGTGTTAGGCCGCAGTTACTGCCACCACCACCATTTGGGATCACCGTTTCCATGACTACATCATCTAATTCTTCACCATTGAGGCTTCTGTGTGGACCACAACAACCTCACTTACACCGGGCCTATCACAGACTTTAGGCCATATATGAGCTCATCCAGGAGAAAGCTTGTGCTGAACAATATAAGTACAAGTTATTTGTTTAGGTTATTACACACTCTTTCTGGCTAAGCAACCGTTGCATATTATAATTTGTTCGGTCATTCCAGGAGACACTGAGGAAGGACCCTCCATCAAACTTCACTGTACTTATATTGGGCTGGGGAATATTTAGTTGAGATTAAGGCGGGCTTTGCACGCTGCGACATCGGTAACAATGTGTTACCGATGCTGCAGCGATAGTCCCGCCCCCGTCGCACGTGCGATATCTTGTGAAAGCTGCCGTAGCGATTATTATCGCTACGGCAGCTTCACACGCACATATGTCGCGGGCGGGGAGGAGGGTGTCAGCACACCGCGCTCACCCCTTCTGCTCGGGTCCGGCAGCTGCTCACTGGTGGCTCGAGCGGTGGGCCGGATCCCGGGGTGTCTCGAGCGACACTCCTCGCCCGTGAGTGAAAGGGGATGTTTGTTGGATGTGGGGATTGTTATAGTTCGTGACGCCACCCACGGTTGTGGTGATGGCACCACCGCTGCTCAGTGTGGGGGTCCCGGGGATGGTGATGCGGAGCAGCCAGGTGTTGTGTTGCCCCTCCGTGGGTAGGGGTTGGTGATCCCGGGGCCCGGTGATGAGATGTGGAGTGTAGGGCCTGGAGGGCGCAGGGACGCGGGGGCAGCGCTGTGCCTTGCGGCACTATGGTACTCACTCAGCCTGACACACGGACACAGTCTGTACGGTAAACCAACGGCTGGTAGGACGGTCCCACAGACGGCTGCACCTGCACTCCCGGTAGGTGACGGTGACGTTTCTCTTCCTTGCACCTATGTTGTCTGATGGTAGCGGTGGATTCCCTCCGGTTACCCGCTCCCCGACTGCAATCTGGGCCGGAGGAGCTCTACACTTTGCCCGAAGGCGCTGGCCCTGGGGAAACTGGTGCCTTGGCGGTGGCGGTGTCTCCCCGGTAATGGTCGGGCTGTTGCCGTCAATCTGGACTTGGTTGTTGGGGGATCTGCGTCCCCGTCACTGACGGATTTGGCAAATTTGGCGACTCCTAGCCTTGCCGGGGTCCGAGAGGCCCCTGCCCTGGTGCTGACTGTCCTTCGGAACACTGCTCCAGACCACCGGGCACACAGCCAACGGGGTCCTTCCAGGAACTTCCAAACGGTCCCCCTCCAAACAGTCACCGCCGTCGCTGACCTTGCTGTTCTCGCCCTACACAAAGCTGGGCTCTCAGGCTTTCTTTCCTTCTGTCACTTTGCTTACTCTTCTCCTTTACACTTCTCTACTTTCACTACTTTCACTTCGCTGTTTACTTTCTCACTTCAGCTCCTCACACTTGCCCTGCCTGGGCTTTCCTCCACTCCTTCCACTTCCTCCTCCCTGACAGTTCTGTGTTGTTCACTCAAGCTCGTCCCTGAGCTATCTGCCTGGTTACTTCCTGCCTCCAGAGTTGTGAGCTCCTTGGTGGGCGGAGCCAACCGCCTGGCCCACCCCCTGGTGTGCATCATCAACCTCTGGAGGAAGGCAACAAGGATTTCTGGTTAGCAGGTGTGCCTACCTGGAGTGTGGGGTGTGGTGGTGTTGTGACCTGTGTCCCCTGGCTTGCCCAGGGCGACACATTCCCCCTTAGCAAAATGCAGACCGTCCGCGGGCTGCCGTCCTACACCGGTTTTATTTTTCTGTAAAAAGGGATAACAAGGGTTAATCAAACATCAATACATTTTTAATCAAAAACTCTTCCCAAGACGGGAGGCACATTTACTTTAACGTTGCAACGGTGTACGGTCACGGTTTCCGCTCTCTCCCACCCAAGCAACCTGGCCCTGATGCTGCCCTTAAAACCCAGGCAGCACCCCTTGACCCACAGTCCAGCACAAGTCACCCGAGCGGGATCTGTCCTTGCCCTCCAGAGGGTGGCCACCGGTTCCTTTGGTGGCTGGGCCCTGGCCTGCTCTGCTCAGGGCCCTCCCTCCAACCTGCCTCTCCGGAGGCGGCATTGCAGAAACGGTAACGGTACCCAACATATTTACAAGCCACTTAACGTTTGTGGTTGCCCTGCAGAGTTCACGGGCTTGTCCATGGATAGTTCCCATGCAAAACTTAAACGGTCCCCACGGGGACAACGGTGCTGGCTCCTGCCGGTTGCAAATCAACACACAAATCAGGTGAAGTACTCGGTATCATTTTTCATCATTTTCAAAACTTTTAAACAAACTTGAACTCACTGGTGGTCCCAACGGGGACTGCTGCTACGGGCACCCGCTGTCCTACTCGTACTTTTCTGCTGAGGCGGACCCATCCCCTACCACCGGCACATCAAACATGCACTGACATGCCTGCGGTGACAGGGGCACCCGATACCCATTTCCACCGGCACACGGGGTATGGACAACCACGGGGTCCCACACATAGTGGGAACGCTCACTTGCCTCTTCAAACTCAGCAGCAGACCCGGGACTAGGGCCGGAGTCGTCATCTCGTACTTCTGCGTCAGGCGGGTTGCCGCCAGCTGTCGCAGTCTTTTGGCCTCCCACATCCAGCACTTTAGCCCCTTCTGCGGTAGCATGGAGCAGCGGATTAGGCGAGCTGACATTAAGGCGCCTCATAAGTAACGGCAAGGGCGATGCATAGGCCGAAACTAGGCCGGGCCCCTCAGCCGCAGCGGCCGGTCCTGGTAGGACATAGGGACGTGGGTCACCAGTCGGTTCTGCTACATCCATTCCCCCTCCGTACCTCGGGGCAGTTGTAAGCAGCTCCTCCACCTCGTTGGTCCACTGCTCCAGCATCCGGAAGATCTGATCCTGCTGACGCTGGTGGAATTGTATCACCCGGGCCTTCATCCAGGCCACGGTCCCGGGCTCAGGGTCTGGCACAGTCTCTATTGGGACGTCTGGCACCACGCTGTTAAGGGGCCGCGGTTCTAGCGGTTCCCCTTGGGGCACTTCAGGGCCGTCCTGGACGTCTGCAGCTGGCTGATCCGCCGGAGCGGCTGGGCAGGGTATCGCTACCGATTGGTCAGGTAGCGGGCCTAATGGCGGGGCGGCAGCAACTATCACGGGTAGCGGGGAGAGAGGCAGGGTGAGCGGAAGCCGGCCGGGCCCCTCAGCTCCAACGGCCGATCCTTCAGGAATACAGGGGCGTGGGTCGCTTACCCGCTCCTCCAAATCCTCTTCCGCCTCGCGTCTCCACATAGCAGCCACCACGTCCGCCATGTCGGTCTCCCACTCCTCCAGGAGGAGTTGCATCTGGGCCTGCAGACGGTTACTCAGCGGGATGGTCCGGTCCCTCAACCACGTCGCCGTGCCGGGCGCAGGGGCTTCTTCGTTGGGAGCTGGGTGGTACATCTTGGCACTCGTGCCTTCCAGGAACTGGGTATCTTTGCAGAGTCCTGGCGTCCCTGCTTGTATAGCCGCGGCTACATGCGGTCAGCCGCCATCGCGTCCCCCTTAGCTCTTTCCGGCCCCTCCTCTCTCGGGGCGGGGTTTTGGCCTTCGCGCCTCTACTGCTCGAGAAGACGCTCGAGCGGGAACTTTTCGCGCCAAAGATGGCGGCTTCTGAAATTTTTCTGCCGGATGCCTCCGGCGGTAACAAGGCGCACCTCTACCTGACGGCAGAGCGGGAAGATCCTGTTCGTGACGCCAAGTTGTCGCGGGCGGGGAGGAGGGTGTCAGCACACCGCGCTCACCCCTTCTGCTTGGGTCCGGCAGCTGCTCACTGGTGGCTCGAGCGGTGGGCCGGATCCCGGGGTGTCTCGAGCGACACTCCTCGCCCGTGAGTGAAAGGGGATGTTTGTTGGATGTGGGGATTGTTATAGTTCGTGACGCCACCCACGGTTGTGGTGATGGCACCACCGCTGCTCAGTGTGGGGGTCCCGGGGATGGTGATGCGGAGCAGCCAGGTGTTGTGTTGCCCCTCCGTGGGTAGGGGTTGGTGATCCCGGGGCCCGGTGATGAGATGTGGAGTGTAGGGCCTGGAGGGCGCAGGGACGCGGGGGCAGCGCTGTGCCTTGCGGCACTATGGTACTCACTCAGCCTGACACACGGACACAGTCTGTACGGTAAACCAACGGCTGGTAGGACGGTCCCACAGACGGCTGCACCTGCACTCCCGGTAGGTGACGGTGACGTTTCTCTTCCTTGCACCTATGTTGTCTGATGGTAGCGATGGATTCCCTCCGGTTACCCGCTCCCCGACTGCAATCTGGGCCGGAGGAGCTCTACACTTTGCCCGCAGGCGCTGGCCCTGGGGAAACTGGTGCCTTGGCGGTGGCGGTGTCTCCCCGGTAATGGTCGGGCTGTTGCCGTCAATCGGGACTTGGTTGTTGGGGGATCTGCGTCCCCGTCACTGACGGATTTGGCAAATTTGGCGACTCCTAGCCTTGCCGGGGTCCGAGAGGCCCCTGCCCTGGTGCTGACTGTCCTTCGGAACACTGCTCCAGACCACCGGGCACACAGCCAACGGGGTCCTTCCAGGAACTTCCAAACGGTCCCCCTCCAAACAGTCACCGCCGTCGCTGACCTTGCTGTTCTCGCCCTACACAAAGCTGGGCTCTCAGGCTTTCTTTCCTTCTGTCACTTTGCTTACTCTTCTCCTTTACACTTCTCTACTTTCACTACTTTCACTTCGCTGTTTACTTTCTCACTTCAGCTCCTCACACTTGCCCTGCCTGGGCTTTCCTCCACTCCTTCCACTTCCTCCTCCCTGACAGTTCTGTGTTGTTCACTCAAGCTCGTCCCTGAGCTATCTGCCTGGTTACTTCCTGCCTCCAGAGTTGTGAGCTCCTTGGTGGGCGGAGCCAACCGCCTGGCCCACCCCCTGGTGTGCATCATCAACCTCTGGAGGAAGGCAACAAGGATTTCTGGTTAGCAGGTGTGCCTACCTGGAGTGTGGGGTGTGGTGGTGTTGTGACCTGTGTCCCCTGGCTTGCCCAGGGCGACACACATACCTGCCGTGCGACGTCCCTCTGGCCGGCGACCCACCTCCTTCCTAAGGGGGCGGGTCGTGCAGTGTCACAGCGACGTCACACGGCAGGCGGCCAATTGAAGTGGAGGGGCGGAGATGAGCAGGATGTAAACATCCCGCCCACCTCCGTCCTTCTCATTGCAGCCGGCGGCAGGTAAGGTGATGATCCTCGCTCCTGCGGCTTCACACACAGCGATGTGTGCTGCCGCAGGAGCGAGGAACAGCATCGTACCTATCGCTCCCCCGGCATTATGGAAATGTCGGAGGCTGCAGCGATGATACGATAACGACGCTTTTGCGCTCGTTTATCGTATCATCTAGGATTTACACACTACGACATCGCAAGTGACGCCGGATGTGCGTCACTTTCGATTTGACCCCACCGACATCGCACCTGCGATGTCGTAGTGTGCAAAGCCCGCCTTAGAGTGAATTTATGGTGAGTTTGTAAGCTGTTGTGCTGTACCGCAGGCGCCCGTGTATAACACACCCAGTCAATACTTTCAGATTAAAGGTAATAGGTAGTTGGAGGTTGAATTATCCAGTCACACCTATAGGTAACGCATAGTGTACATATTGTAAGACGCCACGCTGTGCAGCACAAGGGTCTCAGCCTCTTCGCTGAGTGTCTGTGGATTTTCCCTGAGAGTTTTCCACTGTTTTGATTACGTTCATATCCAAATTGTAGTAACGTACTTTTGCTGGTTGATCTAGTGTTGGAGCCGTTTATTTCCCGTTCGTGACTTTGCTGTATCCTAAAGAGCCCACCCCTGCATACGACTTCTATGGGTGAGGTTATACAAGGCTCAGCATTCCAACAACTGACAGTTCTGCATCAAATTTTTATGACACCTGCAGCAAGAGACACATTGCTGGTATCAAGGTCTCTGTCTCTCTGTTTTTGGTCTCAGATGGGGGAGCAAAAACCTGCTGACAGATTCCCTTAAAATGTATGAATTTTCCATATTTAGATTTAAATGGTTCTACAAAAATCCATATGCCACATCTTACAAGTGAATTAGAATATCAGTCACTCAGGTTGGATGATACATTTGCTGCATCTTAAAGACATTTATCTTTATACCAATTAAAGAGGACCAACCACCAGGATTTTCCTATAAAACCTATAGCCAGTGCTATACTGGCACTATTATGCTGATTCTATACATACCTGTAGTTGTGAGATCAGATGTATACTTTCTGAAATATAGGCAAGTAAAGTTTGTGAAATGCACTGTTACTTGATTGATAGGTGCTACTGAATATCTAACAGGTAGATTGAGTTTTGCTAGTTATTACCGCCCCTGTCTGCTGCCTATCCTTCCTCTCCATGTCTGTTATTACAGGTAAAGGAAGGAGGGAGGAAAGAAGGACAGGGATGAAAATAACTAGAAAAATCTGACCCACCTATTAGATATTCTGTTGCACCTATCAATCAAGTAACAGTGCATTTCACAAACTTTACTTGCCTATATTTACTTTGTAGGTCAGGTCCTATCTAATCATTCTTCTTCCTGGCTTACCTCCTTTTCTTTATTTAAATTATGCGCCGTGGCCGCCATTACCGTTGTTGGCTGCGTGTGGGCATTACTATTATGACGTTTTCAATAAAAAGGTGCCAGAATCAGCACATGCGTATATCATGATCTCCGGAGCCATTTTATTGAAGACACTGTGGAGCTGAACATGAGCAGCAGCGGCGCATGCGCAGGATGATTTTTTTTTTCGTGAGCGCACGCTCCACCATAGCTCATACTCATCTCCACAGTGTCCTATATAAAATCTCGCCATAAATCACGGTACGCTCATGGCTGATTTCGGTATCATTTTATTCAAGACAACTTCACAATAGCAATGTGCATGCGCCAACAACAGTGGTAATGGCGACGGAGCAAAATGTAAATAAAGGAAAGGAGGTTAGGCAGGATAAGGAAGGATTACAGAGGACGCGACCCACAATATCTCGCCCCGATGCTCAAGACTGCACAATTTATGTAATTCCTGAAGTTTTGAACAAGGATTATTCTGCAATCAAGCCTCGGATTCCTTATCTAAAGGTATCATTTTAATCGGTATCCTAGCGCCATTATGGCACTGCCTCTAGTTTATAGGGCAAAAACCTAGTGGTTGGTTCCCTTTAAAGAGGAAAATGGAAACCTCAATTACTGCTTACCAATCAATATGTCAGAGTGGTCATGTGAGTTGGGTTGTTTCAGTCTGTGCAGGGTTCTTTAGGGACTGCGCAGCTGGTACAAGAACCGGGCGGGTTAGGTACAGTAGTGGTAATAAGTGTGCATAACATTATCACCAGCCCACCCCATTTTTCATGTGTGCTATGGAGGCTGTGAACACTTTGGCCGCACAGTTGCAATTCCTGACTTTGGAATTAGCGAAGATTGGACAGCAACGATATGCACTTTCCACCACTGCAGAGGTGGCGTCCCATCCAATGGTCGTCTCAAAACCCAAGGTAAAATTACCAGACTGCTTCGACGGGGACTGAAGTGAGTTTTCAATATTTTTCTCTTTTTGTAAACTGTATTTTCGCCTCTGTCCAGTGTCCTCTAAAGGGGAGGTTCAGCGTGTAGGCATTGTTCTGTCTTTGCATTGTGGTGATGCTCAGGTTTGGCAATTTTCTGACGGTTCTCCAATATTTACCTCTATAGATGCTTTATTCTCTGCAACGGGTTTCATTTACGTCGATCCTGATCAAGTTGCAGTGGCGTCAGTGATCCGCAGGCTGGTTCAGGGCAATCATAAAGCAGGTGACTTCTGCTCCCGGTTCAGATTTTGGGCAGTGGAAACCTCCTGGATGGGTCAGTTTTGTCAGGGATCGATCTTCTAGTACGACCAGAGACATGATGGCTTATAGTCCCTCCCCGATGTCACTGGAGGAGGATATGTCACGGGCTGTTCATTTACGCATATTATTAGGGATAAGGACTCATTCATTAGTCAGTGACTTCTGCCTATCATTCAGTAGACTCAGGTGAACCTGTGCAAATTGATTATAGCTGACAGTCCAAGGAGGGAACTGACCTGGGAACCCCTGCTCATTATTATCATTTCTACTTGTACTGTGATCATTCAGATCATATTTAAGAACAAAAATGAATTACAAAACGTGTAACGACCCAGGTCCTAAGAGTCAGAAGTAATCCCTCATGCACACATCTGAGCTTTTCCTACACAACCTGGGTTGTCACCTCTAAATTTGTAGATTCAGGTCCACCTTAGATCTCACTGACAGTGATTTTGACATTGAATGTGGGTACAGGGTTTCTACTCTGGTGTCATTGATGATAATTAGAATTGAGCGAGGTTCGAGGTTCTCCAGTTGGCGGTTCGAGTGATTTTGGGGGCTGTTCTAGATCGAACTAGAACTCGAGCTTTTTGCTAAAGTTCGATAGTTCTAGTTACGTTTGAGAACGGTTCTAGCAGCAAAAAGCAGGGCTTTTTACAGCTACAGTGTGCAGGAGCCATCGCTGGCAGCCTAACAGAAGCTGGTAACCAAGATAAACATCGGGTATCCAAGCAAAGCGCTTTGGTTAGTAACCCGATATTTATCCTAGTTACGTGTGCAGGAAGCAGACACTTCCCCGCTCAGCTCGCTCCGCCCCCTCCTGCACGCGGCATGTACACATACATACACACACACACTCACACTCACCTGTCCCCAGCCATGCAGTCCGCGACACTGACGTCCTCAGCGCCACATGACCCCGCTAGGCTACACCCACTTCGCACTCCGCCGCCAGCACACATGGCTCCACCCACCTGGCACTCTGCACACATGGTCCCGCTAGGCTCCGCCCACAAGGCACTCTGCACACATTACCCCGCTAGGCTCTGCCCACCTGGCACTCTGAACACATGGTCCCGCTAGGCTCCGCCCACCTGGCACTCTGCACACATGGTCCCGCTAGGCTCCGCCCACCTGGCACTCTGCACACATGGTCCCGCTAGGCTCCGCCCACCTGACACTCTGCACACATGGTTCCGCTAGGCTCCGCCCACCTGGCACTCTGCACACCTGGCACTCTGCACACATTACCCCGCTAGACTCCGCCCACCTGGCACTCTGCACACATGGTCCCGCTCGGCTTACCTGCGGTGATGAAGTCCCAACCTCAGCGCTGTCACTGGACTCCATGGCCGCCGCTTGTCACATCACCTTCTCTCGCTTCCAACCCGAGACTGACTAGCGGTGACGTCACGGGCCTCTCGCGATACTTGGCTGTGAAGGCGGCGGTCATTGAACTCAGTGACAGGTGCTGTCGGCAGTGCAGGAGATCAGCGCAGGTAATGTACCTCGCTGACAGCAGCACTTGTCATCCCCTGCAGTGACCTGGGCTGACCCATTGATGTTAGCTCAAGTCACTGCATTGCTCTCCCAGCCAATGGGGAACATCCTGCTCTTCATTGACTGGGACAGTGTGGATCGTCATGGCAACCTTTTGGATTACAGCAGACCTGGATTTGTTTTTCTTTCTAATAAATTGGTTAAAGAGGGAATGTTTTGGGGAGTGTTTTTTCAAATAAAAATGTGTTTGTCGTCTATTTTTTTTTATTACTGACTGGGTTGGTGATGTCGGGTATCTGATAGACCCCTGACCTCACCAACCCCAGGGCTTGATGCCAGGAGACATTACACATCTGGTATTAACCCCATATATTACCCCGTTTGCCACTGCACCAGGGCACGGGATGAGCTGGGGCGAAGCACCAGGATTGGCGCATCTAATGGATGCGCCACTTTTGGGGCGGCTGCGGCCTGCTATTTTTAGGCTGGGGAGAGTCCAATAACCATGGACCTCCCTAGTCTGAGAATATCAGACCCCAGCTGTCTGCTTTACCTTGGCTGGTGATCTAATTTTGGGGGACCCCTACGTGTTTTTTTTTTTTAATTATTTATTTAATTTAAAATAACAGCGTGGGGTGCCCTCAGTTTTGGATTACCAGCCAAGGTGAGGTTGCCAGCTGTGGTCTGCAGGCTGCAGCCGTCTGCTTTACCCTAGCTGGCTACAAAAATAGGGGAAACCCCACATCATTTTTTTTTTCATTTTTTTGGCGAAATACAAAGCTAAGCACCCCTTAGTGCCACATGAAAGGCACCAAAGGGTGCAAAATTACAAAATGCAGGAGAGTGGGACATTATGTGTCTTTCTGCCATTATAATGACAGAAAAGACTGATATGAAGTGCACAAGCACAAGAAAATCACCAGCGCTCTACGTTGTGAAATGCAGTAGAAAATGGCACTGGAGTGAACATGTGACCGCCTCATGTAGGATGAAGCTATGGATCCTGGGTAAATTTATGCATTTACCCTCCTTCAGTTTTTTTGCAGTACACAAAAAAAATGGAAGGCACACGGATGACAAACAGATGACATACGGACCGTCTACAGAACGGAAACGGATGCCACACGGATGCACCCGTGAAAAAAAACGGACTGTTTTTTGCAGACCGCAAAAATGGATCGGTCGTGTGAATGTAGCCTTATTCTGATCTGCCGTTTATAAACAGCAGGCAGAAATAAGTGAATAGCGCCCCTCAGCATCAGAAAATCTCCGGGGTTTCAGGGCTAGCTGAGACCCTGGAGATCATGATTCAGGACGGTTTTTCCGGTCCCCGCTCACGTGATCACAGGTATACACCGTACACCGATGATCACGTTACAGTAAATGACAGCGCCGGTAAAAAATTATTTATCTCCCATCTGGCATGAACAAACATGATAAATCTCCTCCCCAGTCCCCTCCGGTCCCCCGGTGTCGCCAAAGTGCCCCCCCTGATGCCCTCCCAGAAATCCAAGATGGCCGCGCGCACAGCAGCGCGCCGGCCGCATTCACCCTACTCCTCTGATTTCTGTCGCATGTGCTATGACACATGCGACAGAAAACTCCTCCCCAGGCCCTGCCAGGTCCCCCCCTATAACCCCACCGGTGTTCCCCGGTGTCCCACGGTACCTGTGCAACGTTGATCCCCCCCACGGCCCTCTCCTTCACAATAGACGCTGCCGCATGCACAGAGCGGCTGTCAGCTCAGCTTCCTGTGTTCAGACACAGTGAGTGGTGGTTATGCATCTGTAAGCTAAATGGGCGACACGGTGGCTCAGTGGTTAGCACTGCAGTCTTGCAGCGCTGAGGTCCTGGGTTCAATTCCCACCAAGAACACCATCTCCAAGGAGTTTGTATGTTCTCCCCGTGTTTGCGTGGGCTTCCTCCGGGTACTCCGGTTTCCTCCCACACTCCAAAGACATACAGCGCTATGGAATTAATAACGCTATATAAATGAATAAATTATTATTATTACTGCAATGCCCTGCTCATGAGGTAAGGAAATATACAAAGAGATCAAGAAAAACAGCCGTACAAAACACCCAAGGGGAGCAAGGAACTTGCATCACCAAAGTGTGGTATATGGGTGGATGGGCTGAGTAGATGTAGTGAGACCCACGGATAAAATAGCATAAAGCACCAAAACAAGTAGAAATTAATTCTACAAAAACCGAATTAAGGTCAAAAAGAATTCATTTATTAGTTAGTTACACAAAGGTACAAAGATACAGTGTTAAGCCACAAGGCAGGAAAACCAAGCAAAAAGGCGGTGTAACATGTGAGTAAATACATAATGGGGGGCAGAGGCTCCATGTAAAACATACAATTTTGTGTGAGCAGGAAAAGAGAGAAGATCAGAGTTCGGTATAGTATTGTGTGGGGGAGGAGCTTCCAGTGCACAAAAGGGAAGCATCAAATGGCAACAGCGCACTGGCATCACCTCATGTAACCCACACGACAATAAGTTAATAGTTACAAAGAAAATGATGGACAATTACCTGATCACTGAGGAGACCTGGCCCACATGTGACACCACAACCCCGACGCGCACGTTTCGGCGTCACCTTCGTCAGGTCACCACAACCCCTGACGAAGGTGACGCCGAAACGTGCGCGTCGGGGTTGTGGTGTCACATGTGGGCCAGGTCTCCTCAGTGATCAGGTAATTGTCCATCATTTTCTTTGTAACTATTAACTTATTGTCGTGTGGGTTACATGAGGTGATGCCAGTGCGCTCTTGCCATTTGATGCTTCACTTTTGTGCACTGGAAGCTCCTCCCCCACACAATACTATACCGAACTCTGATCTCTCTTTTCCTGCTCACACAAAATTGTATGTTTTACATGGAGCCTCTTCCCCCTCATTATGTATTTGCTCACATGTGACACCACCTTTTTGCTTGGTTTTCCTGCCTTGTGGTTTAACACTGTATCTTTGTACCTTTGTGTAACTAACTAATAAATGAATTCTTTTTGACCTTAATTCAGTTTTTGTAGAAGTAATTTCTACTTGTTTTGGTGCTTCATGAGGTAAGGAACATAATTGATCAGGAGAGCTATATACTACATTTCCAAATGGAGGGATTTGCTTTTATAGTTTCCCTGCTGAACGACTACCAAACATGAAAGACCGTTATACACCACAAGAAAACACATCTAAATAGCGAGCTCTGTTGTTAAGTATTCATTCAGCTGGATAACTGGACTTAAAGGGGTATTCCATCTCCAAGATCCTATCCCCAATATATAGTAGGTGGAATAGCAATAATATCAGCAAATACCAATATTTGGAAATGTAGAATAGTTCTCCTGATTAGGCATGCCCTTACCTCATGAGCAGGGCATTGCAGCTTTGGTAGCAACCATTACGACATGGACTCTGCTGCTGTGGACCCCGGGAGAGTGGGTGCAGATTCATTGGACCCACACTCCTCACATGAAGGGTCTGCACTCCTAGAAAATGGGGGATACGTTCCCTGAGTGTCTCCCCCCCATATTCTAGACGGTCCAGAGTCGTCGTGGGACCCCTTTTTTTTTTTTTCTTACAATAAATTGGTGAAAGAGGGAATGTTTTGGGGACTGTTTTTTCAAATAATTTCTTTTGTCGATTTTTTTTTGTTAGTACTGACAGTTTATGATGTTGGGTATCTAATAGACACCATGACATCACAAACTGCTGGGCTTGATCTCAGGTGACTTTACAGCTAGTATCAACCCGATTTATTACCCCGTTTGCCACTGCACCAGGGCACGGGATGAGCTGGGGTGAAGTGCCAGACGTGGCGCATCTAGTGAATGCGCCACGTCTGGGGTGCCTGCGGCCCGCTATTTTTAGGCTGTGAAGGCCCAATAACTATGGACCTTCCCACCCTGAGAATACCAGATCACAGCTGTCCGCTTTACCTTGGCTGGTGATCCAATTTGGGGGGACCCTACTTTTTTTGTGTAATTATTAATATTTATAAAATAATTATAAAAAAAGAGCCTGGGGGGACCTCCACATTGGATCCCCAACCACGGTAAAGCTGCCAGCTGTGGTTTTCAGGCTACAGCCGTTTGCTTTACCCTAGCTGGCTATCAAAAATGGGGGGACCAAACGTCATTTTTTTTTTAACTATTTTTTAAATAGAAAAAATTAATGGGCTTCCCTGTATTTTGATTGCCAACCAAGGTAACGCCAGACAGATGGGGGTGGCAACCCATAGCTGTCTGCTTTATCTGCGCTGAGAATCAAAAATACCGCGGAGCGCTACGTCATTTTTTTTAAAGATTTATTTTTACAGCATTGATGTCCAGCAATCAAAATACAGGGAAGCCCATTTTGTTTTTAGTTATTTAAATAAATAATTAAAAAAAATATATATGGGCTCCCGCTACATTTTTTGTATTGCTAGCTAAGGGTAATCCAAGCAGCTACTGGCTGCTAACCCCCACTGCTTGGTGTTACCTTCACTGGCAATGGAAAATCCAGGGAAGCATTTTTTATTTTTTTTGCCAAAAAACTACAAAAAAAGGACGTGAGTTTCGCCATATTTTTGTATGCTAGCCAGGTATAGCAGGCAGGTGCTGGAGGAGTTGGATACAGCGCCAGAAGATGGCGCTTCTATGAAAGTGCCATTTTCTGAGGCGGCTGCAGACTGCAATTCGCAGCAGTGGGTCCCAGAAAGCTCAGGCCAACCTGTGCTGCGGATTCCAATCCCCAGCTGCCTAGTTCTACCTGGCTGGACACAAAAATGGGGCGAAGCCTACGTCATTTGTTTTCTAATTATTTCATGAAATTCATGAAATAATAAAAAAAAGGCTTCCCTTTATTTTTGGTTCCCAGCCGGGTACAAATAGGCAACTGGGGGTTGGGGGCAGCCGTACCTGCCTGCTGTACCTGGCTAGCATACAAAAATATGGCGAAACACACATAATTTTTTCAGGGGGCAAAAAACTTCTGCATACAGTCCTGGATGGAGTATGCTGAGCCTTGTAGTTCTACAGCTGCTGTCTGTCTGTATGGAGAAGAGCTGCTGTCTGCTCTTCTCCATACAGACAGACAGCAGCTGTAGAACTACAAGGCTCAGCATACTCCATCCAGGACTGTATGCAGAAGTTTTTTGCCCACCAAAAAAATGACGTGGGCTTCGCCATATTTTTGTATGCTAGCCAGGTACAGCAGGCAGCCACGGGCTGCCTCCAACCCCCAGTTGCCTATTTGTACCCGGCTGGGAACCAAAAATATAGGAAAGCCCGTTTTTTTTAATTATTTCACTTATTTCATGAAATAATTAAAAAACAAATGACGTGGGCTTCGCCCCATTTTTGTGTCCAGCCAGGTACAACTAGGCAGCTGGGGATTGGAATCCGCAGCACAGGTTAGCCCAAGGTTTATGGGCGCCTCTGCTGCGAATTGCGGTCCGCAGCCGCCCCAGAAAATGGCGCTTTCATAGAAGCGCCATCATCTGGCGCTGTACCCAACTCTTCCAACAGCCCTGAAGCCAGGTGGCTTGCTGGGTAATAATGAGTTAATACTAGCTTTGTTTTACTAGCTAGTATTAAGCCAGAGATTCTTAATGTCAGGCACGTTTGACCCGGCCATTAAGAATCTCCAATAAAGGGTTAAAAAAAAGACACCACACAGAGAAAAAATACTTTAATAGAAATAAATACCCAGACACATTAGAGATTCCATCTTTATTACCCCCTGTCAGCCCTCCACGATCCATGGTCTTCTGTCTTTCTCATTCAACAAATGCAGCTCTGCTCAATCACTGCTGCATGGGGGAAGACGCTGCTTCCCGTGCAGCCTTCACTCCGTGAGAGATCAGTGCTGCTGGCTGTTAGCGGTAACAGCGGTAACGCTGACAGATGCATTACCATAGCAACGGTGCTCCGATCATGTGATTCCCGGAGCCGCGGTTAGCGGTGACGTCACCGCTAACTGCGTTGCTATGGCAACGGTGATCTCCGTTAATGACCGGCTGTGTCAGCCGGTCCCTAACGGAACGGGGAGTCGACCGTGTGCTAGAGCATGTCACCGGTACACGGCGATACACAAATGTGCACCGTGTACCGTAGAGTGTAATGACAGGACCTAGGACAGGACATGACGTCAAAGCCATGTGACCAGTCTGTAGCCAATGAGATAATAGCCACGTGGCTGGTCACATGGCTATTTTGACGACGTCACGGAAGGTCCTGTCAGTGCTGGTTATCGGGAGGAGGCAGCGATCATCGGAAGGAATAGTGACAGGAGAAAAAAGAGCAGGACGCATCGCGGGCACCGGTAAGTGTTATGGCAATGTTTATTAACTGTATGTGTACATTTATAATGCGTTTTTATGTGTTTGTGATTGCCTCCCATTATTTCCTATTGGTTCGATTTCGGTTCGTCGAACGTTCGCCGAACGGGACCTCAGCTCGGCGAACCGAGCTCGAGCCGAACCGCGGCTGGTTCGCTCATCTCTAATGATAATTCTCCCCTTGCTCATAGTCATGTTACTTCTAAGTTTGAGATTGTGCATGAAGGTGGGAGAGTTACACACAGAATCCATCTCACTCATGGTCCTTCCTTCTTTATCTGGTGTTGGGTATTCCCTGTTGGTTAACCACAATCCTACCATTAATTGGTAGACTCGGGAGAGTCCTTGGATCTATGAGATCTCATCTTACTGGATTTTTTTAGAACTTTGAGGATGTGTTTTCTGAGACTGAGTATGAAGTTCTACCTCCACATAGACCATATGATTGCACCATGAATTCATACCAGGTGCCGAAATGCCTAAGTCTCATTTTTTTAATCTCTCTATTCCAGAAAGAGTTGCCCAGAATGAGTATATTCAAAAGAATGGGGCATATACGGCCATCAACAGGTCCATTAGCCGCTGGGTTTTTCTTTGTCAAGAAAAAGATGGAGGTTTGCGTCCATGTTTGGATTTTAAAGAGGTTAACAAAATCATGGTCCATAATCCCTACCCTGTGCTCCTTATACCTGACCTGTTTAATCACCGAGCTGGAGCCAAAAAGTTTTCTCAACTAGATCTAAGAGGGGCGTATAACCTTACACGTATTCAGCAAGTTGGTGACTGAAAAAACGCTTTCAATGCACCCGAGGGTCACTTTGAAAATTTGATGATGCCATCTAGGTGGACTCGGTTGTTTTAGAACTTCATTAGTGACATTTTTTGCCTCAGCCAACAGAAAAATAATGGTGCTTCCTGGTATCAGCTATGTTGGCTAAAGTCCAGCCCCTTCTGGTCACATAAGTATCAGCAAAGGTCCTTCTAGTCAATTAGTAAAACGCTTCTATAATAGAATTAGCATATATAACAGAGGAAGGACGGACAGGCAGGCAGTGGGAATCACTATCAAAACCCTCCCCAGCTATCAACTGCTGCCAATCATAAAGCTGCTCATTTTGCAGACTTTACTTGCTTGTGTTTCAAAACCTATACATCCGAGCTGACCACTAAAGGTATGTATAGAATCAGCCTGATAGTGCCAGTATAGCACTGTATGTATAGAATCAGCCTGATAATGCCAGTATAGCACTGTATGGATAGACTCAGCCTGATAGTTCGAGTATAGCACTGTATGTGTATAATCAGCATGATAGTGCCAGTATAGCACTGTATGTATAGAATCAGCCTGATAGTGCCAGTATAGCACTGTATGTATAGAATCAGCCTGATAGTGCCAGTATAGCACTGTATGGATAGAATCAGCCTGATAGTGCCAGTATAACACTGTATGTATAGAATCAGCCTGATAGTGCCAGTATAACACTGTATGTATAGAATCAGCCTGATAGTGCCAGTATAACACTGTATGTGTAGAATCAGCCTGATAGTGCAAGTATAGCACTGTATGTGTAGAATCAGCCTGATAATGCCAGTATAGCACTGTATGGATAGACTCAGCCTGATAGTTCGAGTATAGCACTGTATGTGTATAATCAGCATGATAGTGCCAGTATAGCACTGTATGTATAGAATCAGCCTGATAGTGCCAGTATAGCACTGTATGTATAGAATCAGCCTGATAGTGCCAGTATAGCACTGTATGGATAGAATCAGCCTGATAGTGCCAGTATAACACTGTATGTATAGAATCAGCCTGATAGTGCCAGTATAACACTGTATGTATAGAATCAGCCTGATAGTGCCAGTATAGCACTGTATGTATAGACTCAGCCTGATAGTGCTAGTATAGCACTGTATGGATAGAATCAGCCTTATAGTGCCAGTATAGCACTGTATGGATAGACTCAGCCTGATAGCACGGTATGTATAGAATCAGCCTGATAGTGCCAGTATAGCACTGTATGTATAGAATCAGCCTGATAGTGCCAGTATAACACTGTATGTATAGACTCAGCCTGATAGTGCCAGTATAGCACTGTGTTACATCTCGTGGCTCTCCTGAGGCAAGGACTGAGACAGTCTCCCATTCCTTGCCTGCCACGAGCACTCCTGCTCAGCAGCGCCGAAGGTCTGCCAGACTGCGCAGTGTGCAGGAGATACCTTCTCAGAGAGGCAGCAGAAGGGTGACACCTAGTGGTTCTCCTGTTACAAGGAGTGAAGCGGTCTCCCATTCCTGGCCTGCCACAGACTCTCCTGCTCAGCGGCCCCGAAGGTCTGCGAGGTTGCGCAATGTGCAGAGGTTTACTGCTCAGGGAAGCAGTGAGATTCCCGTTATCTCTCCACATTGTGAGACCGAGGATCCCGCCTCTATTTCCCAGAGGCAGGAGGGTGAGCATGTGCAATGCGTGGTGGGTCCTGATTCGCTCACTGACGTCACACGGCTTGATGACAAGGCTGGTGACGTGGTGAATCCTGACTGGCCAGGCTGGGACGTCGTGGACCCTGATTGGGTCAAGTCCGTCATCTCCGCCTCGCGCCCGCCCTCGGGTGGAGCTGCACCTCCTTAAAAGCTCCCCCTGCCATCATGGCGGCGCGCGACCGTCCTTCTATGTTTGGATGTCTGGCAGCGTGCTGCCACGCCACTGCTTAGGCATTACTGTCTCTTGTGGGCTTGGCCCTTGCTGCTCCGGCAGTACCTCGTTTGCAGGCCGTGTTCCTGCCTTGCTGCTCCGGCAGTACCCTCGTCAACAGGCCGTGTTCCTGTCCCAGGTGAGCTCCTCAAGTCTCCATTGGACTCACCTGGTTATTGAAAGCACACGTGCGTGGGCACCTCTGTGCTACCCTCGTGCCATATTCTCGTGACTTCCACTGGCACACGTGCGTGGGCACCTCTGTGCTTCCCCGTGCAACAGGTACACCGAGCCGTGAGATCTGTGCCATACAACCCTCACGGGTTAGGGCAGATCGGTGTACATAGATCGTCTGTGACATTCCAGACGATCGCTAGCAGCAACCCGCTCACTCTTCACCCACCATAGCGGCGGTCCCTTACACCGCACAGTGGACCTTGACCGGCGGAAGCAGTCCATTTCCCATCTTGGCACGCTTCCCCGGGTCCCCCTCGTAACAGCACTGTATGTGTATAATCAGCATGATAGCGCCAGTATAGCACTGTATGCATAGAATCAGCATGATAGCGCCAGTATAGCACTGTATGTATAGAATCAGCCTGATAGTGCCAGTATAGCACTGTATGTATAGAATCAGCCTGATAGTGCCAGTATAGCACTGTATGTATAGAATCATCCTGATAGTGCCAGTATAGCACTGTATGTATAGACTCAGCCTGATAGTGCCAGTATAGCACTGTATGTATAGAATCAGCCTGATAGCGCCAGTATAGCACTGTATGTATAGAATCAGCCTGATAGTGCCAGTATAGCACTGTATGTATAGAATCAGCCTGATAGTGCCAGTATAGCACTGTATGGATAGAATCAGCCTGATAGTGCCAGTATAACACTGTATGTATAGAATCAGCCTGATAGTGCCAGTATAGCACTGTATGTATAGACTCAGCCTGATAGTGCTAGTATAGCACTGTATGTATAGAATCAGCCTGATAGTGCCAGTATAGCACTGTATGGATAGAATCAGCCTTATAGTGCCAGTATAGCACTGTATGTATAGACTCAGCCGGATAGTGCCAGTATAGCACTGTATGTATAGAATCAGCCTGATAGTGCCAGTATAGCACTGTGTGTATAGAATCAGCCTGATAGTGCCAGTATAGCACTGTACGTATAGAATCAGCCTGATAGCGCCAGTATAGCACTGTATGTATAGAATCAGCCTGATACTGCCAGTATAGCGCTGTATGTATAGACTCAGCCTGATAACACCACTATAGCACTGTATGTATAGAATCAGCCTGATAGTGCCAGTATAGCACTGTATGTATAGAATCAGCCTGAAAGTGCCAGTATAGCACTGTATGTATAGAATCAGCCTGATAGTGCCAGTATAGCACTGTATGTATAGAATCAGCCTGATAGTGCCAGTATAGCACTGTATGTATAGACTCAGCCTGATAGTGCCAGTATAGCACTGTATGTATAGACTCAGCCTGATAGTGCCAGTATAGCACTGTATGTATAGAATCAGCCTGATAGCGCCAGTATAGCACTGTATGTATAGACTCAGCCTGATAGTGCCAGTATAGCACTGTATGTATAGAATCAGCCTGATAGCGCCAGTATAGCACTGTATGTATAGAATCAGCCTGATAGTGCCAGTATAGCACTGTATGTATAGAATCAGCCTGATAGTGCCAGTATAGCACTGTATGGATAGAATCAGCCTGATAGTGCCAGTATAACACTGTATGTATAGAATCAGCCTGAAAGTGCCAGTATAGCACTGTATGTATAGACTCAGCCTGATAGTGCTAGTATAGCACTGTATGTATAGAATCAGCCTGATAGTGCCAGTATAGCACTGTATGGATAGAATCAGCCTTATAGTGCCAGTATAGCACTGTATGTATAGACTCAGCCGGATAGTGCCAGTATAGCACTGTATGTATAGAATCAGCCTGATAGTGCCAGTATAGCACTGTGTGTATAGAATCAGCCTGATAGTGCCAGTATAGCACTGTACGTATAGAATCAGCCTGATAGCGCCAGTATAGCACTGTATGTATAGAATCAGCCTGATACTGCCAGTATAGCGCTGTATGTATAGACTCAGCCTGATAACACCACTATAGCACTGTATGTATAGAATCAGCCTGATAGTGCCAGTATAGCACTGTATGTATAGAATCAGCCTGAAAGTGCCAGTATAGCACTGTATGTATAGAATCAGCCTGATAGCGCCAGTATAGCACTGTATGGATAGAATCAGCCTGATAGTGCCAGTATAGCACTGTATGTATAGAATCAGCCTGATAGTGCCAGTATAGCACTGTATGTATAGAATCAGCCTGATAGTGCCAGTATAGCACTGTATGTATAGACTCAGCCTGATAGCGCCAGTATAGCACTGTATGTATAGAAGCATCCTGATAGTGCCAGTATAGCACTGTATGTATAGAATCAGCCTGATAGTGCCAGTATAGCACTGTATGTATAGAATCATCCTGATAGTGCCAGTATAGCACTGTATGTATAGACTCAGCCTGATAGTGCCAGTATAGCACTGTATGTATAGAATCAGCCTGATAGTGCCAGTATAGCACTGTATGTATAGACTCAGCCTGATAGTGCCAGTATAGCACTGTATGTATAGAATCAGCCTGATAGCGCCAGTATAGCACTGTATGTATAGAATCAGCCTGATAGTGCCAGTATAGCACTGTATGTATAGAATCAGCCTGATAGTGCCAGTATAGCACTGTATGGATAGAATCAGCCTGATAGTGCCAGTATAACACTGTATGTATAGAATCAGCCTGATAGTGCCAGTATAGCACTGTATGTATAGACTCAGCCTGATAGTGCTAGTATAGCACTGTATGTATAGAATCAGCCTGATAGTGCCAGTATAGCACTGTATGGATAGAATCAGCCTTATAGTGCCAGTATAGCACTGTATGTATAGACTCAGCCGGATAGTGCCAGTATAGCACTGTATGTATAGAATCAGCCTGATAGTGCCAGTATAGCACTGTGTGTATAGAATCAGCCTGATAGTGCCAGTATAGCACTGTACGTATAGAATCAGCCTGATAGCGCCAGTATAGCACTGTATGTATAGAATCAGCCTGATACTGCCAGTATAGCGCTGTATGTATAGACTCAGCCTGATAACACCACTATAGCACTGTATGTATAGAATCAGCCTGATAGTGCCAGTATAGCACTGTATGTATAGAATCAGCCTGAAAGTGCCAGTATAGCACTGTATGTATAGAATCAGCCTGATAGCGCCAGTATAGCACTGTATGGATAGAATCAGCCTGATAGTGCCAGTATAGCACTGTATGTATAGAATCAGCCTGATAGTGCCAGTATAGCACTGTATGTATAGAATCAGCCTGATAGTGCCAGTATAGCACTGTATGTATAGACTCAGCCTGATAGCGCCAGTATAGCACTGTATGTATAGAAGCATCCTGATAGTGCCAGTATAGCACTGTATGTATAGAATCAGCCTGATAGTGCCAGTATAGCACTGTATGTATAGAATCATCCTGATAGTGCCAGTATAGCACTGTATGTATAGACTCAGCCTGATAGTGCCAGTATAGCACTGTATGTATAGAATCAGCCTGATAGCGCCAGTATAGCACTGTATGTATAGAATCAGCCTGATAGTGCCAGTATAGCACTGTATGTATAGAATCAGCCTGATAGTGCCAGTATAGCACTGTATGGATAGAATCAGCCTGATAGTGCCAGTATAACACTGTATGTATAGAATCAGCCTGATAGTGCCAGTATAGCACTGTATGTATAGACTCAGCCTGATAGTGCTAGTATAGCACTGTATGTATAGACTCAGCCGGATAGTGCCAGTATAGCACTGTATGTATAGAATCAGCCTGATAGTGCCAGTATAGCACTGTGTGTATAGAATCAGCCTGATAGTGCCAGTATAGCACTGTACGTATAGAATCAGCCTGATAGCGCCAGTATAGCACTGTATGTATAGAATCAGCCTGATACTGCCAGTATAGCGCTGTATGTATAGACTCAGCCTGATAACACCACTATAGCACTGTATGTATAGAATCAGCCTGATAGCGCCAGTATAGCACTGTATGTATAGAATCAGCCTGAAAGTGCCAGTATAGCACTGTATGTATAGAATCAGCCTGATAGCTCCAGTATAGCACTGTATGGATAGAATCAGCCTGATAGTGCCAGTATAGCACTGTATGTATAGAATCAGCCTGATAGCTCCAGTATAGCACTGTATGTATAGAATCAGCCTGATAGCTCCAGTATAGCACTGTATGTATAGAATCAGCCTGATAGTGCCAGTATAGCACTGTATGTATAGAATCAGCCTGATAGTGCCAGTATAGCACTGTATGTATAGACTCAGCCTGATAGTGCCAGTATAGCACTGTATGTATAGAATCAGCCTGATAGCGCCAGTATAGCACTGTATGT
Organism: Anomaloglossus baeobatrachus; assembly: GCF_048569485.1. Lineage (NCBI taxonomy): Eukaryota > Metazoa > Chordata > Amphibia > Anura > Aromobatidae > Anomaloglossus > Anomaloglossus baeobatrachus. The sequence goes on along the minus strand of NC_134355.1, from coordinate 14,915,429 downwards.
ATAGAATCAGCCTGATAGTGCCAGTATAGCACTGTATGTATAGAATCAGCCTGATAGCTCCAGTATAGCACTGTATGGATAGAATCAGCCTGATAGTGCCAGTATAGCACTGTATGTATAGAATCAGCCTGATAGTGCCAGTATAGCACTGTATGGATAGAATCAGCCTGATAGTGCCAGTATAACACTGTATGTATAGAATCAGCCTGATAGTGCCAGTATAGCACTGTATGTATAGACTCAGCCTGATAGTGCTAGTATAGCACTGTATGTATAGAATCAGCCTGATAGTGCCAGTATAGCACTGTATGGATAGAATCAGCCTTATAGTGCCAGTATAGCACTGTATGTATAGACTCAGCCGGATAGTGCCAGTATAGCACTGTATGTATAGAATCAGCCTGATAGTGCCAGTATAGCACTGTGTGTATAGAATCAGCCTGATAGCGCCAGTATAGCACTGTATGTATAGAATCAGCCTGATACTGCCAGTATAGCGCTGTATGTATAGACTCAGCCTGATAACACCACTATAGCACTGTATGTATAGAATCAGCCTGATAGTGCCAGTATAGCACTGTATGTATAGAATCAGCCTGAAAGTGCCAGTATAGCACTGTATGTATAGAATCAGCCTGATAGCCACCACAACCCCTTCATGTAGCTGACCACTGCCCCTCCCCCATAAACTTCCTCCCCACCATCACCGAAGGAGAGCTTGCACGTCTGCTCTCAAAAGCGCACCTCACCACCTGCGCACTTGACCCCATGCCATCCCACCTCCTTCCCAACCTCACCACCATCCTTATTCCAGCCTTAACCCATCTCTTCAACCTATCTCTAACGACTGGAACCTTCCCCTCTGCCTTTAAACATGCAACAGTCACACCTATCCTAAAGAAACCTTCCCTCGATCCAACCTCTACTACCAGCTACCGCCCCATATCACTACTCCCACTTGCCTCAAAACTCCTGGAACAGCATGTCCATGCAGAACTTTCCTCCCACCTCTCCTCTAACGCTCTCTTTGACAACCTACAGTCCGGCTTCCGTCCACATCACTCCACCGAAACTGCCCTGACTAAAATCACAAATGACTTGCTTACTGCCAAAGCGAACAAGCACTTCTCTATACTCCTACTCCTAGACCTGTCCTCAGCCTTCGATACCGTTGACCACTCCCTCCTACTACAGATCCTCTCTTCCCTTGGTGTCAGAGACCTCGCCCTCTCTTGGATCTCTTCATACCTCTCAAATCGCACTTTTAGTGTCTCCCACTCCCACACAACCTCTTCATCCCACCATCTCTCTGTTGGCGTCCCTCAAGGCTCTGTCCTAGGACCCCTACTTTTCTCTATCTACACATTTGGCCTGGGACAACTCATAAAGTCCCATGGCTTCCAATACCACCTATATGCCGACGACACCCAGATCTACCTCTCTGGCCCAGATGCCACATCTCTGCTGTCCAAAATCCCGAAATGTCTATCTGCTATATCCTCCTTCTTCTCCTCTCGCTTCCTAAAGCTCAATGTGGCCAAAACTGAACTAATCATCTTTCCTCCGTCTCACCTACACTCTCCACCTGATCTATCTATTACAATAAATAACACCACGCTCTCGCCAGTACCCAAAGTTCGCTGCCTCGGAGTGACCTTTGACTCTGCCTTATCCTTCATACCACACATCCAATCCCTCACCACCTCCTGCCGTCTTCAACTCAAAAATATTTCCAGAATCCGCCCTTTCCTCAATTTGCAATCTACTAAAATGCTAGTGCATGCCCTCATAATCTCCCGCCTCGACTACTGTAACATCCTCCTCTGTGGCCTCCCTGCCAACACGCTTGCCCCTCTCCAGTCCATCCTTAACTCTGCTGCCCGACTTATCCACCTCTCTCCTCAATACCACCCCGCTTCTCCTCTCTGCATGTCCCTCCACTGGCTTCCAATCTTCCACCGTATCCAATTCAAACTTCTAACACTGACCTACAAAGCTGTGCATAATCTTTCCCCTCCGTACATCTCCGAACTACTCTCCCACTACACTCCAACACGTCACCTCCAGTCCTCCCAAGATCTCCTCCTCTCCTCCTCTCTCATTCGCTCCTCACACAACCGACTCCAAGACTTCTCCCGAGCATCCCCAGTCTCCTGGAACTCGCTGCCTCAACACGTCAGACTATCCCCTACTCTTGCAAACTTGAAACGGAACCTGAAAACGCACCTGTTCAGAAATGCCTACAATCTACAATGAACTCGCTGCCGCCCGACCACCGTGCGCAGCTGCCGCCCGACCACCGTGCGCAGCTGCCGCCCGACCACCGTGCGCAGCTGCCGCCCGACCACCGTGCGCAGCTGCCGCCCGACCACCGTGCGGAGCTGCCGCCCGACCACCGTGCGGAGCTGCCGCCCGACCACCGTGCGGAGCTGCCGCCCGACCACCGTGCGGAGCTGCCGCCCGACCACCGTGCGGAGCTGCCGCCTGACCTACACCCCACCTATTGTCTCCTCCCCATAATCCTATAGAATGTAAGCCCGCAAGGGTAGGGCCCTCTTCCCTCTGTACTAGTCTGTCTACTGTAACTTGTATACGTATTTTGTATGTAACCCCCTTCTCATGTACAGCACCATGGAATTAATGGTGCTCTATAAATAAATAATAATAATAATAAATAATAGCGCCAGTATAGCACTGTATGGATAGAATCAGCCTGATAGTGCCAGTATAGCACTGTATGTATAGAATCAGCCTGATAGTGCCAGTATAGCACTGTATGTATAGAATCAGCCTGATAGTGCCAGTATAGCACTGTATGTATAGACTCAGCCTGATAGCGCCAGTATAGCACTGTATGTATAGAAGCATCCTGATAGTGCCAGTATAGCACTGTATGTATAGAATCAGCCTGATAGTGCCAGTATAGCACTGTATGTATAGAATCATCCTGATAGTGCCAGTATAGCACTGTATGTATAGACTCAGCCTGATAGTGCCAGTATAGCACTGTATGTATAGACTCAGCCTGATAGCGCCAGTATAGCACTGTATGTGTAGAATCAGCCTGATAGTGCCAGTATAGCACTGTATGTATAGAGTCAGCCTGATAGTGCCAGTATAGCACTGTATGGATAGAATCAGCCTGATAGTGCCAGTATAGCACTGTATGTATAGACTCAGCCTGATAGTGTCAGTATAGCACTGTATGTATAGACTCAGCCTGATAACACCACTATAGCACTGTATGTATAGAATCAGCCTGATAGCGCCAGTATAGCACTGTATGTATAGAATCAGCCTGAAAGTGCCAGTATAGCACTGTATGTATAGAATCAGCCTGATAGCGCCAGTATAGCACTGTATGGATAGAATCAGCCTGATAGTGCCAGTATAGCACTGTATGGATAGAATCAGCCTGATAGTGCCAGTATAGCACTGTATGTATAGAATCAGCCTGATAGTGCCAGTATAGCACTGTATGTATAGACTCAGCTTGATAGCGCCAGTATAGCACTGTATGTATAGAAGCATCCTGATAGTGCCAGTATAGCACTGTATGTATAGAATCAGCCTGATAGTGCCAGTATAGCACTGTATGTATAGAATCATCCTGATAGTGCCAGTATAGCACTGTATGTATAGACTCAGCCTGATAGTGCCAGTATAGCACTGTATGTATAGACTCAGCCTGATAGCGCCAGTATAGCACTGTATGTATAGAATCATCCTGATAGTGCCAGTATAGCACTGTATGTATAGACTCAGCCTGATAGTGCCAGTATAGCACTGTATGTATAGAATCAGCCTGATAGTGCCAGTATAGCACTGTATGTGTAGAATCAGCCTGATAGTGCCAGTATAGCACTGTATGTATAGAATCAGCCTGATAGTGCCAGTATAGCACTGTATGTATAGAATCAGGCTGATAGTGCTAGTATAGCACTGTATGTATAGAATCAGCCTGATAGTGCCAGTATAGCACTGTATGTATAGAATCAGCCTGATAGTGCCAGTATAGCACTGTATGTATAGACTCAGCCTGATAGTGCCAGTATAACACTGTATGTATAGAATCAGCCTGATAGCGCCAGTATAGCACTGTATTTATAGAATCAGCCTGATAGTGCCAGTATAGCACTGTATGTATAGAATCAGCCTGATAGTGCCAGTATAGCACTGTATGGATAGACTCAGCCTGATAGTGCCAGTATAGCACTGTATGTATAGAATCAGCCTGATAGTGCCAGTATAGCACTGGCTTTAGGTTATATAGGAAAATCTGGTGACTGGTAAAATCTTCATCGGTTTTATGATAGAACAGTGAATAAACCACAGCGAGGAATCGGTGCCGTCGTCTCCATTACACCGCAGCACTTAAGAAGTGTAGAATTGTTGTTTTCGCCTATGAAGTTTCCGTGGTGTAACCCCTGAAATACAATGTAGCATTAGTGCCAGTTGCAGAACGTTGGCATAGTTGTGCTGAGTGATTCTGTTGTGAGTGAAGTTTCCACATTATTATGGGTAATGTGCTCATCATTTACGGACATTCATTCTGCTGGGTTAAGCAATACCCTGAACATCCTGAGAACAAATAGATGGTGCTACCAAAGTGTCCGCTCTGGAGGAGCGCGCAGCTTCTGCCCCGTATTGATCCTTAGATACATTTTGCTATTAATGGAAACACATGAAATAGCGCTTGTGTCAAAAGGTATTGAACGTCCTGACTTAATACATTTTCCTTAAAGGAGACCTTAACATTTTCTACAAAGGGACAGACGCCACCTGGAGACATTCGTTACGACCCCCATAGTGGGTTCTGGCACACAGGTAGGATGTGGTGCCGGTCTACATGTATCGCCCCCGCATGCCGGCACCTACGGGACCTGTGCTGACTTTCTACTTTGCGTATGCCCAGTCTCATGGAACGCTGTAGTACAAAGGCATCTGTGGATGGTTTTTAGCAACTTCACTTTAATAGGGCAGGTAGGGGGCGCTACTGTGCAGAAAAAAAAGCTAAAAACAGCCTCTTAATTCTCTCACTATGGTGGAAAAGTTTTTTTTTTTTTAAAGCTAATGCAAATTTATGTAACATATCCAAAACTGTGCTAACTAAAATCCACTAGTTTCTTCTGTGATCGTAGCCAAAATGGGGAGGGATCTATGAGACCATTGTACAGTTGGGACCCTTAGTTTCCCTCCGCTCTCTATACAGACACATCTGCAGGTTTTTCCCTCCACTCTCTATACAGACATCTGCAGGTTTTTCCCTCCACTCTCTATACAGACACATCTGCAGGCTTTTCCCTCCACTCTCTATACAGACACATCTGCAGGTTTTTCCCTCCGCTCTCTATAAAGACACATCTGCAGGCTTTTCCCTCAGCTCTCTATACAGACACATCTGCAGGTTTTTCCCTCCACTCTCTATACAGACACATCTACAGGTTTTTCCCCTCCGTTCTCTATAAAGACACATCTGCAGGTTGTTTCCTCAACTCTCTATACAGTCACATCTGCAGGTTGTTCCCTCCACTCTCTATACAGACACATCTACAGGTTGTTCCCTCCACTCTCTATAAAGACACATCTGCAGGTTTTTCCCTCTGCTCTCTATACAGGCACAAATTTGACTAGTCTGCGAATTTCATAACATTTGACTCAAATTCACATTGAATAGACTTTGTGATCACTAATTGCATTTCTCCCTATCTTTAAGGTGTTCAGCTTCAATCACTAAACAGATTCATTACATTATGGCTGCTGCTTTCCCTGCCTTGGCTTTTATGCAGACTATGATAGCACATGTCTGCAAGGGTAACATTGTCTGAAAAGTAAGAGGTGATTTTTATACATTTTGGATTTCTGAACTCAGTAAAAATATCAAAAAAATTCATCATGTGCAGTTTTTCTTCACAAACACTGACTCCATAGGCTTTTTCTTGCCCCGTACTTTCACCTCTTGGCGTGTCCTTTGGTGGATGATTTTGGTCTAATTCAATTGGTAGATTGGGAAAATCATACTGATGACTGCTACGTTTCTACGTGCAAAATGGAGGGATTCAACCTGAAAAATAAGAAGGAAATTATATATCTAGACCCCCCCCCCCTTAGCAATTTCTCTACTTTGAAGAAACTCAAAGAAACATCTCATTCAGAAGAGTCAGAAGATGAAGAGCAGAGTCATGCTAGGTATAGGGAAATAACAAAAGAGAGGAGAAGAGAATCCCTGTGTCTAGGGAAGGGGGAGATGGTGACCCCTCATGAAACCTATCGCTGGGCCCTAGGTTCCCTCACCACCCTAGATAGGTACCACACCTATGTGACGAGCAAGATACCTGGACCTGGGCTGACCCTGATCTGGACCCTAGGTAAGGAATGGATGAGCTCTTCATCAACCCTACTAAGAGCTAAAGGACACAAAGGGATAACAAAAATGGAAAATAACAAAACAACTTATCTTCAAGAAGACTCAGGGAGAGGGGATGCAACCCAAACAAAGTGACTCCAGATGAATACAAGTCGACTGCTTGCACTCAGGATATGTAGGAAGGTAGAGCTATCACCAACACAGACCAAATGGAAATGAGACACCCAGGGAAGTGCTGGTGAAATGGCTAAAAAGGTAAGGAACTCCACAGGGTCATAAAGGGAAAGAGATAAAACAGAAGCAGAGGAGATACTTGAGATACTTTATACACCAAGCAGGAATAATGGAAGGTCAAGGACCTTCTATAGCCGGACACCAGAGGACTGGCCATCACCTGTGACAAGCAGGCTTCTGAAGAAGACTTTTATGCTAGTCCCAGCGAGTCACGGCTTTTTTTCACAGCTCAAATTAATTTTTTTAAACAGGGACAGAAGCAGACAAGAGGAATTCCTCCCATACTTTTCTCCAGACAGTGCAGTAATGTTCCTGGGCTGATGGAAAAATGTAACATTGAACGCAATGTGAGCGAGTGGAGACTCTTTATTGATTCATCCAAAAAAAGTCTGAAAGCTGCACAATGGCAGCGAGTATACTCCAGTGCCTGTAGGACATTTTGTGCACTTGAAGGAAAGCTATGAGAATTTAGACTTTATTCTTAGGAAACTACAGGATGGTCAATATGTGGAGATCTAAAAGTTTTCTCTTTCTCCTTGGAAATTAAATTCCTTTTGCAGGTTCTTCTCTAGCCCTTATAAAGAGGTCAAAATGCCACGAAAAGAGGCAGAAATTTAGATTAGGAACCAGTTGAGAGTTACACCTTGGCGCGGTAACTGGGCTCCAGTAAACCAATTTTTATTTGCAAAATAACTCATTTTTTTCCAAATTTTTTTTTCAAATTTTTCATGTTTTCTTTGCAGTAATGCATTTACATTCCAGAGTTCACCATATACATCTCCTTGTTTTTTCCCCTTCCCTCTACTTGAGTGCAGCTGCTATTTTTGATAATGTATGCTATGTTCAGTTTGCACCAGTTCAGACTAGAAGATTAGGAAGTGCCGGCAATTCTTGTGCATCGTGGAGAACCTGCCGAAACGTTTCCAAGCCTTTGGTTGTCGGAGAGATCGGAAGTTACGATTTTTACATTCCCATTTGGATGATTTTCCTGAAAACCTCGGTGCAGATAGCGGAGAGCAAGAAGAAAGGTTTCATCAGGATATCGAGGAGATGGAACGACGATACCAAGGTAGATGGAAGGTGAAGATGATGGGGGACGACTGCTGGAGGCTTCACAGAGGAGATCCGCAGCCATCTATAAGAGAAAAGGAGCAAGGACAAAAGGAAAAGGCGCAATAATGTCCAATAAATTTGCAAAATTAATGTTCAATAATTTTTTCTATATAATATTTTGTACATTTTTGGCAACAATAATGATTTTATATGTTCATCTCGCTTGTACGTAATTTGTACATAATTTCACAAATGTTTTGTGCAAAATCCATATGTGATGGTTAACTATAGAAGTATCAGGACATGAGGCAAAACATGAGGACAATTCATTGGATTTGAAACAATTTTCATAAACCCAAATTTTTCATACCTATATAGTCAGTGTGATTGGCTGTGCTACACCATATGATTTAATAGCTGCAAGGCATTATTTTGAAGCCTACCCTGTTGTGCCCGGGGTCTTATGACCCTTCTCTGGCTCATGAAATCTTCAGTAATACTAAAATAATGGTGGCAATTTTTACCAATTGTTTAAATTCACCAGGTTCAGCAAATTTCTAAAAAATTTCCACAAATTTGATTAAAATCAATTGGTTTCATTCATCCCTAGTGGTGATACCTCCCACCAGAGCCGCAATCAGGGCATGACAACCATGACTGGTGTATGGGGCCCGGTGAGGAGGGGGGCCCGGCCAAGTCAGGGGTAATTACTTAGCTTTATTAAGCCCCGAGCACAGCCAGGCCCCTCTATTTACCAGGCCCCAGTCACAGGAGCAGCAGAGGGGCCTGGCCTTATCGCTTTGGCCACTATACATGGCTAGTTTGTATGCAAAGGGGCATCACATGCAAATTAGCCATGTACTGGAGGCAAGAAAAGTGGAGTAGAGTAGGGCACTGGCACGTCAACCCATGACCCAGTGTTAGGTCCGGGTGATGGTGGATCCTCTGGGCCGTGCACCGGACTCCCCCAGTGAAGCAACCTGGAGCTAACCCCTATGCAGGGACTGTCCAGTCACCCCACCAGGGGGCCTAGGTACACGGTAGCCGAAGTACTACCGGGACCGGGGTAGCGTCCCTCAGGGAACGGGTAGAACGGAGTCTTTGGAGCCACAGAGTTCATGGAGACAAATACTGGAGTCCGGTATGGGTGCCGGTTAGGAAGCTCAGGCGGGATCCAGGTTAGCTGGGTGTGATGGTGAGGCAGCCGGATGAAGTCGGGTATCACAGACGGACGCAGGCTGATGTAACAGTGGTGGGATTCCCCGCCGACTGACACCGGAGGACCTCTAGGCAATCCCGGATTCAGGAGCCGGTTACGGAGGCAGAGCAGACTCTATGGAAGAGACAAAGTTAGCACATGCACAGCACATGGGGACCTGGACTCCTAGCTTGCAGAACTCGACGAACAGGCACCGCCCCCATGGCAGGAAGATCCCTATATACCCTACACCTGATTTAAGCAATATCCTGTTTCCGGACACTGGCCCTTTAAAAGGAGGTCAATGACCGCACGCGCGCCCTAATGCGCATGCGCGATGCCCGAGTGCCGGAGAGCAGTGCAGGAAGCGGTGCAGAGGATGCAGAGGAGCCCTTGTATGTGTCCTGGGTCGCAGAGGAACGCCGGGAGCAGAGAGCAGGGAGCATGGGGGACGCAGAGGAGAAGGAGCGGGCTGTGCAGCCGCGGGCTGAGGGAATGGAGACCGGAGCGGTGAGTGGGAGACGGGGTCGGGGCACGGGAAGCGTGACAGTACCCCCCCCCCCTCACGCCCCTCTCATCACAACCGGGACAAGAAGTTACGTATCAGTGGAGTGCCAACATTCTCCCGGGGGTTCCCAGGACCTGTCCTGGGGGCCATAACCCGCCCAATCGACCAGGAAGAATTGCTTACCCCTCACGGTCTTCATGGCTACAATATCCCTTACCGCATCGTCAGCAATAGGAGGAGGGGGAGTACAGGGGGAGTACAGGCCCCAGCGGAGAAGGAACCGAGGACCACAGGCTTGAGCAGGGAAACATGGAAGGAATTAGGTATCCACATTGTGGTCGGAAGCTACAGCTTGTATGAGACTTCATTGATCCTCCTGATGACCTTGAACGGGCCAATGTACCGAGGACCCAACTTGTATGATGGCATCTTCAGGCGGACGTATTTGGAGGCAAGCCAGACTGAGTCCCCTGGAGAAAAACAGGGCGGATCAAGGCGTCTCTTGTTCGCATGTTTCTTCATCCATGTGGAAGCACGTTCAAGGAAGGCCTTGACGGAGACCCATATCGCGGAGACGTCTCTGGCTAGGGCATCTGCAGCGGGAACATCAGAAGCCGAGGACACCGGTAATGGAATGGAAGGTTGGAGTCCATAGTCAACATGGAAGGGAGAGCTGGAGGTGGACTCGCTGACATGGTGGTTATGAGAGAACTCTGCCCAGGGAAGCAATGTAGACCAGTCGTCATGATGAACATTGATGTAGTGGCGCAGGAAGGAGGTCAGGATCTGATTGACCCGTTCCACTTGGCCATTTGACTGGGGGTGGTAGGCTGAGGAAAAGTCCAGAGAGACTCTCAGATGTTCACAGAGTGCCTTCCAGAAGGGCGAGGTGAACTGAGTTTCTCTGTCGGACACAATGTGTGCGGGAAAGCCGTGCAACCGGAAGATATGCTATATCCGGAAGATATGCTATATGAAGGCGTCAGAGAGCTCCTGTGCAGATGGTAGGCCGACCATGGGGACGAAATGAGCCATCTTCGAGAACCGGTCCACCACGACCCAGATGACCGTATGACCGGAGGACAAGGGTAATTCCGTGATAAAATCCATGGCGATGTGTTGCCACAGGACTGAGGGAATCAGCAGAGGCAGGAGACGACCAAAGGGCAGGTGCTTGGGTGACTTGTTCCAGGCACAGGAGGGACAAGCGGAGACGAAGGATGTGATGTCCTTACGGAGAGACGGCCACCAATAATGACGGGCGATGGTGCCCCAGGTCTTCTTCTGACCGGCGTGACTGGCCACTTTCGAGGAATGTCCCCACAGAAGGACTTTGGATCTGTCGATCTCCGGGACGTAGATCTTCCCAGGAGGTATCCGTGCCAGGGAGACGGGAGCTACCGGAACGAGTTTACTTGGACAGATGATGGGCTGAGTTGATTCCTCCTCTTGCTCTACCGGGACAAAGGATCGGGACAGGGCATCAGCCCGCACGTTTTTGTCCGTGGGCCGGAAGTGCAGTTGGAAGTCAAACCGAGCAAAGAACAGGGACCAGCGAGCTTGACGGGGATTCAGTCTTTGAGCGGACCGCAGATATTCCAAGTTCTTATGGTCAGTGTAAATGATTACCGCCCCCTCCAGGAGGTAACGCCATTCCTCCAATGCCATCTTGACAGCCAGAAGCTCTCTATCGCCAATGGTGTAGTTGCGTTCCGGTGCAGAGAAAGTTTTGGAAAAGAATCCGCAGGTAACCATTTTCCCGGTAGAGGACTTTTGCCCCGGCCCCTGAGGAGGAGGCATCCACCTCCAAAGTGAATTGACGATTCATCTCGGGTTGGTGGAGGACGGGAGTGGAAGCAAAGGCTTGCTTCAGGGAACAGAACGCGGCTTCGGTCTCGGGCGACCACTCCCTTAGGTTGACCCCCTTCTTGGTCAAGGCAGAGAGAGGCGCTGTCAGAGCAGAGAAGTGGGGGATAAACTGGCGGTTTTAGTTGGCAAAGCCAAGGAAGCGTTGAAGGACTTTCAGACCGGAGGGAGAGGGCCAGTTGAGGATAGCGGAGACCTTTTCGGGATCCATCTGCAAACCGGTATCGGAGATCACATAACCCAGAAAGGGAAGAGACGATTGTTCGAAAACACATTTCTCGTACTTGGCGTATAACCGGTTTTCCCTCAACCTTTGCAGCACGAGCTGCACATTTTCCCTGTAGGTCTGTAGGTCCGGGGAATAGATCAGGATGTCGTTAGGTCAATAGCGCAGTCATAGGGTCGATGTGGCGGCAATACCTCTGACTCCTTTTTATTGAACACGTCCACGAAGGACCAGTAGGCGGGAGGTAGTCCTGGTAGGGAGTCCGGGGCCGGAGGTCGACGGACGGGCTGGATGGACTGCAGGCATTTCTCATGACAAGACGGGCCCCATTGGGTAATCTCCCCTGTGCGCCAGCTGACCGTCGGTTCATGTACCCGTAACCAGGGAAAGCCCAACAGGAGAGTATGCGACATGTGTGGAAGGACATAGAGAGTGATTTCTTCGGTGTGCAGCGCACCGATACGAAGCCCCAATGGTATGGTAACAAACTGGATGACATTAGACAGGGGTTTTCCATCCACAGAAGCAATCACGAGGGGTTTCATAAGCGGAACAGTAGGCACCTGGTACTTGTCCACCGTAGCCTGCTGGATGAAGTTACCTGCTGCCCTGGAATCGAGATACGCCTCTGTCGTAAAACGGGTATTTTCCGTCGTCACCTGGACAGTCCATGTAACAGAGTCAGAGTTTACCGGGACCTAGGGTGGCCTCTCCTACCAAACATAGGCTTTGGTGTTTCCTGGTTTCTCGGGACAGGAACGTAGCAGGTGTGTACCACCTCCGCAGTAGAAGCAGAGGCCCTTAGAGAGCCATTCCGCTCGACGTTGTTCGGACTGCCTCAGCCGGTCTACTTGCATGGGCTCGTGGGTGGAGGGCGCAGACGGAGGGATGGTAGGCTTCAACGGTGGAGAAGAGTGCCTTATCGGACGTCGATCACGGGACAACTCCTTGGACCGTTCCTGAAAGCGGAGATCCACTCGGGTTGCCAGAGCAATCAGGGCATCCAGGGTAGGGGGAACATTGCGGCCCGCCAACTCGTCTTTGATGCGACCGGAAAGCCCCTCCCAGAAGGCGGCAGTTAGGGCCTCGTTATTCCACCCTAACTCAGATGCCAGTGTCCGGAACCGGATGGCATACTGACCAACCATCAAGGTCCCTTTGCGTAGCCTGAGGAGGGATGAGGCGGATGAGGAAGCACGTCCGGGTTCATCGAATGCGGTGCGGAAGGTTTGCAGGAAGTCCCGGATGTTGGTGGTTACTGGATCTTCCCTCTCCCACAAGGGGTTCATCCATGCCAGTGCTTCGCCCTCCAGATGAGACATCGCAAAGGCTACCTTAGCTTGGTCGGGAGCGAAGAGGTGCGGGAGTAGTTTGAAGTGCAGCGAGCACTGGTTCAAGAACCCCCGGCAGTTCTTGGGGTCCCCGGCAAACCAAGGCGGAGAAGCTAGTCGGAGTTGCGAGGGCGCAGAAGATGCCCCTACGGGAGCCGTGGATGTAGCGGAGGTGGACAGGGACGTGGCTGAGGATTGCAGTGTGTTCAGGCGGGTATCCACTGACGACATGAAGGGCAACATACGGGATTGGGTTTCTCGCTGACGTACCAGCTCCTGCTGCAATCCGGCCAGTTGGGACGCTAGTGCTTCGGCGGGATCCATGGCCTGTTCATTCTGTTAGGTCCGGGTGATGGTGGATCCTCTGGGCCGTGCACCGGACTCCCCCAGTGAAGCAACCTGGAGCTAACCTGTTCAGTCACCCCACCAGGGGGCCTAGGTACACGGTAGCCGGAGTACTAGAGGGACCGGGGTAGCGTCCCTCAGGGAACGGGTAGAACGGAGTCTTTGCAGCCACAGAGTTATTGGAGACAAATACTGGAGTCCGGTACGGGTGCCGGTTAGGAAGCTCAGGCGGGATCCGGGTTAGCTGGGTGTGATGGTGAAGCAGCCGGATGAAGTCTGGTATCACAGACGGGCGCAGGCTGATGTAACGGTGGTGGGATTCCCCGCCGACTGACACCGGAGGACCTCTTGGCAATCCCGGATTCAGGAGCCGGTTACAGAGGCATAGCAGACTCTATGGAAGAGACAAAGTTAGCACATGCACAGCACATGGGGACCTGGACTCCTAGCTTGCAGAACTCGACGAACAGGCACTGCCCCCATGGTAGGAAGATCCCTAGATACCCTACACCTGATTTAAGCAATATCCTGTTTCCGGACGCTGGCCCTTTAAGAGGATTTCAATGACCGGGCGCGCGCCCTAATGCGCATGCACGATGCCCGAGTGCCGGAGACCAGTGTAGGAAGCGGTGCAGAGGATGCAGGGGAGCCCGTGTGTGTGTCCTGGGTTGCAGAGGAACGTCGGGAGCGGAGAGTAGGGAGCATGGGGGACGCAGAGGAGAAGGAGCGGGCTGTGCAGCCACGGGCTGAGGGAACGAAGACCGGAGCGGTGAGTGGGAGACGGGGTCGGGGCCCGGGAAGCGTGACACCCAGCATGCAGCAACACGATGAGGTCATCAATCTGCAACCTCATCACACTGCTGCAGGTAACAGAGCCGTGGTGGTGGCGATGAGACGTGAGCTGAAAACTGGAGCGGAATGATTGCCGAGGGATGTGGGGGCCCGCTAACCCCAGCCTCTGCCTTCCTTCAGCTGGATGTGTGTCGGAGGGCACACATCCAGCTGAAATGCATTGCGGCTCAGAGAGGACTCCGTGCGACGTGGGAGCTGGGGAAGGTGAGTAAAATGTTTTGTTTTCTTTTTACGACAGACAAATGCCAGGGGAGGGCCAGGAAGGGGACATATATACCAGGAGGAGGACATATATACAAGGAAAGGGTCAAATAACCAAGAATGCGGAGATATATACCAGGACAGGTCCAGCAAGGAGACATATATACTGGAAGGAAGACATATATACTAGGAAAGGGGCAAATAACCAAGGTTATGGACATATATCCCAGGATGGGATCAGGAGGGGGACATATATACCAGGAGTGGGACATTCATACCAGGGTGGGGACATATATATAAGGAGAAGGACATATATATATATATATATATATATATATATCTCAGGAAGGGGACAGAAACCAAGATGGGGACATATATATCAGAATGTGCCCAGGAGGGAGATATATATATCTATATATATTTATATATTTATATATATATATATATATATATATATATATATATATATATATCTCAGGAGGATCCCAGGACGGATGAAAAATAATACTTTTATTTATCAAATGAGTTGCATAATGATTAGAGAATATCGTCCAGACAGTGACGAGGTTAGAAATAATGATTTTTCCTGGAAATAATAATTTTCTCTTCACACTTTGCTTTCGGCACAGAATGCTCCTTTGCAGCAATTCCAGCTTTGCAGAGCTTTGGCATTCTAGCTGGTAATTTGTGGAGGTAATCTGGAGATATTTCACTCCATGCCTCTCCCTCCACAAGTTGGATTTGTTGATGGGCACTTTTTGGCACCATATGGTCAAGCTGCTCCCACAACAGCTCTATAGGGTTGAGATCTGGTGACTGGGCCACTCCATTACAGATATACACCAGCTGCCGGCTTCTTTCCTAAACAGTTCATGCATAATTTGGAGGTGGCTTTGGGTCATTGTCCTGTTGTAGGATGATATTGGCTCCATTCAAGCGCTGTCCACAGGGTATGGCATGGCGTTGCAAAATGGAGTGATAGCCTTCCTTATTCAAAATCCCTTTTACATTGTATAAATCTCCCACTTTACCAGCACCAAAGCAACTCCAGACGATCACATTACCTCCACCATGCTTGACAGATGGCGTCAGGCACTCTTCCAGCATCTTTTCAGTAGTTCTGCATCTCACAAATGTTGTTCTGTGTGATCCAAACCCCACAGACCTCGATTCGTCTGTCCATAACACTTTTTTCCAATCTTCCTCTGTTCAATGTCTGTCCTTTTGCCCATATTAATCTTTTCCTTTTATTAGCCAGTCTCAGATATGGCTTTTTTTTGCCACTCTGCCCTGAAGGCCGGCATCCCGGAGTCGCCTCTTCACTGTAGACAGTGACACTGGTGTTTTGCGGGTTTTATATAATGAAGCTGCCAGTTGAGGACCTGTGAGGCGTGGATTTCTCACACTAGAGAGGGTAATGTGCTTGTCTTGTTGTTCAGTTGTGCAGCGCGGCCTCACACTCCTCTTTCTACTCTGGTTAGAGCCTGTTTGTGCTCTCTTCTGAAGGGAGTAGTACACACCTTGTAGGAAATCTTCAGTTTCTTGGCAAATTCTTGCATGGAATATCCTTAATTTCTAAGAACAAGAATAGACTGTCGAGTTTCACATGAATGTTCTCTTTTTCTGGCCATTTTGAGAATTTAATGGAACCAACAAATGTAATGCTCCAGATTCTCAACTAGCTCAAAGGAAGGTCAGTTTTATAGCTTCTCTAATCAGCAAAACTGTTTTCAGCTGTGCTAACATACTTGCACAAGGGTTTTCAAAGTATTTCTAAACATCCATTAGCCTTTTAACACAGTTATCAAACACATATATCCCACCACACACAAACTGTTCCTTGCAACACTTTGTTAAGAAATAAGTAGTGGGCACTACAGTGTAATAAATATAAATAAAGGGCGGGGTGCTAACAAAAACTGCTGAAAAAATGAATTGTAACATGAGAGGAAAAAATCTGCATTGTAAAAATGTGTTATTTATATAACAACACTGCTTTTATTGATAAAAAAAAACATATAAGGCTGACATTACAAAGGTTAAAAACATGATTGACAAGAGAAAAAAAATGGAAGAAATAAGGTGATGGGCATAATAATCCTGTACTTATCCCCAATGAATTAAAAGGGCACTGATAATAGAATGCACAATAAGTATATAAGCAAGGCAATGTCCACAGATAAATAATATAATCCCAATATAATCCCAAAACACACAATACCTGGCTGTAGAGCCTCCCCTTAAAGGTAATGTGGCAGTAAGTCAATAGAGGGTAGGTGTTCAACCTCTGTTTTTGTCAGCCTTATATGTTTTGTATCAATGAAAGTCAAGTGTATATATACACAGCTCTGGCAAAAATTAAGAGACCACTTTCAAATTTTCAGTTTTTTTTATTTTTCTGTTTATATTTTTGAGTAACATGTAAATTGTTCTTTTATACTATAAACTACTGACGACGTCTCCGAATTTCCGAGCAAAAAATTTTGCATTCATTTTCTGAAAATGAGAAATAACAAAAAATGCACAAATAATGTAAAGAAAACAAGGTCATAATCATTTAGAAACGTCCTTCAAAAAGATGTTTGTTGAATTTTCTTTACCTAATTTTCACCTTTGCCCAACACCTGGTCGTCTAATGGTTAGATGGAGACCTGGAGAGCCGTACTGTTACGAATCACTGCCGCCATAGCCGCAAGCAGCCTGCTGCGGTTCCAGTTGCGCACAGGCGTCGGCTGCCATTTTTGGCCGTGCCTCGGGTCGTCCAGCTGGCTGCTTCCTCCTCCACGTCTAAGTGTGGAGAGGCGGCTAGTGCGCATGCGCACACCGATTTACCCCAGCCACAGCCTAAGTCCAGTGTTTCGCCTAGTGAGCATGCTCAGCCAATAGTGCTATTCCTGAGGCTAAGTCCTCGGTTCAGGCTACTGAGTATGCTCCTACACTTAGTGCGAAAAGCCTCTTTGCATAGGTAAATATTATTATTCAGAGGGGCAGTGTGTGTATGGGGGATATTATGCAGAGGGAGAGTGTGTGTGGGGGGATATTATTCAGAGGGGCAGTGTGTGTATGGAAAGATATTGTAAAGAGGCACAGCTTGTGTGGAAGGGATAGTATACAGAGGGGCAGTATATGTGAGGGATATCATACAGAGGGGCAGTGTGTGCGGGGATATTATGCCAAGAGGCAGTGTGTGGGGGGATATTATATAGAGAGGCAGTGTGTATGGGAGAGATATTAAACAGTGGGGCAGTGTGGGAGAGATATTATGAAGAGAAGCAGTGTGGAGGGTGAATTATGGAGAGGAGAAGTGTAGAGGGTGCATTATTATTTTTCTGAGTGCTGGTGAGACTGTGGAAGGTTTGGGGGTGGAGTGGAGCCTGTGGGAAATCTCAAGGGGAACCAAAAATATTGCCAGTATGGGGCCCTGAAAAACCTAGTGGCAGCCCTGCCTCCCACCTCAGCATCCTGGCTGTGGAGGACAGACAGCCCACCTCGGGGAGGATACATTCCATCTACCTTTTCCGTATTTGCCGAATAGAGTAAACGCTGCAGTAAACACAAGAATTAGCTGCAGTTGTTCCACTTCCATTACCACAAGGAATATCACATGTGTAACCTTTTTGGCTTCTGTTAAATGGTCAAAACTCTACTAATTAACAGCTTTGTTAGCGCACATTAGTGACCTTTCCAAGGGTAATTTTTAGCATTGTGCACGAGCTGATATTCCACCGATGTACCGCATCAGAAAGCGCTGCGCTTCCCTGAAATGTTCTCTAATGATATCACATCAGCCATTTATCACAGAATACATTGTGAGGACGGGCGCTATTCACACCCTGCTCTATATAATATTAAAGCGTCTGGCAGAATATCAGGATGGGTGGGAGAGTGCACGGCTACATTTATGCATATGCAGCATACGCTCGCATACAAATCGTTAACAATGAGTGGCCTCATTATAGACAATAAATAATGGCACCATGTAGTGCATGCAGACATTGCCATGCTGCAGACATATCCAATGCCTTCATTAATAACACTGCCATACTGTTGTAATTTAAAATGCTGCAATACATTATACCGTATGTGCACAAGGTTGTGCATGGAATGTGGGGTATCATGCTCATTGATACCATGTTTTCCTGAAAATAAGCCCTAGCAGCAAGTTTTGTGATCTTCAGTGTAAGACTTAAATATAAGCCCTACCCCCGAAAATAAGCCCTAGCAACCAGGGGCGTAACTACCGCCATTGCGATAGGGCCCAGCAGGTTAGGGGCCCATGGCCGCCCAGTAGATCAGCAGACAGCTCCTTTTCTGTGACAGAGGAGCTGTGCTGTGATGTCACAGACCACGTGGCTGCCGACGCTGACACCGGGTGCCGCTGACGCTGACACCAGCAGCAGCACCGGAACCCCCCCGTTATTGAACACTGCAATGATATTGCATCGAGCGGCCGGCGCCACTCCATGCAACATCATTCTCACCCTGTGCCTGTCCAGTGACATCACTCATGTGCGACTGCTGTGCTGAGGCATGTGTGACGCCCTGGGCAAGCCAGGGGTCACAGGTCATCACACCACCACACCCTACATCCCAGTTAGGAACACCAAACCTACTGAAATCCTTGTTGCCTTCCTCCAGGGGCTGATGTTCACACCAGGGGGTGGGCCAGGCGGTTGGCTCTGCCCACCGAGGAGTTCACAGCCCTGGAGGCGGGAGAACCAGGCAGTGGAGTTAAGGAGTCAAGAGAGGGAAGTGAAGGAGTAAACAGTGGAGTGGTAGAGGAGCTAAGTGAAGTGAAAGTGAAGTAGCAGTGGAGCAAAGAAGAAAAGGAGTAAAAGTGAGAGCAGAAAGGCCTGAAGTTAGTCCAGCTGTGTGCAGGACAGAGTCAGCAAGGTCAGCAACGGCGGTGACAGTCTGGAGGGGGACTGCTCGGAGGTTGCTGGAAGGACCGCGGACGGTTAGTGGCCCGGCGGTCTGGAGCAGTATACGAAGAACAGTCAGCACCAGGGCAGGGGCCTCTCGGACCCCGACAAGGCTAGGAGTCGCCATAATTTGCCAAATCCGTCAGTGAAGGGGACGTCTGTCTCCAAACAACCAAGTCCCGACTGAAGGCAACAGTCCAACCATTGAGGAGAGACACCGCCACCGCCAGGGCACCAGTTTCTCAGGGCCAGCGCCTGCGGGCAAAGTAGGGCTCCTCCGGCCCATATCCAAGCCGGGGAGCGGGTTACCGGTGGGAACCCATCGCTACCAACAAGGAAACATTAGGTGCAGGACAAAGGGACATCACCGTCACCTACTGGGAGAGCAAGTGCAGCCGTCCGTGGAAACCGTCTTTCCAGCCGTGTGGTTTACCGAAAAACTGTGTCAACGTCTCAGGCTGAGTGAGTACCACAGTGCCGCAAGGCACAGCGCTGCCCCCGCGTCCCTGCGCCCACCAAGCCCTGCATCTCCCAACTCATCACTGGGCCCCGGGATCTCCAACCCCTACCCACGGAGGGGCAACACAACAACTGGCTGCTCCATACCATCCTTCTCGGGATCCCCATACAGAGCAGCGGTGGTGTCAACAAATCACCACAACCGCGGGTGGCGTCACGGACAATAAACAATTCCCACACCCAAACAACCCCCTTTCACTCACGGGCGAGGAGCGCCGCTCGAGAGTCCCCGGGATCCGGCCCATCGCTCGAGCCACCGAGCAGCGGCAGCAGCAGGCCGCAGCGGCAGCCGGACCCGAGCAGCAGTGGGAGAGCGCAGCGTCCCCTCCTCCGCCCGCGATAACTTGGCGTCACGAACAGGATCTTACCGCTCTGCCGTTGGGTAGAGGTGCGCCTTGTGACCGCCGGAGGTATCCGGCTGAAAATTTCCAGAAGTCGCCATCTTTGGCGCGAAAAGTTCCCGCTCGAGTGTCTTCTCGAGTAGCAGAGGCACGAAGGCCGAAACTCCGCCCCAATAAAGGAGGGGCCGGAAAGAAGCTAAGGGGGATGCGATGGCGGCTGGATGTATGTAGCGCGCGGCTGTATGAGCCAAGACGCTGGGACCCCGTGATCTGTCGAGCCTTACAACGAGATGTCTGTTCCGCCCAGCTATGTGGAGGCTACTGAGCCGGTGCCCGGAACAGCGGCATGGCTGAGGGCCCGAACGGCAGCGATCTGCCGACACTACCGGAGCCAGATCTGCAGGCTGATGGAGCAGTGGACTGCGGAGGTGGAGAATATAGCTGCGGTTGCACGAGTATATGGAATGGAGGCCATGATGGAGGAGCTGGTGAGTGACCCACGCCCCTGTGTCCTCGAGGGACCGGCCGCTGCGGCTGAGGGTCCCGGTCTGCCTCTGGCTCCCACGCCACCTCCGTCCTCCTTACCCGTACACCGTACTGCGCCTGGCCCATCGGGCGTACACCCCTCCATGACTGTGGCCACGAGAGCAGCCAGCCTAGAGGCTACGGCAGCTGGTAGCCACCCGCCTGGTGCAGAGGCTGACGATAGCGATTCCGGGCCTGACACCGAGCCCATGTCAGAAGAGGATGGGCCCGCCTCCGTTGAAAGTCCGGAGTAGGGCAGCGGAGCACCGTTGTCCAGTCCCCGTTGGGACCACCACTGAGTTATGTGAGTTTAAGTTTAAGAAGTTTACAGATGGTTAAAATGGAAAATGATTACCGTGTACTTCACCTGATTAACAGTGATTGAACCGGCCGGAGCCGGCACCGTTGTCCCCGTGGGGACCGTTTAAAAAGTTTGCATGGGAACTATCCATGGACAAGCCCGTGAACTTGCAGGGCAACCACAAACGTTAAGTGGCTTGTAAATAAGTTGTTTTACCGTACCGTTTTCCGCAGTTGCCGCCTCCGGAGAGGCAGGTTGGAGGGAGGGCCCTCAGCAGAGCAGGCTGGGGCCCAGCCACCAAAGGAACCGGTGGCTACCCTCTGGAGGGGAAGGACAGATCCCGCTCGGGTAACTGGTGCTGGACTTGAGTCAAGGGGTGCTGCCTGGGCTTTAGGGGCAGCATCAGGGCCAGGTTGCTTGGGTGGGAGAGAGCGGAAACCGTACCCGTAAAACCGTTTAGTAACGTTTAAGAAATGTGCCTCCCGTTGTGGGATGATGTTATAATATATATGTTACCGTTTACTTTTATACATTTACAGAAAATAAAACCGGTGTTGGACGGGCAGCCCGCGGACGGTCTGCATTTTGCTAAGGGGGAATGTGATGCCCTGGGCAAGCCAGGGGTCACAGGTCATCACACCACCACACCCTACATCCCAGTTAGGAACACCAAAGCTACTGAAATCCTTGTTGCCTTCCTCCAGGGGCTGATGTTCACACCAGGTGGTGGGCCAGGCGGTTGGCTCCGCCCACCGAGGAGTACACAGCCCTGGAGGCGGGAGAACCAGGCAGTTGAGTTAAGGAGTCAAGAGAGGGAAGTGAAGGAGTAAACAGTGGAGTGGTAGAGGAGCTAAGTGAAGTGAAAGTGAAGTAGCAGTGGAGCAAAGAAGAAAAGGGGTAAAAGTGAGAGCAGAAAGGCCTGAAGTTAGTCCAGCTGTGTGCAGGACAGAGTCAGCAAGGTCAGCAACGGCGGTGACAGTCTGGAGGGGGACTGCTCGGAGGTTGCTGGAAGGACCGCGGACGGTTAGTGGCCCGGCGGTCTGGAGCAGTATACGAAGAACAGTCAGCACCAGGGCAGGGGCCTCTCGGACCCCGGCAAGGCTAGGAGGCGCCATAATTTGCCAAATCCGTCAGTGAAGGGGACGTCTGTCTCCAAACAACCAAGTCCCGACTGAAGGCAACAGTCCAACCATTGAGGAGAGACACCGCCACCGCCAGGGCACCAGTTTCTCAGTGCCAGCGCCTGCGGGCAAAGTAGGGCTCCTCCGGCCCATATCCAAGCCGGGGAGCGGGTTACCGGTGGGAACCCATCGCTACCAACAAGGAAACATTAGGTGCAGGACAAAGGGACATCACCGTCACCTACTGGGAGAGCAAGTGCAGCCGTCCGTGGGAACCGTCTTTCCAGCCATGTGGTTTACCGAAAAACTGCGTCAACGTCTCAGGCTGAGTGAGTACCACAGTGCCGCAAGGCACAGCGCTGCCCCCGCGTCCATGCGCCCACCAAGCCCTGCATCTCCCAACTCATCACTGGGCCCCGGTATCACCAACCCCTACCCACGGAGGGGCAACACAACAACTGGCTGCTCCATACCATCCTTCCCGGGATCCCCATACAGAGCAGCGGTGGTGTCAACAAATCACCACAACCGTGGGTGGCGTCACGGACAATAAACAATTCCCACACCCAAACAACCCCCTTTCACTCACGGGCGAGGAGCGCCGCTCGAGAGTCCCCAGGATCCGGCCCATCGCTCGAGCCACCGAGCAGCGGCTGCAGCAGGCCGCAGCGGCAGCCGGACCCGAGCAGCAGTGGGAGAGCGCGGCGTCCCCTCCTCCGCCCGCGACACATGCAGAGCGCAGGACAGGAGGACGCTGACCAGAGCAGCGGGGAATGAGGACAGAGGTAAGGACGGAGCAGCGGTGAAACAAGGAGAGGTGAGGATAGAGCAGCAGGGGAAGGAGGAGAGAGGTGAGTACTTATTGTTTTTTATTCTTATAAATCAGTGAGTACACAGTGGCCAACAGCCTGGGGTGCTGCATGATACATGGAGGCCTGGAGGGCTGGCTGCATGACACATAGAGACCTGGGGGGCTGTCTTCATGATACCTTGAGGCCTGGGGGGGCTGGCTGCATGATACATGGAGGCCTGGAGGTGCTGCCTGCACGCTACATGGAAGCCTGCGGCTGGCTGCATGATACACGAAGGCCTGGGGGGCTGGCTGCATGATACATGGAGGCTTGGAGGGGGCTGGCTGTATGATACATGGAGACCTGGGGGGCTGCATGATACATGGAGGTCTATGGGGCTGCATTATAGATGGAGGTCTATGGAGCTGCACAATAAACATGAAGGACAACTTATACATGGCCTGTAGGGGTGCATTATACATGCATGGAGGTGTATGGGGCTGCGTTATACCTGGAGGTCTATGGGGGTGCATTATACAAAATGAAGAAGGAGGTCTATGGAGCTGCACAATAAACATGAAGGACAACTTATACATGGACTATAGGGGTGCATTATACATGGAGGAGTATGAGGCTGCATAATACAATATGAAGATTTATGAGGCTGCATTATCATACATATAGGACTATGGGGGCTACATTATAATATATGGAGGACTATGGAGGCTACCTTATACATCAACTATGGGGGTGCATTATAAATCATGGAGGACTAGGTGGTGCAGTATAATATATGGAGAACTATGGGGTGAATTATAATACATGGAGGACTATGGAAGTGCATTCTAGTATATGAAGGGTTTTGTGGGACCCTTTATACTATATGGAAGGCTATGTGGGGGCCATTATAGTATTTGGAGAACTATATACGAACGAAGGGGGACTAAGATACAAGCATGGGATGGGAATGTTTGTGTTGAGGGAAAAAGGCTCTTTCCCTCAGCACCCAGCTTTCCCATGCTCTGCTGTACATCTTCTCTCAGCACCCAGCTTTCTTATGCTCTGATATGGGAAAGCTGGGTGCTGAGGGGAGGATGTATAGCAGAGCATGGGAAAGATAGGTGCTGAGGACAAGATGGATATCAGAACATAGGAAAGCTGGGTAGCTGATAGAGAGATTTCAGATCATGGAAGACCTGTGTGCTGTGGGTAAGAGCCAAGTGTCAGTGTCATTATCCCGTATCCCAAGTGTCGGGGTACGTGGAGGGGGGGGGCCCAGGTCCAAACTTTGCACCAGGGCCCATCAAACTCTAGTTACGCCACTGCTAGTTACGTCTCAATAATGAAGTGACCATTAAAGCATACTGCAGCACAATTCATTAAAGAAAACAGACACCCCCAAAAGAGAGAAGACAGCCCCCCGCAATCATACTCACCGGACCCCAAACGGGAGGCTGTGGAAAGCGAGGACCTGTAGTAGAATGTGTGGCGCCCTGGACTATCCAGGTCGTCACAGATAACACACAAACACCCCCACCCCATTAGACAGTGACACCAGCCAAACACAAAACCTTGTTGCCTCCCTCCAGTGTCTGATGTCCACACCAGGTGGGGCGGAGCCAAGCGGTTGGCCCCACCCACCGAGGAGTTCACAGGCCTGGAGGCGGGAAAAGTGACAGATAGAGTTTGGAGTTTGAAGTGAGAGGAGTAAAGTGGAGAGTGTCTGGGTTTGTGGCCCAGGCACTGACAACAAGGTTGGCAGACGGTGGTGGCCGTCTGCAGGAGTGGTGAAGCAACGCAGAACCGTAGGACCGGGGTCGGGCGTTGGCCCACCGGTACCGCCCGATGAGCGAAGTGAAGTTAGCACACACAGGCAGGGCCATCGGACCCCGACCAGGCTTGGAGCCGCCGACAATAGTCAAATCCGAATGTGACCGGAACCCCAGGGGTTTCCTAACAACCAAAGACCCGATAGAAGGCAACCGCCCACACCGTGAGGGTATACAGCTACCGCCTAAGGCTAGAGACCCAAGGGCCAGCGCCTGCGGGCAAACGGGCTCCTCCGGCATCCATCCACCGGGGCGCGGACTACCGTTGGGAATCCATAGTAGTCAGAAAGAGAACATCAAGGTGCAGGGATAGACAGCCGCCATCACCTGTCTGGGGAGAGACGCTGCAGCCGGCTGCGGGACCCGTCCATCCAGCCGTTTGGTTTACCGAGGACTTTGTGCATCTTTTACTGAGTGAGTACACCCGTGCCATCCGGCACCGCGCCGCGCTGTCCCTGCAACCCTGCACCTCACCGACCCTGCCTCCCCGTCACACCACCGGGCCCCGGGACCACCGACCCCTACCCACGGAGGGGGAAAACAACATCCTAGCTGCTCCCTACCATCGCTCCCGGGATCCCCGTCACCAGTAGCGGTGGTGCCCATCTTCACCACGACCCGTGGGTGGCGTCACAGACTAAATCCCTCAACCCAACCACCTTTTTTCACTCACGGGCGAGGAGCGCTGCTCGAGTCCCCGGATCCGGCCTACCGCTCGAGCCACCGAGCAGCCGCAGCAGCGCCGGACCCGAGCGTTGGCGAGCGACCAGCAGCGGCGGCGTCCTCCTCGCCCGCGACAAATGCATCAAGCACCTGCTGTGGAACGTGCACACACACAAGCACACACATCCGGTGATATTGTACTGCTCCAGGGACATGGGATGCGGTGAAACACAAGAACCTGCAGTGGCTGTATAACTCTATATGTACCTTGCTGCCTCTGGAGTCAGCTGCACATATCCATATGTAGTGAGCTCCCCATTGTGGTGGCTGTATAAGTCTGTATGTAGTGAGCGCCCTCTAGTGGTGACTGTATAAATCAGTATGCAGTGAGTTCCCTCTAGTGTTGGCTGTATAAATCTGTATGTAGTGAGCTCCCCCTAGTGGTGGCTGTATAAATCTGTATATAGTGAGCTCCCTCTAGTGGTGACTGTATAAATCTGTATGTAGTGAGTTCCCCCTAGTGATGGCTGTATAATTCTGTATGTAGTGAGCTCCCTCTAGTGGTGGCTGTATAAATCTGTATGTAGTGAGCTCCCCCTAGTGGTGGCTGTATAAATCCATATGTAGAGAGCTTTCCGTAGTGGTGACTGTATGAATGTATATCTAGAGCGTTCTCACCAGTTGTGCCTGTATAAATCCATATGTAGTAAGTGCCCCCTAGTGATGGCTGTTTAAATCAATACGCTGAGGCCCATATACCGCAGTTCCACATAGCACAGCATCCATCTGATTTTTTACATACTTATACCCACTGCATCACCAATGTGTGTGTTATTTTGTAAAAGGTCTTAATCGACCGAAACATCAAACATGTTTGTTACTCACACTTTTGTTTTTGATAGGAATAAAATATTTTTCTGTTTTCACCTGCAACTTTAGCATGCCAGATTTTTTTCCTGTATAAATCCATATGTACTGAGCTCCCCCTAGTGATGTCTGCATAAGTTCTTACACAGTGAGCGCCTCCTAGTGGTGGATGTATAAATTTGTATGTAATGAGCTCCCTCTAGTGGTGGCTGTATAAATCTGTATGTAGTGAGCTCCTCCTAGTAGTGACTGTATAAATCTGTATGTAGTGAGCTCCCTCTAGTGGTGGCTGTATAAATCTGTATGCAGTGAGCTCCCTCTAGTGGTGACTGTATAATCTGTATGTAGTGAGCTCCCTCTAGTGGTGGCTGTATAAATCTGTATGTAGTGAGCTTCCTCTAGTAGTGACTGTATAAATCTGTATGTAGTGAGCTCCCTCTAGTGGTGGCTGTATAAATCTGTATGTAGTGAGCTCCCTCTAGTGGTGACTGTATAAATCTGTATGTAGTGAGCTCCCTCTAGTGGTGGCTGTATAATCTGTATGTAGTGAGCTCCCTCTAGTGGTGACTGTATAAATCTGTATGTAGTGAGCTCCCTCTAGTGGGGGCTGTATAAATCTATATGTAGTGAGCCCTCTCTAGTGGTGACTGTATAAATCTGTATGTAGTGAGCTCCTCCTAGTAGTGACTGTATAAATCTGTATGTAGTGAGCTCCCTCTAGTGGTGGCTGTATAAATCTGTATGTAGTGAGCTCCCTCTAGGGGTGGCTGTATAAATCTGTATGTAGTGAGCTCCCTCTAGTGGTGCCTGTACAAATCTGTATGTAGTGAGCTCCCCCTAGTGGTGGCTGTATAAATCTGTATGTAGTGAGCTCCCCCTAGTGGTGGCTGTATAAATCTTTATGTAGTGAGCGCCCTCTAGTGGTGGATGTATAAATCTGTATGTAGTGAGCTCCCTCTAGTGGTGACTGTATAAATCTGTATGTAGTGAGCTCCCTCTAGTGGTGGCTGTATAATCTGTATGTAGTGAGCTCCCTCTAGTGGTGGCTGTATAATCTGTATGTAGTGAGCTCCCTCTAGTGGTGACTGTATAAATCTGTATGTAGTGAGCTCCCTCTAGTGGTGACTGTATAAATATGTATGTAGTGAGCCCTCTCTAGTGGTGACTGTATAAATCTGTATGTAGTGAGCTCCTCCTAGTAGTGGCTGTATAAATCTGTATGTAGTGAGCTCCCTCTAGTGGTGGCTGTATAAATCTGTATGTAGTGAGCTCCCTCTAGTGGTGGCTGTATAAATCTGTATGTAGTGAGCTCCCTCTAGTGGTGGCTGTATAAATCTGTATGTAGTGAGCTCCTCCTAGTAGTGACTGTATAAATCTGTATGTAGTGAGCTCCCCCTAGTGGTGGCTGTATAAATCTGTATGTAGTGAGCTCCCCCTAGTGGTGGCTGTATAAATCTTTATGTAGTGAGCGCCCTCTAGTGGTGGATGTATAAATCTGTATGTAGTGAGCTCCCTCTAGTGGTGACTGTATAAATCTGTATGTAGTGAGCTCCCTCTAGTGGTGGCTGTATAATCTGTATGTAGTGAGCTCCCTCTAGTGGTGGCTGTATAATCTGTATGTAGTGAGCTCCCTCTAGTGGTGACTGTATAAATCTGTATGTAGTGAGCTCCCTCTAGTGGTGACTGTATAAATATGTATGTAGTGAGCCCTCTCTAGTGGTGACTGTATAAATCTGTATGTAGTGAGCTCCTCCTAGTAGTGACTGTATAAATCTGTATGTAGTGAGCTCCCTCTAGTGGTGGCTGTATAAATCTGTATGTAGTGAGCTCCCTCTAGTGGTGGCTGTATAAATCTGTATGTAGTGAGCTCCCTCTAGTGGTGGCTGTATAAATCTGTATGTAGTGAGCTCCCTCTAGTGGTGGCTGTATAAATCTGTATGTAGTGAGCTCCTCCTAGTAGTGACTGTATAAATCTGTATGTAGTGAGCTCCCCCTAGTGGTGGCTGTATAAATCTGTATGTAGTGAGCTCCCCCTAGTGGTGGCTGTATAAATCTGTATGTAGTGAGCTCGTACTAGCTGAAGCAGATCTTTGGAGGGACTTGGAGATTTTTTTAAAGAGCAAGTTGGGTATATTAAGATTTCTAAATGACAATTAGTAGCATACACTTTTGGTGACATTCGCCTGCTCTTCATGCCGCGTGGTATTTTATGCATTTATTTATATTTATTATATGTAAGAAATGATCTGCAGATCGTAATGAACCGAAACACAAACCCGCCGGGCCCGGTGTGACTGCTCACCTGCTTGTAGCGCGGCGCGGGGACAGTAAATAATAAGAAGCGCAGTTTATGTGATTACTTTCCAGCCTCCTGCTGTGACCTCTACAAATTGAAACGTCCCTCGCTCAAATGTAACTCGGAAGAGGAGAAAGTTCAGGCGACGGCGGAAAGTGCAGGAGGCAAGAAATACAGAACGTAATTAGATTTCCACTCAGCTAAAACAAATGATGTGAAATGATGGAGATGTCTCCTATAGATACCTGCGCCGGGAGAGAAAGAAGTAACGACGCTCCGGGGTAAAATGACCTCCGGGAAAAGTATTGAATCAAGGACAATAGAAGTAAAGGTCCTCCATTATGGAAAAATCGACTACAAGCAAAATGATGATCCATTCACGCCGAGTAATGCAGTCAGTGAATTACTGCAATTATCACTGCTCCCAAATCCTCCCCAAATTCTGCAATTATTACTTCTGAGTAGAGAAGAGTGACTAAAATCAAGCGGAGGTGAATTCTTCTTGAATTTTCTGCATTTGCCAAAATGAGGACTTTTATCAAATTGCTTCCTTTTGGATTCAGCAAAACGAAGGCCACTAGCAACCATTTTTCGGAACCAAAAAGAGTCATAAAAAGGATAAAAAAGAAATTAAAAAAATCCTTCTACTCATTTTCTGTAAAGTAAACTTAGTGTAAACAGGCGATTGTGAATTTCGTCTGATCCACTCATCTCCACTATTCAGTGATTGTGCACAATTACTGACATTTTGTCACGAGGTATGGTCTGACGGAACAGGGTTTCCTAGGCTGGCCCTCAGACCTGATCTTGGAGGTAGGTTTGATGGTAGCCAGGTCCAAGCCCCCAGCATGACCCTGACTCCTGTCCAAGCACTGTTCTTATTCCCCCCACCATGGGAGCAGGCCAGAAACCCAGTAACAAAACCCCACAGAAAAGACACTGACAAGGGAGAATGAAACCTCGTACACACTGCACTCGAACACGTAGTAGAGACTATATGTGTACAGGGGAATAAAGAAACGGGTAGGGAATAAATTCACAACAGGGGAAAGTTCACACCATGCAGAACAGCAACTGTAGTTCACCATCAACGGAATAACCATTGGAGCTAAACTGAAGCTATCTTCGGAGATTTCCTACCTTAAATAGGCTGGCCCTCAGACCTGATCTTGGAGGTAGGCTTAATGGTAGAAAGTGTGACGACATGGACTCTCATGGGTTAAAGTTTCTTAAAATTCAGCCAGACAGCATGATAGATTGTCTATAGATGGGGGAGAAGTCCCTCATTGTTTTACAAGACTCTTGCTGACTCAATGTAATTGTGTTGGCCACTGAAAGCCAGACGTATTGTTTCTCCAGACTTTTCCAGTAACCATTGTATTGTAGTTGTGTATTGCTAATGTGATTACCTTAGTAGCCATTGTTGAGTCTGTGACTTGCAGACTCCATTTAGATATCTTCAGTCTTTCTGTAGACATCATTTGGATGAACATTGTCCATGCAGCTTGAGATTCATCCAATGGGAGAGGCGCTCTTGTCCAACCAATCGATGAGGACGCAGTGTATCTAAGTGGAAGGCTGTGGCTATAAAAGGGACTTCTTTAAGCCACCAGGTGGTTGATGGATGCTGCTGGATCCAGTTTAAGCTCTTCGGAGCTGACTAGAGGATCAGAATATCTTATGGCTTCAATCTAGGGACTCCGGTTCCGGTTGGAGACCATATCCACAGCCTAGAGATTTTGACTCTGGCTGCCAGGATTGTATCATCATACCAAGGACTACTTAAGGAAGAAACCCAGGTTGGGACAATTTGGTCACCTGGCTACAGACTTTGCAGACCTCACACAGCTTCCTTAATCTGGCGCTATTCCTTTCTCGGTGGGTGCCCGCCGTAAGCGGGGTGCTGCTGGATTGGAGTAAGCGGCCCTGGAACCTCTGAGGCAAGGACATTCTAAATCCCTGGTGAGCAGCGGAAGGGTGAGACTCTGTTGCCTGTTACATTTGTGTGTTTTGCTGGTTATGTGCTATGTGCCGTTAATTGTTTGGGGATCCAATAAAGTCTAATTATTGTGGTTCCCTCACCCTGTGTTGTCTGAGTAGTGTTACGCCCACGGTTAAGGAGGCCGGCGTTCAGTTGGGATGAGGCCTGAGCCACGCTGTCTTTTTAAAGGCGGCGGGTTTTAGTGGACGAGAGCACCCACTGAGCCCCGTGTCTCCGCAGAAAGGTCCGAGCCCCCAGCATTACCCTGACTCCTGTCCGAGCCCTGTTCTTACTCACCCCACCCTGGGAGCGGGTCGGAAACCCAGTAACAATACCCCACAGAAAAGATTCTAACAAGGGAGAATGAAACCTCGTACACACTGGACTTGAACACAAAGAAGATACTATATGTGTACAGGGGAATAAAGAAATGGGTAGGGAATAAATTCACAACAGGGGAACATTCACACCACGCAGAACAGCAACTGTAGCTCACCATGAACGGAATAATCACTGGAGCTAAGCTGAAGCTATCTTCAGCGATCTCCTACCTTAAATTGGAAGATACCAGCTGTGGACAGTAATTAGCAACCCGGCTGTCAGAAGAGTTGCACACTGCTCCAAAACAGCATTAACTTTTGCATGGCAGGGAGCAGTTAAACAACTCAGCCGACGCCCAGCCAAGCTTAGCACATAAGAGAGACCCGGTTACCTGTCAGGTTCTGCAATGTGAACAGAGTCCGATGCCATAGAAGTAGTCCACATGTGCGGACCCGAACAAGGTATGACACATTTTTACTGCTTTGTGATCCTTAAATACTACAATTATTACTGATTGATCATCCTCAGGTATTGCAGTTATTAATGCTGAGTTATTATCTCCAAAAACTGCAGTGAGCCCAGCTGAGAAGAGATTGGGTTAGTTGCAAATTGATTTGCTGCAAGAAACATAATGAAAAGACTCCAGCTGCTCTAACAGTGTGTCAAACCTTTAGTCTCCTAGGACTGTAGTGCCTTGAAAAAGTATTCATACCCTTTGAACTTTTCCACATTATCTCACATTACACCCACAAACTTTTATTTAATTGGGAGTTCATATTTTATTTATCGTAATATTGTATTTATTGTAATTTATTTAATGTATTTCATTGGGATTTGATATGATACCAACACAAACTATGAAGTATTTGAGAAGTGTAAAAGCAATGATACATATTTTTCTAAATATGTTCAAAATATAAAATTAAAAATTGGGACATGCTTTTGTATTCAGCCCCCTGTTGTCTGATACCCCTAAATAAAATCCTCAGTGACCAATTGCATCCAGAAGTCAGCTAATTATTAAATTGAGAACAAGATAACCTGATTTGGGTAAGATGGTGTCAGAGTGTTCCGCGGCTCCAGGTGAGGAGGAGAATGACAAATGTATTCTGCCCACAGTCAAGTTTGGTGGTGGAGGGTGTTGGTTTGGGGCTGCATGAGTGCTGCCGGCTGTGGAGGCTACAGATTATTGTGGGAACATTAATGGCAACATGTCCTGTGACATAGTGAAGCAGAGCAGGATCCCCTCTCTTCATATTCCAACAAGGTGGAGGAGTACAAAGACAAGGGTGTCCTGCCTACAGTCAGGCATGGTGGTAAAGGGTCATGGTTTGCGGTTGCATGAGTGCTGCTGGCTGTGGGGGCTACAGATCATTGAGGAAACCATGAATGCCAATATGTCCTGTGACACTGAAGCAGAGAATGATCCTCTCCCCTCATATTCCACCAGGATTGGATTAAAGGTGCTGGACTGGCTGAGCGTCCTCAGACCTAAACCAAATGGAGCATCTGTGGGGCCTCCTCACATGGAAGGTGGAGGAGCGCAAGGTCTGTAATATCCACCAGTCCCGAGATGACGTCATGGAGGATGAAGAGGATCCAGTGGCTCCTGTGAAGCTCTAGTGACCTCCAGGCCCAAGAGAGGTAAGGAAGTGCTGGAAAATAATGGCAGCCACACAAAATATTCCCACTAATGGCACAATTTGGCCATTTTCACTTAGGGGTGTACTCACGTTTGTTGTCAGTGGTTTAGACATTAATAGCTGTGTTGAATCATTTACAAGCTGCACACTGACACTGCACATTGTATACAAGCTGCACACTGACACTGCACATTGTATACAAGCTGCACACTGACACTGCACATTGTATACAAGCTGCACACTGACACTGCACATAGTATCATATGGTCAGATCTGCAGTGTGATCCCATGAAAAGATATAATGACATATTTATAGAAGTGTGAGGGGTGTACTCACTTTTGTGATAGACTGATATAGCTCATGAGAGTTCTTGGCCCGGTTCTTTCTTTTCACATTGGCGATGTCTTAAGTACAGCCATATTTTATTATTCATTCCATTGCATCCGCTCATCAATAGCCGTCTGACCTTGATGTCACATTTCTACACAACATCTAATTCTCTTTGTATTGTAAAATCAATTATAAAAACACAATGTAACAAATCAGTGACACATAGAGACAGGAGAGGGCAGCGGCAGCGGGAATGGAGGGCAGCCGGCAGCGGTAATTGAGGGCAGCCAGAAGCGGTAATCGAGGGCAGCCGGCAGTGGGAATGGAGGGCAGCCGGCAGTGGGAATGGAGGGCAGCCGGCAGTGGGAATGGAGGGCAGCCAGCAGTGGGAATGGAGGGCAGCAGCAGCGGGAATGGAGGGCAGCAGCAGCGGGAATGGAGGGCAGCCGGCAGTGGGAATAGACGGCCGCGCCACGATGAATCCGCCTCTGTCATTCAGAAGGAGGGCAGCTGGCAGAAGGAATGGAGGGCAGCCGGCAGCAATAATGGAGGGCAGCCGGCAGCGGGAATGGAGGGCAGTTGGCAGCGGTAATGGAGGGCAGCCGGCAGCGGTAATGGAGGGCAGCTGGCAGCGGGAATGGAGGGCAGCCGGCAGCGGGAATGGAGGGCAGCCGGCAGCGGGAATGGAGGGCAGCCGGAAGCAGGAATGGAGGGCAGCCGGCAGCGGGAATGGAGGGCAGCCAGCAGCGGTAATGGAGGGCAGCCGGCAGCGGGAATGGAGGGCAGCCGGCAGCGGGAATGGAGGGCAGTCGGCAGCGGTAATAGAGGGCAGCCAGCAGTGGGAATGGAGGGCAGCCGGCAGCTGGAATGGAGGGCAGTCGGCAGTGGGAATGGAGGGCAGCCGGCAGCGGTAATTGAGGGCAGCCAGAAGCGGTAATCGAGGGCAGCCGGCAGTGGGAATGGAGGGCAGCCGGCAGTGGGAATGGAGGGCAGCCGGCAGTGGGAATGGAGGGCAGCCAGCAGTGGGAATGGAGGGCAGCAGCAGCGGGAATGGAGGGCAGCAGCAGCGGGAATGGAGGGCAGCCGGCAGTGGGAATAGACGGCCGCGCCACGATGAATCCGCCTCTGTCATTCAGAAGGAGGGCAGCTGGCAGAAGGAATGGAGGGCAGCCGGCAGCAATAATGGAGGGCAGCCGGCAGCGGGAATGGAGGGCAGTTGGCAGCGGTAATGGAGGGCAGCCGGCAGCGGTAATGGAGGGCAGCTGGCAGCGGGAATGGAGGGCAGCCGGCAGCGGGAATGGAGGGCAGCCGGCAGCGGGAATGGAGGGCAGCCGGAAGCAGGAATGGAGGGCAGCCGGCAGCGGGAATGGAGGGCAGCCAGCAGCGGTAATGGAGGGCAGCCGGCAGCGGGAATGGAGGGCAGCCGGCAGCGGGAATGGAGGGCAGTCGGCAGCGGTAATAGAGGGCAGCCAGCAGTGGGAATGGAGGGCAGCCGGCAGCTGGAATGGAGGGCAGTCGGCAGTGGGAATGGAGGGCAGCCGGCAGCGGGACGGAAGGCAGTGGTAGCGGGAATGGAGGGCAGCCGGCAGCGATAATGGAGGGCAGCGGCAGCGATAATGGAGGGCAGCCGGCAGCGATAATGTAGGGCAGCCGGCAGTGGTAATGGAGGGCAGTGGCAGCGGTAATGTAGGGCAGCCAGCAGCAGGAATGGAGGGCAGCGGGAATGGACGGCCGCGCCGCGGTGATTCCGCCTCTGTCATTCAGATTACTGAGCAAATATGTCTGGAGAGGTGACGCTCCCTCCACGAGAAGGGATTTGTCGCCATAGGAGAGGGGCTTAGCCGGCAGAGATCAGAGCGCGGGATTTCCCCTAATTATCTGCTATTTCTGAACACTCCTTCCCCCGTCGTCTGTTCAAAGGAAGGTTCCTTTGTGTCATAAAATGCTTCACTCGCAGTGACCTATAGGATCTCCATCTCATCAGGATTCAGCAGCTCAGTAATAATAACGTCTCCGACATTCCAGCCCTCTATGTGACTTCCACATCGTGCGCCGGAGCCGCTGACGAGGCCGCAGTCTGGTGCCGGGATGTGACACTGCCGGCCGGGGACAATGCGCACTAACAATACATGGGTCACCCATAATGTAATCTCTAATCATCAAATGCACCGAGCTGCAAAGGATTCAATTATCATATATTGACCTCTGAGCACCAGATTGTTATATATTTACAGATATAATTTGCCGAAAAAGTACGGTCACTGTGTACATATGATATGATGCTTAGCTTGTAATCATCTACTGTATCCAGTATTATACTCCAGAGCTGCGCTCACTATTCTGCTGGTGCAGTCACGGTATATGTCGCGGACGGGGGACAGATCCCAACCGGGGGGCGCTCGAGGCATTCGGATCTGGGCGGTGGCTGTGGTTCGAGTGGCAGCCGGATCCGGGGCTTGCGCAGCCGTCCGTCGGCCACGAGTGAAAAGGGGGTATTTACAAGGGAGTTGTCTGTGATGCCACCCGTGGGTTGCGGTGAGGGATGGTGACTCCACCGCTGCCTTGTATGTGGGTGCCAGGGGCTGATGGAGCGGGGCAGCAAGCATCCCCTCCACGGGTAGGGGGGGTTAGTCCCAGGGCCCAGAGTATTGTGAGGGGTTGCAGGGAGCAGTCTTTAGGAGGCAGGAAATAGGGAACTTACAGTTGGTAGTTGTGGTGCTGGATGAGGCTGTGCTGATGTGGAGGGTCAGTAAACACAGAGTCCTTTTGTAAACCAAAACCGAATGCCGTGAGCCTTTTGGAGGGGTGTGCTCAGATCCCACACCCAGATATACAACTAGGGGCCCTTCCTTCCACACTCTCTGCCTATCTCTTTCTTGCCTGGACTAATCCGCTTGAACGGCCTCCGGACTGGATCCCCTCTCTCGGCACCGGCGGGCCACAACCCTGCCCCGGTTGGCCTCAGGTTCCCCGCGACCGGATCTCCATCGCCTGTGGCCCTCACTGCCACTTAGTCCTGTAGTCCAGGGCTCCAACCCCGACTACCACCTTCTCCAAGAAGTGCCAACTCCCTCTTCACTGACTACAGCACGAACTGAAACTCAACTCCTCTCTGCACTTCCTAAGCTCCTCTCGCTCCCTCCCATTTTCCTGGGGAGGGGGTGAGTAGGGCCTGATTGGCTGGTGTATATCTGTGTGGGGACTGTGTTGCTGCCAAGGAGGATTAAGTCTTTTTGTGACTATCTGGTTTTGCCAGGGCATCACATGTACATGTACCACCCCGCACTCGGCCGCAGGCGAGCTGCTCGGATCCGAGCTCGTGTGTCGGTGGCTTGAGCGCCTCCGGACCGGCATCACGTCGCTCTTTGAAAGGGGCTGGCATGTCGAGTAAGGGGGGATTTTGGTTTAGGTTGAAAGTTCATGACGCCACCCATGGGTTGTGGTGAATGTAGGCACCACCGCTGCCGGTTAATGGGCACCCCGAGGGAGATGTTGGGGGCAGCTTGCGGTGTTAACCCCTCCGTGGGCAGGGAATGGTGGCCCCGGGACCCGGATGATGTGGTGCAGTGTCGGTGCGCGGCCCGCGGGCCCAGTAGTACTCACTCGGACAAACACACGGGAGTCTCTGGTAAACCAAATGGTGGATAGTCGGTGCCCGCAGCCGGTCGCTTCGGTCCCCAAAGGGTTGGTGGTGTCCGTCTTCTCCTGCAACTTTTTGTAAGATTGGACAACCGCACTTCAGTGACGGGAGTCCCGCTCCCCGGCGTGTACGTCGGGAGAGCCCTTTGCCCGCAGGCGCTGGCCCGGTGGATGTTTGGCCCTTGGAGGTGGCCGTTATCCGTAATCGGTGGGCTGTTGCCTTCTTTCGGGACTTTGGGTGGGAAAGGACCTTAAGTCCAGACCTCAATCAGTTAATTAACGGGGTCCGGTAGATTCGGGACCGCGTTTCAGGGTCTGAGTACCCCCAACTTGTGCTCCGGTTTCCAGCTGGTTTCCCGGTTCGGTACCGGCGGGCCACTACCCTGTCCCGGCTGCCTACGGTTCCACCAGGACTGTCTTCCCGGCTCCTGCAGACGGCCACCACCGTCTGCCTCCTGGTCACAGTGCCCGGGCTCCTACCCAGGGCACAGACAAATTTTGCACTCCACTGAACTCCTTCACTCCCTAACTTAATCTGCTCCACTCTCCTCCTCCTCCTAAACTCATCTGCACTTGAACTTCCTGCCTCTGGGCAAGTGATCTGCTGGGGGGCGTGGCCAACTGCCAGGCTCCGCCCCCATGGTGTGGACATCAAACCCAGAGGGAGGTAACCAGTTTTTTAATGGGTGGCTGCTGACACCTAATTTGGGGATGGGTGTTGTGCATGGGACTATCGGTGACTAACTGGCTAGTCCAGGGCGTCACATACATACATTACATTACTGATCCTGAGTTACCTTCTGTATTATACCCCAGAGCTGCACTCACTATTCTGCTGGTGCAGTCACTGTGTACATATAATATGATGCTTAGCTTGTAATCATCTATCCAGTATTATACTCCAGAGCTGCACTTACTATTCTGCTGGTGCAATCACTGTGTACATACATTACATTACTGATCCTGAGATACCTCCTGTATTATACTCCAGAGCTGCACTCACTGTTCTGCTGGTGCAGTCACTGTGTACATACATTACTGATCCTGAGATACCTCCTGTATTATACTCCAGAGCTGCACTCACTGTTCTGCTGGTGCAGTCACTGTGTACATATATTACATTACTGATCCTGAGTTACATCCTGTATTATAGCCCAGAGCTGCACTCACTATTCTGCTGGTGCAATCACTGTGTACATATAATATGATGCTTAGCTTGTAATCATCTATCCAGTATTATACTCCAGAGCTGCACTTACTATTCTGCTGGTGCAGTCACTGTGTACATACATTACATTACTGATCCTGAGTTACCTCCAGTATTATACTCCAGAGCTGCACTCACTATTCTGCTGGTGCAGTCACTGTGTACATACATTACATTACTGATCCTGAGATACCTCCTGTATTATACTCCAGAGCTGCACTCACTGTTCTGCTGGTGCAGTCACTGTGTACATACATTACTGATCCTGAGATACCTCCTGTATTATACTCCAGAGCTGCACTCACTGTTCTGCTGGTGCAGTCACTGTGTACATATATTACATTACTGATCCTGAGTTACATCCTGTATTATAGCCCAGAGCTGCACTCACTATTCTGCTGGTGCAATCACTGTGTACATATAATATGATGCTTAGCTTGTAATCATCTATCCAGTATTATACTCCAGAGCTGCACTTACTATTCTGCTGGTGCAGTCACTGTGTACATACATTACATTACTGATCCTGAGTTACCTCCAGTATTATACTCCAGAGCTGCACTCACTATTCTGCTGGTGCAGTCACTGTGTACATACATTACATTACTGATCCTGAGTTACCTCCAGTATTATACTCCAGAGCTGCACTCACTATTCTGCTGGTGCAATCACTGTGTACATACATTACTGATCCTGAGATACCTCCTGTATTATACTCCAGAGCTGCACTCACTGTTCTGCTGGTGCAGTCACTGTGTACATATATTACATTACTGATCCTGAGTTACATCCTGTATTATAGCCCAGAGCTGCACTCACTATTCTGCTGGTGCAATCACTGTGTACATATAATATGATGCTTAGCTTGTAATCATCTATCCAGTATTATACTCCAGAGCTGCACTTACTATTCTGCTGGTGCAGTCACTGTGTACATACATTACATTACTGATCCTGAGTTACCTCCAGTATTATACTCCAGAGCTGCACTCACTATTCTGCTGGTGCAGTCACTGTGTACATACATTACATTACTGATCCTGAGTTACCTCCTGTATTATACTCCAGAGCTGCACTCACTATTCTGCTGGTGCAATCACTGTGTACATACATTACTGATCCTGAGTTACCGCCTGTATTATACTCCAGAGCTGCACTCACTATTCTGCTGGAGGAGTCACTGTGTACATACATTACTGATCCTGAGTCACCTCCTGTATTATACTCCAGAGCTGCACTCACTATTCTGCTGGAGGAGTCACTGTGTACATACATTACTGATCCTGAGTTACCTCCTGTATTATACTCCAGAGCTGCACTCACTATTCTGCTGGAGGAGTCACTGTGTACATACGTTACTTTTGTTGTACTGATAGATAAGTATGTTTCTATCACAGATTGCACCATGTTGTTGTGACTCTATGACCAGGAGCCGTCTCTGTAATATGTAAATGTGATACATTATCGCCTTTTATCTTTTTTTGAATATTTACAGTATTTGTAACAATAAGATCTTAGTAAAACCTAACTTATCAGTTTATATTTTACTCATAGCTGAGTACACGGAGCGCCGCTCTTCATGTTAGTCCGGTGTGTACACGGAGCGCCGCTCTTCATGTTAGTCCGGTGTGTACACGGAGCGCCGCTCTTCATGTTAGTCCGGTGTGTACACGGAGCGCCGCTCTTCATGTTAGTCCGGTGTGTACACGGAGCGCCGCTCTTCATGTTAGTCCGGTGTGTACACGGAGCGCCGCTCTTCATGTTAGTCCGGAGTGCACACGGAGCGCCGCTCTTCATGTTAGTCCGGAGTGCACACGGAGCGCCGCTCTTCATGTTAGTCCGGTGTGCACACGGAGCGCCGCTCTTCATATTAGTCCGGTGTGCACACAGAGCACCGCTCTTCATGTTAGTCCGGTGTGTACATGGAGCGCCGCTCTTCATGTTAGTCCGGTGTGTACATGGAGCGCCGCTCTTTATGTTAGTCCGGTGAGTACACAGAGCGCCGCTCTTCATGTTAGTCCGGTGAGTACACAGAGCGCCGCTCTTCATGTTAGTCTGGTGTGTACACAGAGCGCCGCTCTTCATGTTAGTCCGGTGTGTACATGGAGCGCCGCTCTTCATGTTAGTCCGGTGTGTACATGGAGCGCCGCTCTTTATGTTAGTCCGGTGAGTACACAGAGCGCCGCTCTTCATGTTAGTCCGGTGAGTACACAGAGCGCCGCTCTTCATGTTAGTCTGGTGTGTACACAGAGCGCCGCTCTTCATGTTAGTCCGGTGAGTACATGGAGCGCCGCTCTTCATGTTAGTCCAGGGAGTACACAGAGCGCCGCTCTTCATGTTAGTCCGGTGAGTACACAGAGCGCCACTCTTCATGTTAGTCTGGTGTGTACACAGAGCGCCGCTCTTCATGTTAGTCCGGTGAGTACATGGAGCGCCGCTCTTCATGTTAGTCTGGTGTGTACACAGAGCGCCGCTCTTCATGTTAGTCCGGTGAGTACATGGAGCGCCGCTCTTCATGTTAGTCCGGTGAGTACACGGAGCACCGCTCTTCATGTTAGTCCGGTGAGTACACGGAGCGCTGCTCTTCATGTTAGTCCGGTGAGTACACAGAGCGCCGCTCTTCATGTTAGTCTGGTGTGTACACAGAGCGCCGCTCTTCATGTTAGTCCGGTGAGTACACAGAGCGCCGCTCTTCATGTTAGTCTGGTGTGTACACAGAGCGCCGCTCTTCATGTTAGTCCGGTGCGTACACAGAGCGCCGCTCTTCATGTTAGTCCGGTGCGTACACGGCGCGCCGCTCTTCATGTTAGTCCGGTGTGTACACGGAGCGCCGCTCTTCATGTTAGTCCGGTGAGTACACGGAGCGCCGCTCTTCATGTTAGTCCGGTGTGTACACAGAGCGCCGCTCTTCATGTTAGTCCGGTGAGCACACGGAGCGCCGCTCTTCATGTTAGTCCGGTGAGTACATGGAGCGCCGCTCTTCATGTTAGTCCGGTGAGTACACGGAGCGCCGCTCTTCATGTTAGTCCGGTGAGTACATGGAGCGCCGCTCTTCATGTTAGTCCGGTGTGTACACGGAGCGCCACACTTCATGTTAGTCCGGTGAGTACACAGAGCGCCACACTTCATGTTAGTCCGGTGTGCACCGGGGCGCCGCTCTTCATGTTAGTCCGGGGTGCACCGAAGCGCCACTCTTCATGTTAGTCCGGGGTGCACCGGGGCGCCACTCTTCATGTTAGTCCGGGGTGCACCGAAGCGCTGCTCTTCATGTTAGTTCGGGGTGCACCGGAGCGCTGCTCTTCATGTTAGTTCGGGGTGCACCGGAGCGCTGCTCTTCATGTTAGTTCAGGGTACACTGGAGCGCCGCTCTTCATGTTAGTCCGGGGTGCACCGGAGTGCCGCTCTTCATGTTAGTCCGGTGTGCACACGGAGCGCCGCTCTTCATGTTAGTCCGGGGTGCACCGGGGCGCCACTCTTCATGTTAGTCCGGGGTGCACCGAAGCGCCGCTCTTCATATTAGTTCGGGGTACACTGGAGCGCCGCTCTTCATGTTAGTTCGAGGTGCACCGGAGCGCTGCTCTTCATGTTAGTTCAGGGTGCACCGGAGCGCTGCTCTTCATGTTAGTTCGGGGTGCACCGGAGCGCTGCTCTTCATGTTAGTTCGGGGTGCACCGGAGCGCTGCTCTTCATGTTAGTTCAGGGTACACTGGAGCGCCGCTCTTCATGTTAGTCCGGGGTGCACCGGGGCGCTGCTGTTCATATTAATCCAAGGTGCACCGGGGTGCCGCTCTTCATGGTAGTTCGGGGTGCGCTGGGGCGCCGCTCTTCATGTTAGTTCGGGGTGCACCGGGGCGCCGCTCTTCATGTTAGTTCGGGGTGCATCGGAGTGCCGCTCTTCATGTTAGTTTGGGGTGCACCGGGGCGCCGCTCTTCATGTTAGTCCGGGGTGCACCGGGGCGCCGCTCTTCATGTTAGTTCGGGGTGCACCGGAGTGCCGCTCTTCATGTTAGTCCGGGGTGCACCGGGGCGCCGCTCTTCATGTTAGTCCGGGGTGCACCGGGGCGCCGCTCTTCATGTTAGTTCGGGGTGCATCAGAGTGCCGCTCTTCATGTTAGTTTGGGGTGCACCGGAGCGCCGCTCTTCATGTTAGTTCGGGGTGCACCGGGGCGCCGCTCTTCATGTTAGTTCGGGGTGCACCGGGGTACCGCTCTTCATATTAGTCCGGTGTGCACTGGGGCGCCGCTCTTCATGTTAGTCCGGTGTGTACACGGAGCGCCGCTCTTCATGTTAGTCCGGTGTGTACACGGAGCGCCGCTCTTCATGTTAGTCCGGTGTGCACACGGAGCGCCGCTCTTCATGTTAGTCCGGTGTGTACACAGAGCGCCGCTCTTCATGTTAGTCCGGTGTGCACACGGAGCGCCGCTCTTCATGTTAGTCCGGTGTGTACACAGAGCGCCGCTCTTCATGTTAGTCCGGTGTGCACATGGAGCGCCGCTCTTCATGTTAGTCCGGTGTGTACATGGAGCGCCGCTCTTCATGTTAGTCCGGTGTGTACACGGAGCGCCGCTCTTCATGTTAGTTCGGTGTGCACACGGAGCGCCGCTCTTCATGTTAGTCCGGTGTGTACACGGAGCGCCGCTCTTCATGTTAGTCCGGTGTGTACACGGAGCGCCACTCTTCATGTTAGTCCGGTGTGTACACGGAGCGCCGCTCTTCATGTTAGTCCGGTGTGCACACGGAGCGCCGCTCTTCATGTTAGTCCGGGGTGCACCGGGGCGCCACTCTTCATGTTAGTCCGGGGTGCACCGAAGCGCCGCTCTTCATATTAGTTCGGGGTACACTGGAGCGCCGCTCTTCATGTTAGTTCGAGGTGCACCGGAGCGCTGCTCTTCATGTTAGTTCAGGGTGCACCGGAGCGCTGCTCTTCATGTTAGTTCGGGGTGCACCGGAGCGCTGCTCTTCATGTTAGTTCGGGGTGCACCGGAGCGCTGCTCTTCATGTTAGTTCAGGGTACACTGGAGCGCCGCTCTTCATGTTAGTCCGGGGTGCACCGGGGCGCTGCTGTTCATATTAATCCAAGGTGCACCGGGGTGCCGCTCTTCATGGTAGTTCGGGGTGCGCTGGGGCGCCGCTCTTCATGTTAGTTCGGGGTGCACCGGGGCGCCGCTCTTCATGTTAGTTCGGGGTGCATCGGAGTGCCGCTCTTCATGTTAGTTTGGGGTGCACCGGGGCGCCGCTCTTCATGTTAGTCCGGGGTGCACCGGGGCGCCGCTCTTCATGTTAGTTCGGGGTGCACCGGAGTGCCGCTCTTCATGTTAGTCCGGGGTGCACCGGGGCGCCGCTCTTCATGTTAGTCCGGGGTGCACCGGGGCGCCGCTCTTCATGTTAGTTCGGGGTGCATCAGAGTGCCGCTCTTCATGTTAGTTTGGGGTGCACCGGAGCGCCGCTCTTCATGTTAGTTCGGGGTGCACCGGGGCGCCGCTCTTCATGTTAGTTCGGGGTGCACCGGGGTACCGCTCTTCATATTAGTCCGGTGTGCACTGGGGCGCCGCTCTTCATGTTAGTCCGGTGTGTACACGGAGCGCCGCTCTTCATGTTAGTCCGGTGTGTACACGGAGCGCCGCTCTTCATGTTAGTCCGGTGTGCACACGGAGCGCCGCTCTTCATGTTAGTCCGGTGTGTACACAGAGCGCCGCTCTTCATGTTAGTCCGGTGTGCACACGGAGCGCCGCTCTTCATGTTAGTCCGGTGTGTACACAGAGCGCCGCTCTTCATGTTAGTCCGGTGTGCACATGGAGCGCCGCTCTTCATGTTAGTCCGGTGTGTACATGGAGCGCCGCTCTTCATGTTAGTCCGGTGTGTACACGGAGCGCCGCTCTTCATGTTAGTTCGGTGTGCACACGGAGCGCCGCTCTTCATGTTAGTCCGGTGTGTACACGGAGCGCCGCTCTTCATGTTAGTCCGGTGTGTACACGGAGTGCCACTCTTCATGTTAGTCCGGTGTGTACACGGAGCGCCGCTCTTCATGTTAGTCCGGTGTGTACACGGAGCGCCGCTCTTCATGTTAGTTCGGTGTGTACACGGAGCGCCGCTCTTCATGTTAGTCCGGTGTGCACACGGAGCGC
This sequence comes from Anomaloglossus baeobatrachus, assembly GCF_048569485.1. NCBI lineage: Eukaryota > Metazoa > Chordata > Amphibia > Anura > Aromobatidae > Anomaloglossus > Anomaloglossus baeobatrachus. The sequence continues at coordinate 14,871,826 of NC_134355.1, read as the reverse complement.
CGCTCTTCATGTTAGTCCGGTGTGCACACGGCGCGCCGCTCTTCATGTTAGTCCGGTGTGCACACGGAGCGCCGCTCTTCATGTTAGTCCGGTGTGCACACGGAGCGCCGCTCTTCATGTTAGTCCGGTGTGCACACGGAGCGCCGCTCTTCATGTTAGTCCGGTGTGTACACGGAGCGCCGCTCTTCATGTTAGTCCGGTGTGCACACGGAGCGCCGCTCTTCATGTTAGTCTGGTGTGTACATGGAGCACCGCTCTTCATGTTAGTCCGGTGTGTACACGGAGCGCCGCTCTTCATGTTAGTCCGGTGTGTACACGGAGCGCCGCTCTTCATGTTAGTCCGGTGTGTACACGGAGCGCCGCTCTTCATGTTAGTCCGGTGTGTACACGGAGCGCCGCTCTTCATGTTAGTCCGGTGTGCACACGGAGCGCCGCTCTTCATGTTAGTCCGGTGTGTACACGGCGCGCCGCTCTTCATGTTAGTCCGGTGTGCACACGGAGCGCCGCTCTTCATGTTAGTCCGGTGTGCACACGGAGCGCCGCTCTTCATGTTAGTCCGGTGTGTACATGGAGCGCCGCTCTTCATGTTAGTCCGGTGTGCACACGGAGCGCCGCTCTTCATGTTAGTCCGGTGTGTACACGGAGCGCCGCTCTTCATGTTAGTCTGGTGTGTACATGGAGCGCCGCTCTTCATGTTAGTCCGGTGTGCACACGGAGCGCCGCTCTTCATGTTAGTCCGGTGTGTACATGGAGCGCCGCTCTTCATGTTAGTCCGGTGAGTACACGGAGCGCCTCTCTTCATGTTAGTCCGGTGAGTACACGGAGCGCTGCTCTTCATGTTAGTCTGGTGAGTACACGGAGCGCCTCTCTTCATGTTAGTCCGGTGAGTACACGGAGCGCTGCTCTTCATGTTAGTCCGGTGAGTACACGGAGCGCCGCTCTTCATGTTAGTCCGGTGTGTACATGGAGCGCCGCTCTTCATGTTAGTCCGGTGAGTACACGGAGCGCTGCTCTTCATGTTAGTCCAGTGAATCACATCAGCTTCAATGTAACAAACAACAGCAGCAGCCGCCTCGCCGCCGATGTCACCGGATTACACTTTATCACCGCCATAAAAGGGAACACAAACTTTTGTAAGGTCACAACAGCCATGAATAATACATCATGGTTTTTATTTTATTTTGTCTTCATAAATCTGCTGAGCGGACATTTTTCCTTCTAAATTACGTTTTTTCTCAGATCCAGTGCTCTAAAATCCACAAGTACAGTAATCTGGTCTTCCTGTTATTACTGTATATTAGGGATTTACCTTTATCTCTGCTTTCTATTTTATTTGCAGGGACAGTTTTAGGCAAGGTGGGCACCACGGCAACTTTAAAAGCATGGCCCAAATTGCTGACATATTGCACCATCACACGGAAACATTTACGCTGCATTTCCTCAAGACGATTCAGATCATTAACCAAGCACCGATCCACAATATTCATGTTATTTGGCACTTGTTTATTGACCTCTTTACCAGCAGCGTAGCTAGAGTTTGATGGGACCCAATGCAAAATTTTGGCGTGGGTCCCCCCTCCTGCATGTTGGTCAGATGTATGACCATAATAGCATTCTAGATCCTATAAGGAAGGACATAAGTTGTCCTCCACCCATTATGTAGTAATGTCCCCCATCATGTTTTTATGTACCCCATCCTGGCCTCCTTCCTTGTAAATATGTTCCTCATTCTGGTATATATGTCCTCCACCCTGGTAAATGTGTCTGATCCTGGACCCATCCTGGAAAAAATGTCCCTCATCTGGGTATATATGCCCCTCATCCTGGAACCATCCTGGTTAATACGTCCCCCATCCTGGTATATATGTTACCATCCTGGTATATATGCTCCCATTCTGGTACACATTCCCAATCCTGATATATATATATATAGCCTTATCCTAGGCCATTTCCTGGTATATGACCCCAATCCTGATATATATAGCCTTATCCTAGGCCCTTTCCTGGAATATATGACCCCCATCCGGGTATACATGTCCTTATCCTAGGCCCTTTCATGGTATATATGACCCCCATCCTGGTATACATATCCTTATCTTAGGCCCTTTCCTTCAATATATGATCCCACTGTGGTATACAAGATGTTTAAGGAAGGCCCTGATGATAAGGAGATGGGTGGCCACCTTGCACTCACTTGTGGCTGATCCTTGAGCTCCCAAACAATTCTTAGACAAGTATTTCCCCCTTACGCCGATAGTTGCCAAGGCTCTTGCTGACCCTAAACTTACCCTGACAAGTGAGTAGAGCAGTGAGACAATAGTCCCACTAATATATCAAGACAGCTCAAGGAAGGTAAGACAACTGTATGGGGAAAGAAACAAGAAATAGAAACCCTAAGTTTGTCTTGCTTCAACTGAAACATCACCCCGCTTCTCCAGAGACAGGCTCAATCAAAGTGGTCAGTATAGAGGTTCTATCACTGGCATGGAGTAAAGCCAGAAGTGGGTAAATACAATTGAAGGGAGTGATGACAATATGCTGCAGCTATGATTAAGGCTTTGAGTAATCTCAGCCATAAGGGAAAGAGCTCTTAACCCTTTCAGCATCACCTGAAAGTATATCCACTCTAATATAGGATCTAATTTGCAGATGTGACACACTCGTGGTAAATGAGGCACAAGAATTCTTTAAATACCCATTGTTATTGGGAGTCTTGTTGGAGATTTTATTTTGGGGCCCAGAATGTTCATGTTACATCTCTGAGATCGAAGAAACCAATTGCTGATAAAAGAACGACTATTAAGGGGCACTTTGCACACTACGATATCGCAGCTGCGATGTCGGTGGGGTCAAATCGAAAGTGACGCACATGCGGCGTCGCTGTCGATATCGTAGTGTGTAAATCCTTTTTGATACGATTAAGGAGCGCAAAAACGTCGTTATTGTATCATCGGTGTAGGGTCCGAATTGGGAAATACCGATGTTACGAAGTTGTTCCTCGTTCCTGCGGCAGCGCACATCGCTGTGTATGAAGCCGCAGGAGCGAGGAACATCTCCTACCTGCGTCCCGCGGCAATGCGAAAGCAAGGAGGTGGGCGGGATGTTTACGTTCCGCTCATCTCCGCCCCTCCGCTTCTATTGGCCGCCTGCCGTGGGATGTCGCTATGATGCCGCACGACCCGCCCCCTTAATAAGGAGGCGGGTCGCAGGGCAGGTAAGTGCGTGTGAAGCTGCCGTAGCGATAATGTTCACTACGGCAGCTATCACCATGATATCGCAGCTGCGACGGGGGCGGGGACTATCGCGCTCGGCATCGTAGCATCGGCTTGCGATGTCGTAGTGTGCAAAGGGCCCCTAAGAATTAAAAATGTGAACAATCAATAACTGCCACGTCTCCGCTCTGCTGTGCGCTCGAGTCTTCTCATTGTTCGTGCTGCACTTTTCATTTTGAACTGCAACATTGTATCTAAGTGCCTCTTCTTTAGATCATATATTGTGGAGAGCTGTACATTGCTTTGTGTTCAAGATGAGCAAAAATCTATTATATTCGTAATGTATGATATTGTATGATATTGTATGATATGCACATAAAGCAAACAATAGTCCTCCTCTCGGTCTGCAGAGCGCGTAGACACTGAAATAACCTTCAATGGATTGATCCCAATCTATAACTACAATGAGAAATCAATACCTAACAAACAGACGTTTTGGAAAGTCGAAAGCAGAAAAAACAACTTTTTACTCAAAAAAAAAGTTAAAAAAGAAAAAAACTATCCATGAGCACTTAACACAGAAAAAAAATCACACTATGGCATCAACAGCAAATAATGACTGAACATCGATAAGTGAATCACATATAGGCAAACAGGAATCTGAGATACAGTATACACTGTATGATTTATATAATGCAGAGAGGCTGGAAAGACAGAAAGCGCAAAAAGGGTATTAAGTGTGCGGAAAATGGGCAAAGAGGAGATGCGCTCACCTGGTTTGGTTGCGAGAGGCACAATTTCTGTAGAAGCATCAAAAAAGATGGCCGCTGCGGGTCCACGGTATAGAAGATCAAAGACTAGGAGACAGTGATGTAATCCGCACTGCCGACGGCTCAGTGATGCTCAGCGTATCAGAAGCGAAGGACATGGGGTTTGTTTAGATTGACGCATTTTGAGACCCACCGGTTTCTTCATCAGGATTGACCAGAGTTGCTAGTTTTGTAAGGAGGTGGTCGGCGAACGAAGAACTTCCCCCTGAAGACCCCGATGTAATGCTGATTATGTTGTAATTGCGGCCGGAGCATCTTGTGGCCGACAGGGTACAGTGTCTTAATGAATACTAAGTGTGTGGCTACTGTGTATTGTAGAGCATAATGTATAGAGTGTAACATGTTTTATATAAAGTATAAGAATAATAAGGATGTTTTAGATAAGGGTTAGTGCAACGTAGGGACGAGTGGACAGGAGAAGGTTAAGGGGTACTTTGCACGTTGCGACATCGCAAGCCGATGCTGTGATGTCGCTTGCGATAGTCCCCGCCCCCGTCGCAGCAGCGATATCTTGTGATAGCTGGCGTAGCGAAAATTATCGTTACCAGCTTCACATGCACTTACCTCTCCTGCGACCGTCGCTCTGGCCGGCGACCCGCCTCCTTCCTAAGGGGGCGGGTCGTGCAGCGTCATAGCGACGTCACACGGCAGGCGGCCAATAGCGGCGGAGGGGCGGAGATGAGCAGGATGTAAACATCCCGCCCACCTCCTTCCTTCTCATTGCAGCCGGGAGGCAGGTAGGAGATGTTCCTCGCTCCTGCGGCTTCATACACAGCGATGTGTTACGAGGGGGACCCGGGGAAGCGTGCCAAGATGGGAAATGGACAGCTTCCGCCGGTCAAGGTCCACTGTGCGGTGTAAGGGACCGCTGCTATGGTCAGGAAAGAGTGAGCGGGTTGCTACTAGTGATCGTCTGGAATGTCACAGACGATCTATGTACACCGGTCCGCCCTAACCCGTGAGGGTTGTATGGCTCGGGGCTTCTCGATCGGTGTACCTGTTGCACGGGGACGCACAGAGGTGCCTACGCACGTGTGCCAGCGGGAGTCACAGGATATGGCACGAGGGTAGCACATAGGTGCCCACGCACGTGTGCTTTCAATAACCAGGTGAGTCCGGTGGAGACTCGAGGAGCTCACCTGGGACAGGAACACGGCCTGTTAAAGGAGATACTGCCAGAGCAGCAAGGCAGGGGCAAGACCTGCAAACGAGGTACTGCCTAAGCAGCAAGGGCCAAGCCCACAGAAGACAGTAATGCCTGAGCAGTGGCGTGGCAGCACGCTGCCAGACATCCAAACATAGAAGGACGGTCGCGCGTCGCCATGATGGCAGGGGGAGCTTTTAAGAAGGTGTAGCTCCACCCAAGGGCGGGCGCGAGATGCACGTGCCCCAATCAGGATTCGTGACGTCTTGGCCCGGCCAGTCAAGATTCAGCACACCACCAGCCTCGTTATCGGGCCGTGTGATATCAGTGAGCGAATCAGAAGACGTCACGTGGGGCACATACTCATCTTCCTGCCTCTGGGTCATAAAGGCGGGATCCTCGGTTTCACAATGTGCAGAGACATGGGAAGTCTTGCTGCTTCCCTGAGTATCCATCCTTTGCACACTGCGCAACCTCCCCGACCCTCTGTGATGCTGAGCAGGAGGGCTCGTGGCAGACAAGGGATGGGAGACCACTCCATTCCTTGCAAGGGGAGAACCACTAGGTGTCACCCTTCTGCTGCGTCTCCGAGGAGGCAACTCCTGCAGACTGCGCAGTCTCCCAGACCTTTGGTGCTGCTGAGCAGGAGGGCTTGCGGCAGACAAGGAATGGGGGACCACCTCATTTCTTGCAACAGGAGAGCCACGAGGTGTAACATTACCCCCCCCTGTCTAGGGCCCCCCCCCGCCTGCGCTCGAAGGCCACCACCAAACCTGGGGCGTGGACATGATCCTCCAATTCCCAGGACCTATGCTTTGGGCCACAACCGACCCACTCCACGAGGAAGTACCTCTTGCCCTGTACGATTTTTGTTTTTACTAGCTTCGCTACTTCTGGGTCGTCGGACGAGAAATCGGCCTGGGACAGCAGGGACCCCGAGGTTTTAGGTCGTACGGGTTTCAGAAGAGATACATGAAACGTATTAGAAATAGCCCAGCACGGAGGGAGCTGGAGTCGATATACTACCGTGGTTACCCGCTCTATTACTGTAAACGGGCCAAGGTACCTAGGAGCAAACTAGGCTGTCTGTACCGGAAGGTTATTATGTTCAGAAGACAGCCACACTAGGTCACCAGGTACGAAAGATGGATCAGAGTGAAGAAGACCCGCAGGTCTCCACCTGAACGGTTTATTATACGCACAGGACGTACGGGCTTCCATATTCTTATGTACATCCTGGGCTACCGCCGGCCCCCAATAATGCCTGACTCCTAGGTCTCTGGTCCTGTCGACCCTGAAGTGGACCCTAACTTTGGAGGCATGATCCCATGACAGCACACCATTCTGGGAGTCAGAGGAAGTGAGGGTCTTACCAGGTGGCACCTGGTCTTGGGGAATGGAAATGACCCTCCTCACGCTGACCGTAGGTGAAACAAGACACTGACTTTCTTCCGAAGGTTTCAAACATCGGGTAGCTACATGTCCCCCCTGCCCACAGGCAAAGCAAACGGCCGACGGCCGAGAACCTATGGTAGAGGGGATCACTTTGGAGACTTCCATTGGCTCCACAGAGTCATCAACAGAGCTGGCTGGGAGACCGGTCTGGTGGGGAAGGGGAGTCAGAGGCTCTATAGACCAGGTAGACGTGGGTGCCGAAGAGACCTCGAGCCTCCGCTCCGCGTGGCGGATGTCTATGCGAGAGGCAAGCCGAATCAAGGACTCTAAGGTGGTCGGCACGTCACGCTTGGCCAGTGCGTCTTTGACGAACCCTGCCAGACCTTTGGCGCAACCGTAATGTTACGAGGGGGACCCAGGGAAGCGTGCCAAGATGGGAAATGGACAGCTTCCGCCGGTCAAGGTCCACTGTGCGGTGTAAGGGACCGCTGCTATGGTCAGGAAAGAGTGAGCGGGTTGCTACTAGTGATCGTCTGGAATGTCACAGACGATCTATGTACACCGGTCCGCCCTAACCCGTGAGGGTTGTATGGCTCGGGGCTTCTCGATCGGTGTACCTGTTGCACGGGGACGCACAGAGGTGCCTACGCACTTGTGCCAGCGGGAGTCACAGGATATGGCACGAGGGTAGCACAGAGGTGCCCACGCACGTGTGCTTTCAATAACCAGGTGAGTCCGGTGGAGACTCGAGGAGCTCACCTGGGACAGGAACACGGCCTGTTAAAGGAGATACTGCCAGAGCAGCAAGGCAGGAACACGGCCTGCAAACCAGGTGCTGCCTGAGCAGCAAGGGCAAAGCCCACGAAAGACAATAATGCCTGAGCAGTGGCGTGGCAGCACGCTGCCAGACATCCAAACATAGAAGGACAGTCGCGCGCCGCCGTGATGGCAGGGGGAGCTTTTAAGGAGGTGTAGCTCCACCCAAGGGCGGGCGCGAGATGGACGTGACCCAATCAGGATTCGTGACGTCTTGGCCCGGCCAGTCAACATTCAGCACACCACCAGCCTCGTTATCGGGCCGTGTGATATCAGTGAGCGAATCAGAAGACGTCACGTGGGGCACATACTCATCTTCCTGCCTCTGGGTCATAAAGGCGGGATCCTCGGTTTCACAATGTGCAGAGATAAGGGAAGTCTTGCTGCTTCCCTGAGTATCCATCCTTTGCACACTGCGCAACCTCCCCGACCCTCTGTGATGCTGAGTAGGAGGGCTCATGGCAGACAAGGGATGGGAGACCACTCCATTCCTTGCAAGGGGAGAACCACTAGGTGTCACCCTTCTGCTGCGTCTCCAAGGAGGCAACTCCTGCAGACTGCGCAGTCTCCCAGACCTTTGGTGCTGCTGAGCAGGAGGGCTCGCGGCAGACAAGGAATGGGGGACCACCTCATTCCTTGCAACAGGAGAGCCACGAGGTGTAACAGCGATGTGTGCTGCCGCAGGAACGAGGAACAACATCGTACCCGTCTCTGCGCCGGCATTATGGAAATGTCGGAGAATACACTGATGATACGATAATGACGCTTTTGCGCTCGTTAATTGTATCATCTAGAATTTACACACTACGATGTCGAAAGTGACGCCGGGTGTGCGTCACTTTCGATTTGACGCCACCGACATCGTACGTGCGATGTTGCAATGTGCAAAGCCGCCCTAAGGGTAGTAGATAAAATCTGCTGGTTAGGATGCCAGAGCCGGGTACCTCGGTCGCATCCCACAGCAAGTGCACCAGGGGTTAAAGAAGAGTTTTAGCTCCTGGAAGGAGTTTGGAAAACAAGTCCCTAGGACAGGGAAACATTAGAGGAGAAGAAGATGGCTGCCTGAGGAGCGGGGTGTGAGTTGTACCGAGGTCGGACCGATTCCTCTATGAGTTGGTCCCCGTTGTCGGTAGGACTGCTAGGTGAACATATGAGAGACCCTGAGGAACGAAACGGAGCAGAGCTGGGACCCTAGGTAACGGTCAGGGTTGGACCAGTGTGCGGGGAGAGAACACACTCAATAGTGGAAGCAGCAGAAGAAAACAGAGAGTGATCAAGAGAAAGGAAGAGAGAGGAAGGATTGCAAATTGCTTTAACCTATGTGAAAAACAAGTAAAGATGTGTTTAGAAAAAGAATCCCTGATTTTGTCTTCCCCTTGCTTGAATCTGATAGAAGAGAAGAAACTGAAGTATCCTCAGCAAGTAAGTGTAGGAACCCCAGACATCTACTGGCCGACAACCTGCCTGTAACAGGGCCAGGAGGCCACAATTAGACACGACACAGACCCCGTCTACCGCGCCCCTGCCACCCTGTTTATAGTTTGTCCGGTTGATGAATTTGGTAGGCTTTGAAACATGTTGACCTAAATAAACAGAATATCCTTCACTTCTGATATGCCGATACATTAATGATAGGCATAGAAGGTCAATGCAAGGTGCAGAAAAATCAGAACTGATGAGTAACTCAAGATGCCACAAAAGTGGATCTCATCCACCCAGAACAGAGCCAACCAGCATTTTCCAACTGTTCAGAGATGACCTCTGTAGCGAAAACGTGGACTCCAAAAAGGCAGACCATAGGGTCATTATGGGGCCTTTGTGGTGAGAAGGCCAAGCCCCAGCGGGGTCCATTCAATTTACTATTGTGAGTTATAACAAGGTGGTTAGGAATGTGGAAGGTACAAAGGAGGAAAGCACCAGCCCTTCATGGGGACCTTTTCTTAATTCTGTTGTAGGACTGTGACGGGGTGTACATCAGAGCAAAGAGAGACAACAGGCCGAGGATGATCCAACAGGTTTACTAACAGGAATACAGGAACAGCACACGACAAGTCCAAATAAAACAGATTCGGGGGCACCTCCCGATAATCCAAAGTGCCAGATCACGACGAAATAGTCCTCTTCAGAGTCCCAGAAATCCCACACAATCCACTGGACGGCGAGATCTGTCCGCAGAATCAGATCTCGCTCCCTTCCTCTTCAAAACTCAGCTCCCAACTGCATTTAGAAACAGGAGTGAATTGTCTGAGCTCGTGGGCCCACCCCTCAAGGGTAGGGGTCTATGCAATGGTTGGGCCCACTAGAAGATTCTAGAAGGTTGGCTCCGAGATGTCTACAGGTTTGTGTAGTTGGCGTTATCCACTGCTTACGAAACAATGAGAAGTTCCCCTGGCTGTGTGGACAAGAGATAATTGCATTATGGACCCAGAGACACAGGAGATGGGGGGGAAGGTATGGTTACTTACATCCCAAGACATAGTATTACAGCAAATACAGTGAGAAGGTAAAATACATCATGACAATTCCTTCCCCTCCCAACTTGTGTACGTACTAGGGACCTCTACAGGTCGCTGGTTAAGTACACGCAGGCATGGCTGACAGGACTCAAGGCTCCTCTTGCCTGGACAGTCCATCTGCATTTTGGTGTTGGCTGCCCCTTCTATATTGTATGGTAAAGTTATAGGGCTGCAGAGCCAGGCTCCATCGCAGTAATCGTCCATTGTCCCCAGAGACTCTGTTCAGCCAGGTGAGGGGATTGTGATCAGTAACCACAGTGAATTCCCGTCCATACAGATACGGCCGTAGTTTCTTAAGGGCCCACACTACAGCCAGACATTCTTTTTCAACAGTTGCATAGGCCACTTCTCGGTTCAGCAGTTTCCTGCTGAGATAGGCAATGGGGTGTTCGTCCCCAGCTGCATTCACCTGGCTGAGGACAGCTCCCAGTCCATAAGCAGAGGCGTCCGTTTGCACAATAAATCTCCGCTTGTAGTCTGGAGCAGCCAGGACAGGATCGCAGACCAGAGCGTCCTTCAGCCGGTTAAAAGCCTCATCACAGGCTGGAGTCCAGATCACCAGCCGGGGCATTGTTTTCTTGGTCAGGTCGGTAAGAGGCTTGGCCACAGTACTGAAATGAGAAACAAATTTTCGGTAATAACTGGCAGTGCCCAGAAAAGCCATAACTTGTTTCTTAGTTTGGGGTACAGGCCAGTCTCTAATAGCCTGGATTTTGGCAGGCTCAGGACGGAGCTTCCCTCCTCCCACTCTATGCCCTAGGTACTGGACTTCCCCCATCCCCAATTGGCATTTATCGGGTCGAATAGTTAGGCCGGCTGCAAGAATCAGGTCCAAAATAATGGTTACTTGATTCAGATGTTCCTCCCATGTGTGGCTGAAGACGGCGATATCATCCAAGTAGGCACAAGCAAAGTCACCACATCCCCGGAGGATCTGATCCACCATTCTCTGGAAGGTGGCCGGGGCATTTTTAATTCCAAAAGGCATGCTTAGAAATTCATACAGACCAAAGGGGGTTATAAAAGCGGACTGTTCTCTCCCTTCATCCGTTAGAGGGATCTGCCAGTATCCCTTACTGAGATGCAAGGTAGTGACATATTGGGACCCAGCCTGTCGGTCTAGAAGTTCGTCAATACGAGGCATTGGGTAAGGATCGCTGACGGTATGGTCGTTTAGTCGCCGATAGTCCACACAAAATCGAGTACTCCCATCCTTCTTGGGTACTAACACCACAGGGGAGGCCCAAGGGCTATGGGAGGCCTGGATTACCCCAAGCTGTAACATCTCCTCCAGTTCGTGCTGCATGGTGTTTCAAACTGATTCAGGTACCCGGTAAGGAGCCAGTTGTATGGGACGGATGCCCTGAGTGTCCACATGATGTTGGGTGACGGTGGTTCGACCTGGTGGGGATGAGAAAGCAGCCCGTCTCTGTTGAAGCACTTCCAGCATCTGGATTTTCTGTAAGGAGTCCAGGTAATCTCCCAGGGGAACCTGTTCCACAGTGGATGGGGCTCTCGCTGCTTCCACGAGATCAGGTAGAGAGTCCTCATCCTCTTGACCATCTTCTGAAGCCAACCGACAGCTTGCTATCATTGGAATGTTCCGGTCATGGTACTCCTTAATCATATTCACATGGACAGTCTTTTGCCTTAGCCCCTGATCATCTAAAGCAAGAAGGTAATTGGTATCATTCAGTTTTCTGAGAACCCGGAAGGGACCCTCCCATGTGGTCTGCAGTTTATTCTGCCGATGGGGAACAATCATTAAGACTTGTTGTCCTTCTACAAACTCCCGATAGCGTGCTTTACCGTCATACCATGTCTTCTGTCTGGTTTGAGCCATACGCAAATGACTCTGGGCAAAACTAGCAAGTTGGGCCAGGGTTTCTCGCAGCTTTAGGACATAAGGGACAACAGGGGTTCCTGTATCTTCAACTTTCCCCTACCAGTATTCCTTGAGCAGGGTTAAGGGTCCTCGGACCTTTCTTCCATAGAGTAGTTCAAAGGGGGAGAACCCAGTGGACTCCTGGGGAACTTCCCGATAGGCAAACAAGAGATGGGATAGGTACTTCTCCCAGTCTGAATCTCGGTCCGTGAAGGCCCTCAACATATTCTTCAGAGTGCCGTTGAATCGTTCACAAAGTCCATTTGTTTGGGGATGATACGGGGTCGTTCGGATCGCTCGTACTCCACAGGTGCGCCACAAACACTGGACCAACTCTGACATAAACTGGGAGCCTTGGTCCGACAAGATCTCACTGGGGAATCCTACTCTGGTAAAAATAATAACCAAGGCCTCGGCCACCTTGGCTGCAGAGATACTTGACAAGGCCACGGCCTTCTGGATATCGGGTGGCATAGTCCACAACAGTGAGAATGTACTGCTTTCCAGATTTACTTGGTTTAGCCAGAGGTCCAATGATATCAACAGCTACTCTTTGAAAGGGTTCTTCTATTATAGGGAGCGGTTGCAGGGGTGCCTTTGGGTGATCTCCGGGTCGCCCTCTACGCTGACATATGTCACAAGTTCGGCAGAAATGCGCCACTGCTTGGGAAATCCCCGGCCAATAAAAAGTTTGAGTCAATCGTCTCTCGGTGCGGGTTTTGCCTTGATGGCCAGCCGTAGGAATGTCATGAGCCAGGTGTAATAGGGGAATTCTGTACTTCTGAGGAACAATCAGCTGTTTGCTATAAGTCCAGGGCTTATCTAGGGAGTCGGCATTGGCAACCCGATACAGAAGTCCATTTTCTCTGATAATTCTTTCTCCGTTCTCCCCTAGCTGCCCTATTTCAGCTCGGGCTCTAAAACTAGCAAGGGTGGGGTCAGTCTCTACTTCTTGTCTAAACTGAACTTTATCCCAAGTAACATTCATATTATCCCCACAAGAAGAATCACTCACCGGCTGTAATGGCAGTTCTGGTGGCCTCATTTCCATGGATGGGTTGTACACGTCCACATGGGCTGCTCTCTTGGCTTGACTTCTGGTTACCGCACCGACAAAGTGGCAATGAAGATTCCCCACATCATTTCCTAGAAGAACGTCTGCAGGGAGGCCGCTCATCACACCGACCACACATTGTTTTGCCCCAAAGCCATAATCCAGGGTCACACTCGCTCTTGGAATATATCTCTGGGTACCTCCTGCCAGTTCAATGGCAATTCCTGGTCCCTTTTGAATTGCTTGTGGTTGAATTACTCGGGGATCGGCTATGGTGAGGAAAGCCCCAGTGTCACGGAAGCCAACAACTTTTTGGCCATCCAGCACGACCTCCTGTAGATGTTTGTCCTGAAGATCAGAAGAACAGGTGGCTGGAGCTCGCACCCCATAGACTCCGGGTAGGGGAGCCAGGATATCTGAGTCACTTGGCAAGTCATCAGGCAAAGAATCCAGCTCTTCTCCTGGTGAAGGTGTCTGTAGATAATGAACAGGCAAAGGCGGTCTGTAGCTGTTCTGTCTCCGAACACCTGGACATTGGAATTGCATGTGCCCAGGCTGCCCACACCCATAACATCTGCGCTCTGGGATTCTTCCTCCACGTCGTATTCCCAAAGGTGGAGCATGAGTAATGCGAGGCACAGTCACACGAAGGTCCCCATGAGTTAACGGTCTAGGGTGATGGTGAACATTGGGGCCAGAAGGACCAGGGGCCGCCAGCGTTGGGGGGTTGGTGGTTTTTTTCTCACTGGGTAGTAGTTTTTTCCACTGAGGCTTGATGGTGAGAGCCTCATCAGCTAGAGCTGCAGCTTCCTCCACAGTGGCTGGTCTCCTTTCACGCACCCATTCCCGGATCTCAGCGGAGCACTTGAAGTAAAACTGCTCTTTTAGGAGGACCTGGAGGACGGTCTCCAAGGTTAAGGCCTCCTCTGCCTCCAGCCAACGATGTCACAGATGTTTGAGTTTGTGGGCATACATCTTGAAGGACACTTCCTCATCACATGCTAAAGTATGGAACTGAGTCCTGTAAGTGTCTGGCGTTACAGCATAATGTTCTAGAATAGTCTGTTTAATATCTGCATACTCACAGTTCCACCGAGGGTCCATAGCTCTATAGGCTGCAGCAGCTCCACCCTCTAAGAGCCCAACCAGATGCCGGACTCGCTCCCTTTCTGGGACTTCCATTAATCGACACTGATGCTCAAAGTCCTGGAAGAAGCCCTCAATGTCACCAGCAGCCTCATTAAACTGCTTGAAGTCTTTGCGGGACACCCTGGGAAGTTCCCTCATGATGGGTGCTGGGGTTACAGTCTGTCTGGAACCTCTCGCGGCTTCCACAGCGAGCTGCTTATCCAGCAGTGCCATCTCCTCCATCCTGTGCTCCTTCTCTTTAGCTCCACGCATGACCTCCATCTTATATTCTATGGTGGTCTCCTCTCCCAGCAAGGCCATCTCCTCCTCGTACCACACAACCCATTGACTTTTTTGGGTATTTACCTCCGGCTCCTGTCTTTGCTCCCCTTGCTGTGGAAATTGTTCCTCGGTGCCATCTTGCAGGCAAGCGTTTTCCAATGCCTCAATTAGTTGCTCCTTAGAGAATCCTTTGTAGCCGACACCTAATTCACGAGCCTTTGTTTGTAGACTCGCCACAGTCCAGTTCCTGTATCCTGAGGTTCTGGTTTCAGACGTTGATTGGCCGTTGTCCTCCATTTCTTCTGCTCTGATCCCACTGCTGCCACCAGTTTGTGACGGGGTGTACATCAGAGCAAAGAGAGACAACAGGCCGAGGATGATCCAACAGGTTTACTAACAGGAATACAGGAACAGCACACGACAAGTCCAAATAAAACAGATTCGGGGGCACCTCCCAATAATCCAAAGTGCCAGATCACGACGAAATAGTCCTCTTCAGAGTCCCAGACATCCCACACAATCCACTGGACGGCGAGATCTGTCCGCAGAATCAGATCTCGCTCCCTTCCTCTTCAAAACTCAACTCCCAACTGCATTTAGAAACAGGAGTGAATTGTCTGAGCTCGTGGGCCCGCCCCTCAAGGGTAGGGGTCTATGCAATGGTTGGGCCCACTAGAAGATTCTAGAAGGTTGGCTCCGAGATGTCTACAGGTTTGTGTAGTTGGCGTTATCCACTGCTTACGAAACAATGAGAAGTTCCCCTGGCTGTGTGGACAAGAGATAATTGCATTATGGACCCAGAGACACAGGAGATGGGGGGGAAGGTATGGTTACTTACATCCCAAGACATAGTATTACAGCAAATACAGTGAGAAGGTAAAATACATCATGACAAGGACCCCATCTATTAATACCAATAATGGGCATCTCCTTGGTCTGGGAAGTGAAGTACGCTTGCATTGCAGGATTATATAACTGCACACACTGGTGACTGATGGGTGCAGTATTTTTGGGCAAACTGTTCTGAAGCTTTTATATTTTACACATAAGGAGAGAGAAGCTGTGGAAAGATGAGGCGCAAATAGGGTCTCATCCGGTAAACAGGTGGGGGGTGAATGTCAGGAAAAGCACTCACCTGGTCTGGTTGTGCCAGTCACAACCCCTTATTGAGCATGGAAATAGCGTGGAAGGCAGCGGTCTTGCAGCGGTAAGACGATAATAAAAGCAGGAGGAAAGCGGGTTTGAATACCGCGCCAAATCATAGGAGTCCGGAGGGTGTTAGTAAATCCGTTTTTTATTTTCTTAGGTCTATGCGTTTCAGGGACATATCCGTCCCCTTCATCAGGACAATATACAGAGAATACTATACTATAGTATAGTAGGAGTCGCTCTCAAAAGCCAGCGGCCGGGAGATCAGCTGATCGCTCACAGAAGCCGGCGGCCGGGAGATCAGCTGATCGCTCAAAGAAGCCGGCGGCCGGGAGATCAGCTGATCGTTCGGCCGCCAAGAGAGAGATAATCATTTGAATGATTAAACACAAGATTTGAGCATGCGCAGTGAAAACATAAGGATTCCGCTGCTCAAAAAACGTTACATGCTGCGTTCCTGCCGCCCAACGGTCAGTTCCACGGTGGGTGCAACACAAGGGCATTAGTCACAATCGCCGCTCATACAAGTCTATGGGAAACAACGGAATCCGACAAACGGATCGCGTTGTTTATCGAAGCGGCGGATTGTGACTGATCATAAACAACGGAAATGTGAACCTAGCCTTATCACCGTCTGTCGTCTTGATGTTGGAGATGTAGGACATTGTCTACGTTCCTGACAGAATGACTCAGCCTTGGCCCCGGGTCTTCTCTCGCTCTCTCTTTATTTCTACACGACAATGCTTGGTCTTTTCTTTGTATGGCAATGAGCGGACTCAATGTTGTTAGTTCAAATGGAACATGGAAAATAAAGTGTTATTAATCGTCTTGAGATAAATGCGTCTTGTCGTCAGTCCAGAGGTTTATTCATCGTATCAATCGCCGGTTAGGAAAAAAATAAAATCCTATTAACCAAAACGTTTATCGTGGCCATGATTAGACTATTATTTTCACAGAATGGAGATTTTTAACGTGAGGGCAACATGACAGACGGGAGGTCTCCGAAAGACTTCTAACGAAAAGCCGATATTAATGTGCGGGTTATGCTCTGCATCGAGATGGAGGAAAACTCTGCATAGTAACCAGCCGCAAAGAAATATATACAGCTGATGACCTCACATCCGTACATGGACCGTCATACTGTGGGCACGACCCCCCTTATTGCACACCTTCCACCCTATGGAGGTGTACAGTGCCTACAAGTAGTATTCAACCCCCTGCAGATTTAGCAGGTTTACACATTCGGAATTAACTTGGCATTGTGACATTTGGACTGTAGATCAGCCTGGAAGTGTGAAATACAGCAAAAAAGAATGTTATTTCTTTTTTTATTTTTTTTTAAATTGTGAAAAGTTTATTCAGAGGGTCATTTATTATTCAACCCCTCAAACCACCAGAATTCTGTTTTGTTCCCCTAAAGTATTAAGAAGTATTTCAGGCACAAAGAACAATGAGCTTCACATGTTTGGATTAATTATCTCTTTTTCCAGCCTTTTCTGACTAATTAAGACCCTCCCCAAACTTGTGAACAGCACCCATACTTGGTCAACATGGGAAAAACAAAGGAGCATTCCAAGGCCATCAGAGACAAGATCGTGGAGGGTCACAAGGCTGGCAAGGGGTACAAAACCCTTTCCAAGGAGTTGGGCCTACCTGTCTCCACTGTTGGGAGCATCATCCGGTAGTGGAAGGCTTATGGAACTACTGTTAGCCTTCCACGGCCTTGAAAGCCTTTGAAAGTTTCCACCGTGCCGAGGCCAGGCTTGTGCGAAAAGTCAAGGCTAACCCAAGGACAACAAGGAAGGAGCTCCGGGAAGATCTCAGGGCAGTGGGGACATTGGTTTCAGTCAATACCATAAGTAACGTACTCCACCGCAATGGTCTCTGTTCCAGACGAGCCCGTAAGGTACCTTTTACTTTCAAAGTGTTATGTCAAGGCTCGTCTACAGTTTGCTCATGATCACTTGGAGGACTCTGAGACAGACTGGTTCAAGGTTCTCTGGTCTGATGAGACCAAGATCGAGATCTTTGGTGCCAACCACACACGTGATGTTTGGAGACTGGATGGCACTGCATACGACCCCAAGAATACCATCCCTACAGTCAAGCATGGTGGTGGCAGCATCATGCTGTGGGGCTGTTTCTCAGCCAAGGGGCCTGGCCATCTGGTCCGCATCCATGGGAAGATGGATAGCACGGCCTACCTGGAGATTTTGGCCAAGAACCTCCGCTCCTCCATCAAGGATCTTAAGATGGGTCGTCATTTCATCTTCCAACAAGACAACGACCCAAAGCACACAGCCAAGAAAACCAAGTCCTGGTTCAAGAGGGAAAAAAGCAAGGTGTTGCAGTGGCCTAGTCAGTCTCCTGACCTTAACCCAATTGAAAACTTGTGGAAGGAGCTCAAGATTAATGTCCACATGAGACACCCAAAGAACCTAGATAACTTGGAGAAGATCTGCATGGAGGAGTGGGCCAAGATAACTCCAGAGACCTGTGCCGGCCTGATCAGGTCTTATAAAAGACGATTATTAGCTGGAATTGCAAACAAGGGTTATTCCACAAAATATTAAACCTAGGGGTTGAATAATAATTGACCCACACTTTTATGTTGAAAATTTATTAAAATTTAACTGAGCAACAAAACTTGTTGGTTTGTAAGATTTATGCATCTGTTAATAAATCCTGCTCTTGTTTGAAGTTTGCAGGCTCTAACTTATTTGCATCTTATCAAACCTGCTAAATCTGCAGGGGGTTGAAGACTACTTGTAGGCACTGTATATGTGCCACCCCGGTAGACCTCTGATGTCACGGTGGTGGCTCCGAGTGGCAATGTGGCCATACCGGGTGCGTGCGACAGACTTTTGTGATGGGGGTTAAAAATAATATTAAAAAGGGGAGAGAAAAACAAAATAAATAAATAAAGAGATCGTGACTCCAGTTGGGATGTTGGTTTGGTATGGCCGTCACTGCTGGAGGTTCCCAGGAGTTAGGTGGGGATGCGCAGTGCCGGAGGGTTGTCCCCTCCCCTCACTAGGGCTGGGTCCTGGGGATAGTCGGCTGTGGTATGGCCGGCACTGCTGAAGGTTCCCAGGAGTTAGGTGGTGATGTGCAGTGCCATAGGTTTGTCCCTTCACCCCCCAACTAGGGCTGGTTCCTGGGGATGGTGAGGTAGGGACGGTGCAGCACAGAATAAGCAGCCATAGACAGGACAGGAGCTGTTACCTGTTACTGACGCTCTGCAGAATAGTCTGGAACATTCCTTAGAGCATTCACAATGATGGAGGTCTGACCTGCCCCAATGAGAGTTTGGCTCCTCTACTGTGCAAAGGTCGTGTCCTCTGGCCGCTACTTCCCGACCTGGGAAAAGGAGTCTGGGATCCTGGGATTCTCAAGACACTGGATCTTTGATCCCTTCCAGCGAGCAATGTTTTGAATCCTGAGGGAAAACTCATTGTGTCTTCCAGAACTTTCCAGACTCAATCACATCACTGAGCTCCTGGGCAATTTCACTGCTCCTTATGAAAAGGCTAATAGCAGTGTCTCAGTTTGCCACTAACCTTGAAAGTCCTGGTGGCCTAGGGACTGATACCTGCCAATGTGCAGCTGCCCCTCCAGAGGTTTCACCAGTCACCTCAGGACAGGACGTCTCCATATTACACTCCTCTCACCTCAAACCAACTGCAACTGCCACTGTCTGAATTTACCTCACACCTAAGCTCCTCCCCTTTTTCCTTCTAGGGTGGGAACACAAGCCTTGTCATCAGCTCAGGTGACCGACCCAGTAAGGGAGTGTTGGCAAATGTGTGCATGTGGTGAATAGCCCCAGTAAGGGAGTGTGGGCAAATGTGTGTATGTGGTGAACAGCCCCAGTAAGGGAGTGTGGGCAAATGTGTGTATGTGGTGAATAGCCCCAGTAAGGGAGTGTGGGCAAATGTGTGTATGTGGTGACCGGCCCCAGTAAGGGAGTGGGGGCAAATGTGTGTATGTGGTGAACGACCCCAGTAAGGGAGTGGGGGCAAATGTGTGTATGTGGTGACCGGCCCCAGTAAGGGAGTGTGGGCAAATGTGTGTATGTGGTGAACTACCCCAGTAAGGGAGTGTGGGCAAATGTGTGTATGTGGTGAACGACCCCAGTAAGGGAGTGTGGGCAAATGTGTGTATGCGGTGACCAGTACCAGTAAGGGAGTGTGGGCAAATGTGTGTATGTGGAGAACAGCCCCAGTAAGGGAGTGTGGGAAAATGTGTGTATGTGGTGACCAGTACCAGTAGGGGAGTGTGGGCAAATGTGTGTATGTGGAGAACAGCCCCAGTAAGGGAGTGTGGGCAAATGTGTGTATGTGGTGAACAGCAGAGAAAACCGAATCTCATTAAAGCTGACATTACATGTTATTCGTATTGAAATATGCATGCAGCCATTATTTGTAGCGACTCAGTCACAGGGCGCCACATATATGCCCCCCCATCAAAATAAGCCATAAACTCCCTCCATCATGGATGCCAGTTCTGTACTTTCGCAGCAAAGATCTAACAACAGCTAAAGTTCCTCCATTAGAGATAGTAATGGTGCCACCATGAGCGGCACTGCCCTTACAATAAACCCAAAGCACCAAGACACCATAAGTCCCGTCTTCCCATAAGCTTCAACCCCAGTGCCTCCATGTTGTCCTCTTAATCTGAGTTTACTAATCAGACCAAAATGCCTTAGTGTTCGCAGACCCAATACTGACATTTGAATAGCATCTACTTGCACTCTTTCCTGTCTGGCTGCTGTCTGTAGCTTTTATCCCAGGTGCAGCACTTTTGCTACCACTCCCCTTCGCTATATAAAGTCATGTGTTCTATCATCTGAGGCTAGTAATAAAAGCTGAATCCTCATTACTTCTATGCAGTCCACTTTGGAAGGAGTTGGGTCTGAAAGAAGCTTTTTGTTTCATGTCATTTGCAGCGGTGGTGTTAGCTACATTGTAGGTTCTTGAAGTGTTTTCCCTTTTCTTGTCTACTTCCCCGTCTGTCGTCCTACCCTTGTGTTTCTTTATTGTAGAAGTGAGACTAGTGCTCTCGCTAGCCTGTTCACTAGCCAGGGTGAGTTTAGGGGAAGTAAGGGCATGCAATCAGCGATGGGGTGAAAAAATGAAATATAGGGACAGCAAGGAGGGCAGGGTACATCCTCAGGCAAGTGTAGGGGGCGACTCTGCTCCCCTCTCTCTAGCGCCAGGATCTTCCATTGTTTTGTGGCCCCTGTGTACCCTGTGTGTTGCACCACTTGTTGGGGGGGTTTCTGGTACCTGGCAAAATCCAGTTTGTCACACCATGACACTTTGCCTCCAAGTCTCCATAGATTACATGGGCATCTTCAAGAAGAACTTACCCCAAAAGCGGCGCCATAGCATCTCATCCAGCCAATCAGGCTCTTCCTTCATATTGACGAGGGGTAAAAATTATAGTGCTCTGGTTTGGCTGATATCTGATAATTTTTCTTCCATATAGAGGACGTCAAACTACATACTTAAAAAAATCTTTTAGTTTGGTGGTAAGTCAGGAGGAATCTATGTCCTTCTCCATCAATCTGCTGAGAAGTATTACGCGGCGAGTGTAGCGTCTTGGTCAGATCACATTGCGCCCGTAATAGCTCAATGATACAAATCTCGTGTGACATTACAGCAGGGAAACGCCACGATGAAATGTTGGAGCGATCTGACCAATTTGGTGATTGATAGTGAATTTTTGAAGCACATTATCTGGGTCACGGTGGGCAGAGCTTCAATCACCAGAGAGGGAGAGGAGAGAGGATCTGCAGGTATAAGATATATGCACATATTCACACCAAGTGTCTCACATTCAGCAAAGAAGCCTGGACTGGAGCTGATGTGTCATCAGATACTTCACCAACCGAGGGCCACGAGTCTGGAGAGCAGAAGTTATGAAGGGATCCAACCAACCATTCAACCATTCAGATTAGATACTCTAAATGGACTGGTTCATGCCAGGGATGTCCTGTGTGAAGACGTAGTAAGTTGCGTAAATGTCCAGTTCCCGAATATTTGTTGGTGTGTAGACACGAGAAAAAGTTTTTGAAATGAATAAAATTCACCTCAAATTTCACTCATTTTGGCAAAATCAACATTTTTGGAGACTCGATCCTCTTGTGTGGAGTAAAATTGGGCCCGGTTTCCCCTCCCTAGATTCAAAAAGTGTTGAAAGTGGCAGAATAAAGGTTCCTGTATCTGACCTTCACCTTTTCAGTGCAGCCCCAGCTCCCTACTTGATTGTTGCGGTCCAGTCTTCATTCACAGACCATCAGTCATTACATTATCGCTTCGGCATCTTTGGTGCCCACAAAACTCCACATGATGTGTAAACTCACTAAGCATCAAGTTTTCCTGGTCCCCATGTTACAGTAATGTCCACTTCCTGGTCCCTTTATAACAATGTCCCCATCCTGGTCCTCCTCTTGTAGCGCTGTGCCCATCTTAGTCCTCATCTTGTAGTAATGCCCCCATCCTGGTCCCCTTCTTATAGAAATGTGCCCATCATGATCCCTTTCTTGTAGTAATGGGCTCCATCCTGGTCCTCATCTTGTAGTAATGTACCCATCCTGGTCTCCTTCTTGTAATAACATGCCCCATCCTGGTCCCCTTCCTATAGTAATGTGCCCCATCCTGGTCCCCTTCCTATAGTAATCTGCCCAATCCTGGTCATCCTCTTGTAGTAATGTCCCCATCCTGGTCTCATTCTTGTAATAATATGCCCCATCCTGGTCCTCGTCTTGTAGCACTGTGCCCATCTTAGTCAGCATCTTGTAGTAATGCCCCCATCCTGGTCCCCTTCTTATAGAAATGTGCCCATCATGATCCCTTTCTTGTAGTAATGGGCTCCATCCTGGTCCTCATCTTGTAGTAATGTACCCATCCTGGTCTCCTTCTTGTAATAACATGCCCCATCCTGGTCCCCTTCCTATAGTAATGTGCCCCATCCTGGTCCCCTTCCTATAGTAATCTGCCCAATCCTGGTCATCCTCTTGTAGTAATGTCCCCATCCTGGTCTCATTCTTGTAATAATATGCCCCATCCTGGTCCCATTTTTGTAGTTATGTGTTCTATCCTTTTCCCCTTCTTATAGTAATGTGTCCCATCCTAGTCCCCTTCCTATAGTAATGTGCCCAATCCTGGGCCCCTTATTGTAGTAATGTGCTTATCCTGGTCCCCTTTTTATAGTAATGTACCACATCCTGGTACCCTTCTTGTAGTAGTGTCCCCATCCTGGTCCCCTTCTTGTAGTAATGTGCCCTATCCTGGTCCCCTTTGTGACGACCTGGACTCTGTCAATGCTTAGCAAGGGTTAAATTTCTTAAAATTCAGCCAGACATGAAGATAGTTTGTTTATAGATGGGGGATAATCCCTCATTGTTTCTACAAGACTCTTGTTGACTCATGTAATTGTTTTGGCCACTGAAGGCCAGACACCCAGATAACTCAATTATTTGAACTTCCCATTGTATTACTAAGTGAATTGCTAGATGTGATGTAAGGTACCTGTCTCATCCTTGTCTCTGGATATTTGAATATAGCTTGAAATCTAGCCAATAAGAGCCCAGTCTTTTCCACCAATCGTGAAGACCCCAATGGTCTGAATGGAGAGCTCAGGGGTATAAGAAGGAGGACTGTCCATTGCTCAGAGAGACTCTGGCTACATGCTACCAATCTAGGACCTGCAGATCCGATTGGCAAGCCTGGATTATAACATTATATGGACTTCAGCCCTGAATGCAAGGAATCGGCTGTGATATCAAGGACTACTTAAGGAGGAAACCCAGGTTGGGACAATCCAGTCACCTGGTACAGACTTTGCAGACCTCAGCCAGCTTCCTAAATCTGGCGTTATTCCATTCTCGGTGGGTTCCCGCCGAAAGCGGGGTGCTGCTGGATTGGAGTAAATAGCCCTGGAACCTCTGAGGCACGGACATTCTAATCCCTGGTGAGCAGCGGAAGGGTGAGACTCTGTTGCCGGTTACATTTGTGTGTTTTGCTGGTTATGTGTTATGTGCCGTTAATATTTTGGGGATCCAATAAAGTCTAATTATTGTGGTTCCCTCACCCTGTGTTGTCTGAGTAGTGTTCCACCCACGGTTAAGGAGGCCGTGCGTTCAGTTGGGATGAGCCATGAGCCACGCTGTCTTTCTAAAGGCGGCCGGGCCAGCGGACGAGAGCACCCACTGACCCCTGTGTCTCCACACCCTTCTTATAGTAATGTGTCCCATCCTGGTCCCCTTCTTATAGTAATGTGCCCCATCCTGGTCCTCATCATAGTAATGTGCCCATCCTGGTCCCTTCTTGTAGTAATGTGCCTATCCTGGTCCCATTCTTGTAGTAATGTGCCCATCCTGGTCGTCATCATGTAGTAATGTGCCCCATCCTGGTCCCCTTCTTATAGTAATGTTCCATCCTGTCCCCTTCTTGTATTAATGTGCCCATACTGGTTGCCTTTCTGTAGTAATGTGCCCCATCCTTGCCCCCTTTTTATAGTAATATGCCCCATCCTGGTCCCCTTTTTGTAGTAATGTGTAACCATCCTGGTCCCCTTCTTGTAGTAATGTGCCCATCTTGGTCCCCTTCTTATAGTAATGTGCTCCATCCTGATCCCCTTCTTGTAGAATGTGCCCATCCTGGTCTCATTCTTGTAATTAATATGCCCCATCCTGGTCCCCTTCTTGTAATAATGTGTCCCATCCTTGTCCGCTTCTTGTAGTAATGTGCTCCATCTTGGTCCCCTTCTTGTAGTAATGTGCCCATCCTGGTCTCATTCTTGTAATAATATTCCCCATCCTGGTCCCCTTGTTGTATTAATGTGCCCATCCTGGTCCCCTTCTTGTAGTAATGTGCCCATCCTGGTCTCATTCTTGTAATAATATTCCCCATCCTGGTCCCCTTCTTGTAGTAATGTGCCTCATCATGGTCCCCTTCTTGTAGTAATGTGACTCATCCTGGTCCCCTTCTTGTAGTAATGTGACTCATCCTGGTCCCCTTCTTGTAGTAATATGCCCCATCCTGGCCCCCTTCTTGTAGTAATGTGACTCATCCTGGTCCCCTTCTTGTAGTAATGTGCCCATCCTGGTCTCATTCTTGTAATTAATATGCCCCATCCTGGTCCCCTTCTTGTAATAATGTGTCCCATCCTTGTCCGCTTCTTGTAGTAATGTGCTCCATCTTGGTCCCCTTCTTGTAGTAATGTGCCCATCCTGGTCTCATTCTTGTAATAATATTCCCCATCCTGGTCCCCTTGTTGTATTAATGTGCCCATCCTGGTCCCCTTCTTGTAGTAATGTGCCCATCCTGGTCTCATTCTTGTAATAATATTCCCCATCCTGGTCCCCTTCTTGTAGTAATGTGCCTCATCCTGGTCCCCTTCTTGTAGTAATGTGACTCATCCTGGTCCCCTTCTTGTAGTAATGTGACTCATCCTGGTCCCCTTCTTGTAGTAATATGCCCCATCCTGGCCCCCTTCTTGTAGTAATGTGACTCATCCTGGTCCCCTTCTTGTAGTAATGTGCCCATCCTGGTCTCATTCTTGTAATAATATTCCCCATCCTGGTCCCCTTGTTGTATTAATGTGCCCATCCTGGCCCCCTTCTTGTAGTAATGTGCCTCATCCTGTTCCCCTTCTTGTAGTAATGTGACTCATCCTGGTCCCCTTCTTGTAGTAATGTGACTCATCCTGGTCCCCTTCTTGTAGTAATGTGACTCATCCTGGTCCCCTTCTTGTAGTAATGTGCCCCATCCTGGCCCCCTTCTTGTAGTAATGTGCCTCATCCTGTTCCCCGTCTTGTAGTAATGTGCCCCATCCTGGCCCCCTTCTTGTAGTAATGTGACTCATCCTGGTCCCCTTCTTGTAGTAATGTGACTCATCATGGTCCCCTTCTT
Source organism: Anomaloglossus baeobatrachus (assembly GCF_048569485.1). Lineage (NCBI taxonomy): Eukaryota > Metazoa > Chordata > Amphibia > Anura > Aromobatidae > Anomaloglossus > Anomaloglossus baeobatrachus. The sequence goes on along the minus strand of NC_134355.1, from coordinate 14,846,495 downwards.
GTAGTAATGTGCCCCATCCTGGTCCCCTTCTTGTAGTAATGTGCCCCATCCTGGTCCCCTTCTTGTAGTAATGTGACTCATCCTGGTCCCCTTCTTGTAGTAATGTGCCCCATCCTGGTCCTCATCTTGTCTTAAAGCCTCATCCTCATCCCCCTCTTGTACTTATGTGCCCATCCTGGCCATGATTAAATCAATGTGGTGACCACAGCAGGCACATAAGAAGGCGTGGGAGCGCTTCATTTCCTCTCAACAGCATTTAACCCTTGGTAAGCTATGTTTCACCTTGCAAGGCAGTTCATGTTTCCGTGATATAATCATGTTACTCAGCAAACACAGCGACACTGTGATTGAGACCTTGTGTTAAGGTCAAAACGTCAATTTTTGTTGTATTTTCCTCTTGTATATAGTATCTGCGCCCTCTCTGTGGACTCACATGTGCACCTACATTGTATGAAAAATTAAAGATTTCTTGTTAATAAGCAAAACAAGGAGTGTGCAGAGAAATGTTCTTCATTTAGGCTGTTAATATGGCATTGAGTTAATTGATTTCACCTCAAGTGAGTTCATAGAGCTCACCTTAGGTGAGTTCACTGAGTTCACCTAAAGTCACAGCTGGGATACTGTGGGAACAGTCAGCTGTGACACCAGATTAACTCACTGACGTCACCACAGCTACTGCTCCGTCAGCATGTCCTGCCGGCCTCAAAGATTGGTCACTTTTTCAAATATGACCACGTACTGCGATCTCAGATGTAGCATAGCTGTGATCATTGTGCAACGTCGTGGTGTGAATTACGTCGGACCTGCAGGGGTGTTTTGGGAGTTAATAAATAAGATTTGTTTTTTTTAAAAAAATAAAGGATTTTTCTCTGTGCTCTGTGTTTATTTCTTTTTACTTGCACAATAGACCCTACCCATCACTAATCCAGGGCTTCGTGGCAGCTGTGATTTTTTAACAAATGACAGCTGTCATTAATCCCTTATATTACCCTGAATTCCACCGCTCGAGGAAAATCGGGATGAGCTGTGTAAGCACCAGGATTGGTGCATCTAATGAATGCGCAAATTCTTAGGCCTTTGCAGGCTGCTATTTTTAGGCTGGAGGGAGCACAATAACCACGGGCTTACTCAGCCTGAGAGTACCAGCCCCTTGCTGTCTGCTTTATCTTGCTTGGGAAACAAATTGGGGGTTACAGCTAGCTGTTTTTTAAAATTGTTTATTTAAATAATTTAAAAAAAGCTGAATAGGGTTCCTCATATTTTGATACACAGTCAAGATTACACACACAGCTGGGAGCTGCAGCCTCCAGTATTTTTATTTATCTGCACTGGGTATCAAAATACGGGGGGACCCTATGCCATTTGTTCAATTATTTATGTATGTATCACAAACACCGGCACACCGGCAATCTGACTGCAACCAATCACAGATGCTGTCACAGAGAGTGGGCGGGTGAAGCAGTAAATTCATAAGGTTTAATTAGCAGACCCAGAAGCAGTTTGACAGCTGCCCGCAAACTCGGTAAGCATAATTGTCCTGCTTTAGTTACCGTTTTGCTTCGCTTTACAGACCCTAGCTCTCATTAACACCATTTTAAAACACTTCGGGTCCCTTAGACTTATATGGGGTTTGGTGTCCTGGGTCAAGTTCAGGTCAACTCTGGTCCCGATCTGGATTTAAATCTGGTCGGACCTGCCAAACCCAAACATCTGCTGGTTCCCCCATCTCTAGTGGTCACCATTATTTTCTAGCACGGCATTAACTCTCTTGGGCATGCAGGTCACTAGAGCTTTCCATAAGCTACTGGATCCACTTTCACTACCTCATGACGACATGACAGAGTTGGCTGATGTCAGAGACCTTGCTTGTGATGGTGTGATATTGTGGGTTGTGTACTATTGTGTGGGTTCATGTTTTGGGCATTGTGGTCTGTCTATTGGATATATTGTTTGGCCTGTTAAGTCAGGTTATATCCCCTTGCAGTGCTTCTGTTCCTAGGTCTGGGGGAGGGGTCCTGGAATCCACCCAAACTTTCTGTTTACCTGGGAGATTAGTCAATCTCTATGAGAATATCAAGAGTGAAGCAGGAAGATTCATCCTCTGTGGGCAAAAGCTGCGGCTCCCCAGAGAGACCTAGACACTTATCACTTACTGGACTGTAGTCGTGTTTCTGGACTATTTTTACCCTCTGTCTGGTGGATTATGTTATGAACCATTTGATTTGCTTGGAATAAATGTTCTCTGGGTTGCTCATCCATCTCTCGCTCTGTTGATTGTGTGATATGGGAGAAGGACCCCGTCACAACTGGTGGCAGCGGTGTGATCAACAGAGCGCAGCCCAATGAAGATCCACCCACAAAGTGAGTACAGAAACTGGACTGCATCCAGTCTACAGGAGAGATCCAGAGATCTGGGCCTGAGCTGTCAGGGACTGAGCAAAGAGGCCTTAATTGATCTACTGGTGGGTGCGAGCCAGACCCCCTCCTCCCAGATGTCTGATGGAAAAGCAATGGAGACCAGGATCAATGCCCCAAAAATCCAGTGGGTGGTGTGGTTCGAAGAAGAGTTGGCAGTTCTGGGCCCAGGTGTATCTCAGGAGTATAAGGAGGAGGCTGCTCGCCGAGCACAGAGGAGACAAGACGCAATGGAGTCCGACAGAGGGAGTAATGTGAGTTGGAGTGTAAACCCAGCGATCTGGAAGCCTGCATGGATCACCCGGGCGGACTTCAAGCCATTTGATGAGGCTTCTGGAGATGTGGAAGGGTTCTTCAAGGACTTTGAGCAACAGTGTGCTGTAATGGAGGTTCCCCACTCTGGCTGGATGCGTTTGTTAATGGGACTCCTGAACAGAAGCCTGGAGGAGGCTTATCGCACCATTGACTCACAGCAGAACCGGGATTACAACATTGTAAAGCGGACTATCCTGGATTACCATGCCATCACCCCAGACTCACATAGGGCACAGGGAAGCTTGTCCTTAGAACACTACTGCTGTACAAGGGACTATCCCCTCTGGGCAATATGGACTTAAGTGAGGCGGTCAGAGGTCTGTGTAGACCTCATGGCATACTCACTTATTAAGAAGGAGGGAGAGGTTGTGATGGTGTGATATTGTGGGTTATGTACCATTTTGTGTGGGTTCATGTTTTGGGCATGGTGGTCTGTCTATTCAATATATTGTTTATCCTGTTAAGTCAGGTTATATCCCCTTGCAGTGATTCTATCCCTAGATCTGGGGGAGGGGACCTGAGATCCACCTAAACTCTCTTTACCTGGGATATTGGTCAGTCTGTTTGAGAACTTCAAGAGTGAAGCAGGAAGATTGATCCTCTGTGGGCAAAAGCTGAGGCTCCCCAGAGAGACCTGGACACTTATCGCTTACTGGACTATATTTGTGTTCCTGGACTATTTTTACCCTCTGTATGGTGGATTATGTTATGGACCGTTTGATTTGCTTGTAATAAATGCTCTTTAGATTGCTCATCCATCTCTCACTCTGTTGATTGTGTGATATGGGAGAAGGACCCCGTCACATTGATCTTCCAGTGACCAGTATAAGGAGTATGTGAATGATAACCCTGAATGTATCACACCTACTTCTTCAGTCACACTGGAGACCTTGTAACACTAATGAGTCACATGACACCAGGGAGGGAAAATGGCTAATTGGGCACAATTTGGTCATTTTCACTTAGGGGTGTACTGAACTTTGTTGCTAGCGGTTTAGACATTAATGGCTGTGATGAGTTATTTACACTGTTATACAAGCTGCACACTGACACTGTAAATTGTATACAAGCTGCACACTGACACTGTACATTGTATACAAGCTGCACACTGACACTGTGCATTGTATCACAGGATCAGGTCTGCAGTGTTGTCCCTGGAAAAGATAGGATCAAATATTTACAAAAATGTGAGGGATGTACTCACTTTTTGTGATATACTGTATTAGGAGAATGCAGTCTAAATCTAACCCGTGTCCCATGTTTTAGGATACCTTGGTGCATCTAGTACATAGTGTTCTGAGATGAGGATTGTGCAGCGCTGTATAAAAAACCCCATAAAGACACCTCATCCAAAAACATTTCCGATCCACATCACGGTAATAAAAATATATTTACCTCTTGAAATAAAATTCCCGGTGACATGGAAATGTACGAGCACAGATAAACCTGAGACGGCGGCGGATACACGGTGCAGATATTTTCAGACCAGGCTTGGATCATCGCGGCGCTCGCTCGGCCGGGTTAGCATCTGTTTCTAGTGTGAAGAAGTGGAGTAAATCTCTAGTATGGCTTGGTGTTTATCCGCGGTAACAGCAGGTGCTCTGTCAGACCTGGAGAGCATTTACGCCTCAAAATATTACTCCTGTAGTGTTTATTGGGCGCCTCCGGGCCCCGCATACAGTGAAGAGGATCCACGTCTTGTGCTCGGTGCTCGGCTCTCATCCGTCACATCAGTTACTTCTGTAATATTTGCAGAAATGTTGGTTTTGCAATTAATTTTATTTGATTGCATTGACCAGAGTTGAGTGAATTACACTAAATTTGATTCAGATAGATTCGCTCAATTTGTGGGTGGTGGAACGTTCCCTTTGGATGAATCAAACTTAGTACAAATGAAATCTGAATGTAATATGGGGGCACTATACAATACACACACATCCACACTATATACATAAAGTATACACAGACATAATGCAGACTGTAGTTTGATCCTGTATATATGTGGCACCCCTGAGGCTTCAGTTGCCACAGAGGTACTGCACCTCAGCCAGAGGTGTGGTATTCCATCCTGGGTATGGAGGGAGTCACCACCGGTTCACACAAAGCACAATACCGAGGCCCAGAAACACCTCAGACATGGCAAGGTTGTAATTATACCCGAAGCCAGGCTGGGGGGGTGGGGTCTTAGGAGTGGGAACACAATAGTACAAGTGGGAACACAGAGTGAAGTGTGGAGAAAGAGATGGAGGAGTTTAGGAGCAAAGACCCGCTGCCTGGAGCTGGTGCAGCTCGGCCCGGGCACCAACACAAGGGGTCCTAGAGACCAAGAGAAGTGCAACATCCTCCCGTGGCCTTGTTCCACATATAATCTATGGGCGGAAGGACTTGGCCACAACATGGGGACTGGTCCCCAGGCTAGAGGAGAAGAACCTATGTACTCCACTAGTAAAACCAGCGGCTGAGGTGACTGCATGTACCGAAGCCACATCCACACATGAATTCGCTGGAAGGTGAGTCAAAAGGGCCAAGGAATAGAGCTTCACGCCACCCCACAGGGTTCACGGGCACTGATACAGGGTTCAGTGAGAAAAGGCGCAAAGCAGGAGAGAGCAGCAAGCGCAGGAAGATGGCCAGGAAAGGGTACACTTGACAAAGTTTCACCGGATCGACCTCCGAACTACCCGGAATTGGCTGGAGCCCATCACAGTGAATCCCGACACTGCAAAGGCGGTCACTGGCATGTCGTAAACCTTGGAACCTGCTACAGTGAGTAAAAACCTTGAGACTGCATCCCTGTGTCTCTCCGTTATTCCCCTGTGCCTCCGGCCCTGCAATCCCCACCATCATAGACTACTACTACCAGCCCCATCCGCCCTGGGGCGCAGCTCTTCGTGTGGAGAGTTATACCATCACAGCTGTGTCATCATCTGCTCCAGAGGTCCCCCATCCCACAGCGGTGGCACCTAACTTGCCGCATACCACAGGTGGCGTCACAAATAAACTATCATCATCCCCTTTATATTTAAACGATACCGCCGGGGTCACGGAACCGGGCCCCGCTGCTTCAACCTCCTAGAGCCAGAACCACGGCTTGGTAATGAGTCGCCCCACGGCCATGGCGCGGGC